>NC_090936.1:325486296-326086296 GCF_040938575.1 Ambystoma mexicanum
CACATCTCATGCTATAGGAAGGGTCTCAGGATTGGAATGGGAAGGAGTTGGATATCACATCTCATGTTATAGGAAGGATCTCAGGTTTGGTATTAGAAGCATTGAGACATCACATCTCATGCTATAGGAAGGGTCTCAGGATTGGAATGGGAAGGAGTTGGATATCACATCTCATGCTATAGGAAGGGTCTCATATTTGGTATAAGCATTGAGATATCACATCTCATGATATAGGAAGGGTCTCAGGATTGGATTGGGAAGGAGTTGTATATGACATCTCAGGATATAGGAAGGGTCTCAGGATTGGTATAAGCATTGAGATATCACATCTCTGCTATCGGAAGGGTCTCAGGATTGGAATGGGAAGGAGTTGGATATCCCATCTCATGATAAAGGAAGGGTCTAAGGTTTGGAAGGGGAAAGATTTGGATATCACATCTCATGTTATAGGACGGGTCTCAGGATTGGAATCGGAAGGACTTGGATATCACATCTCATGCTATAGGGAGTGTCTCAGGATTGGAATCGGAAAGACTTGGATATCACATCTCATGCTATAGGGAGGGTCTCAAGTTTGATATTAGAAGCATTGAGATATCACATCTCATGCTATAGGAAGGGTCTCAGGATTGGAATGGGAAGGAGTTGGATATCACATCTCATGCTATAGGAAGGGTCTCAGGTTTGGTATAAGCAGTGAGATATCACATCTCATGGTATAGGAAGTGTCTCAGGATTGGAATGGGAAGGAGTTGGATATCACATCTCATGTTATAGGAAGGATCTCAGGTTTGGTATAAGCATTGAGATATCACATCTCTGCTATCGGAAGGGTCTCAGGATTGGAATGGGAAGGAGTTGGATATTCCCATCTCATGTTATAGGAAGGGTCTCAGGTTTGGTATTAGAAGCATTGAGATATCACATCTCATGCTATAGGAAGGGTCTCAGGATTGGAATGGGAAGGACTTGGATATCACATCTCATGCTATAGGGAGGGTCTCAAGTTTGATATTAGAAGCATTGAGATATCACATCTCATGATATCGGAAGGGTCTCAGGGATGGAATGGGAAGGAGTTGGATATCACATCTCATGATAAAGGAAGGGTCTAAGGTTTGGAAGGGGAAGGAGTTTGATATCACATCTCATGCCATAGTATGGGTCTCAGGTTTGGTAGAAGCATTGGGATATCACATCTCATGCTATCGGAAGGGTATCAGGATTGGATTTGGAAGGAGTTGGATATCCCATCTCATGCTATAGGAAGGGTCTCAGGTTGGAATGGGAAGGAGTTGGATATCACATCTCATGTTATAGGAAGAGTCTCAGGATTGGAATGGGAAGGACTTGGATATCACATCTCATGCTATGGGAAGGCTCCCAGGTTTGGAAGGGGAAAGAGTTGGATATAACATTTCATGTTAGAGGTAGGATCTCAGGTTTGGTATTAGAGGCATTGAGATATCACATCTCATGCTATCAGAAGAGTCTCAGGATTGGAATGGGAAGGAGTTGGATATCACATCTCATGCTAAAGGGGAGGGTCTCAGGTTTGGAAGGGGAAGGATTTGGATATCACATCTCATGTTATAGGAAGGATCTCAGGTTTGGTATTAGAAGCATTGAGATATCACATCTCATGCTATCGGAAGGATCTCAGGTTTGGTATAGAAGCATTGAGATATCACATCTCATGCTATCAGAAGGGTCTCAGGATTAGAATGGGAAGGAGTTGGATATCACATCTCATGCTAAAGGGAGGGTCTCAGGTTTGGAAGGGGAAGGATTTGGATATCACATCTCATGTTATCGGAAGGATCTCAGGTTTGGTATTAGAAGTATTGAGATATCACATCTCATGCTAGAGGAAGGGTCTCAGGATTGGAATGGGAAGGAGTTGGTTATCACATCTCATGCTAAAGGAAGGGTCTCAGGTTTGGTAGAAGCATTGAGATATCACATCTCATGCTATAGGAAGGGTCTCAGGATTGGAATGGGAAGGACTTAGATATCACATATCATGCTATAGGGAGGGTCTCAGTTTTGATATTAGAAGCATTGAGATATCACATTTCATGCTATCGGAAGTGTCTCAGGATTGGAATGGGAAGGAGTTGGATATCACATCTCATGATAAAGGAAGGGTCTAAGGTTTGGAAGGGGAAGGAGTTTGATATCACATCTCATGCCATAGTATGGGTCTCAGGTTTGGTAGAAGCATTGGGAAATCACATCTCATGCTATCGGAAGGGTATCAGGATTGGATTTGGAAGGAGTTGGATATCCCATCTCATGCTATAGGAAGGGTCTCAGGTTGGAATGGGAAGGAGTTGGATATCACATCTCATGTTATAGGAAGGGTCTCAGGATTGGAATGGGAAGGACTTGGATATCACATCTCATGCTATAGGAAGGCTCTCAGGTTTGGAAGGGGAAAGAGTTGGATATCACATTTCATGTTAGAGGTAGGATCTCAGGTTTGGTATTAGAGGCATTGAGATATCACATCTCATGCTATCAGAAGAGTCTCAGGATTGGAATGGGAAGGACTTGGATATCACATCTCATGCTATAGGGAGGGTCTCAAGTTTGATATTAGAAGCATTGAGATATCACATCTCATGATATCGGAAGGGTCTCAGGGATGGAATGGGAAGGAGTTGGATATCACATCTCATGATAAACGAAGGGTCTATGGTTTGGAAGGGGAAGGAGTTTGATATCACATCTCATGCCATAGTATGGGTCTCAGGTTTGGTAGAAGCATTGGGATATCACATCTCATGCTATCGGAAGGGTATCAGGATTGGATTTGGAAGGAGTTGGATATCCCATCTCATGCTATAGGAAGGGTCTCAGGTTGGAATGGGAAGGAGTTGGATATCACATCTCATGTTATAGGAAGGGTCTCAGGATTGGAATGGGAAGGACTTGGATATCACATCTCATGCTATAGGAAGGCTCTCAGGTTTGGAAGGGGAAAGAGTTGGATATCACATTTCATGTTAGAGGTAGGATCTCAGGTTTGGTATTAGAGGCATTGAGATATCACATCTCATGCTATCAGAAGGGTCTCAGGTTGGAATGGGAAGGAGTTGGATATCACATCTCATGTTATAGGAAGGGTCTCAGGATTGGAATGGGAAGGACTTGGATATCACATCTCATGCTATAGGAAGGCTCTCAGGTTTGGAAGGGGAAGGATTTGGATATCACATCTCATGTTATAGGAAGGATCTCAGGTTTGGTATTAGAAGCATTGAGATATCACATATCATGCTATAGGAACGGTCTCAGGATTGGAATGGGAAGGAGTTGGATATCACATCTCAAGCTTTAGGAAGGGTCTCAGGTTTGGTATAAGCATTGCGATAGCACATCTCATGCTATAGGAAGGGTCTCAGGATTGGAATGGGAAGGAGTTGGATATTACATCTCATGTTATAGGAAAGATCTCAGGTTTGGTATTAGAAGCATTGAGACATCACATCTCATGTTATAGGAAGGGTCTCAGGATTGGAATGGGAAGAAGTTGGATATCACATCTCATGCTATAGGACGGGTCTCAGGTTTGGAAGGGGAAGGAGTTGGATATCCAATCTCATGTCATAGGACTGGTCTCAGGTTTGGTATTAGAAGCATTGAGATATCACATCGCATGCTGTAGGAAGGTTCTCAGGTTTGGTATTAGAAGCATTGAGACATCACATCTCATGCTATAGGAAGGGTCTCAGGATTGGAATGGGAAGGAGTTGGATATCACATCTCATGTTATAGGAAGGATCTCAGGTTTGGTATTAGAAGCATTGAGACATCACATCTCATGCTATAGGAAGGGTCTCAGGATTGGAATGGGAAGGAGTTGGATATCACATCTCATGCTATAGGAAGGGTCTCATATTTGGTATAAGCATTGAGATATCACATCTCATGATATAGGAAGGGTCTCAGGATTGGATTGGGAAGGAGTTGTATATGACATCTCAGGATATAGGAAGGGTCTCAGGATTGGTATAAGCATTGAGATATCACATCTCTGCTATCGGAAGGGTCTCAGGATTGGAATGGGAAGGAGTTGGATATCCCATCTCATGATAAAGGAAGGGTCTAAGGTTTGGAAGGGGAAAGATTTGGATATCACATCTCATGTTATAGGACGGGTCTCAGGATTGGAATCGGAAGGACTTGGATATCACATCTCATGCTATAGGGAGTGTCTCAGGATTGGAATCGGAAAGACTTGGATATGACATCTCATGCTATAGGGAGGGTCTCAAGTTTGATATTAGAAGCATTGAGATATCACATCTCATGCTATAGGAAGGGTCTCAGGATTGGAATGGGAAGGAGTTGGATATCACATCTCATGCTATAGGAAGGGTCTCAGGTTTGGTATAAGCAGTGAGATATCACATCTCATGGTATAGGAAGTGTCTCAGGATTGGAATGGGAAGGAGTTGGATATCACATCTCATGTTATAGGAAGGATCTCAGGTTTGGTATAAGCATTGAGATATCACATCTCTGCTATCGGAAGGGTCTCAGGATTGGAATGGGAAGGAGTTGGATATTCCCATCTCATGTTATAGGAAGGGTCTCAGGTTTGGTATTAGAAGCATTGAGATATCACATCTCATGCTATAGGAAGGGTCTCAGGATTGGAATGGGAAGGACTTGGATATCACATCTCATGCTATAGGGAGGGTCTCAAGTTTGATATTAGAAGCATTGAGATATCACATCTCATGATATCGGAAGGGTCTCAGGGATGGAATGGGAAGGAGTTGGATATCACATCTCATGATAAAGGAAGGGTCTAAGGTTTGGAAGGGGAAGGAGTTTGATATCACATCTCATGCCATAGTATGGGTCTCAGGTTTGGTAGAAGCATTGGGATATCACATCTCATGCTATCGGAAGGGTATCAGGATTGGATTTGGAAGGAGTTGGATATCCCATCTCATGCTATAGGAAGGGTCTCAGGTTGGAATGGGAAGGAGTTGGATATCACATCTCATGTTATAGGAAGAGTCTCAGGATTGGAATGGGAAGGACTTGGATATCACATCTCATGCTATGGGAAGGCTCCCAGGTTTGGAAGGGGAAAGAGTTGGATATAACATTTCATGTTAGAGGTAGGATCTCAGGTTTGGTATTAGAGGCATTGAGATATCACATCTCATGCTATCAGAAGAGTCTCAGGATTGGAATGGGAAGGAGTTGGATATCACATCTCATGCTAAAGGGGAGGGTCTCAGGTTTGGAAGGGGAAGGATTTGGATATCACATCTCATGTTATAGGAAGGATCTCAGGTTTGGTATTAGAAGCATTGAGATATCACATCTCATGCTATCGGAAGGATCTCAGGTTTGGTATAGAAGCATTGAGATATCACATCTCATGCTATCAGAAGGGTCTCAGGATTAGAATGGGAAGGAGTTGGATATCACATCTCATGCTAAAGGGAGGGTCTCAGGTTTGGAAGGGGAAGGATTTGGATATCACATCTCATGTTATCGGAAGGATCTCAGGTTTGGTATTAGAAGTATTGAGATATCACATCTCATGCTAGAGGAAGGGTCTCAGGATTGGAATGGGAAGGAGTTGGTTATCACATCTCATGCTAAAGGAAGGGTCTCAGGTTTGGTAGAAGCATTGAGATATCACATCTCATGCTATAGGAAGGGTCTCAGGATTGGAATGGGAAGGACTTAGATATCACATATCATGCTATAGGGAGGGTCTCAGTTTTGATATTAGAAGCATTGAGATATCACATTTCATGCTATCGGAAGTGTCTCAGGATTGGAATGGGAAGGAGTTGGATATCACATCTCATGATAAAGGAAGGGTCTAAGGTTTGGAAGGGGAAGGAGTTTGATATCACATCTCATGCCATAGTATGGGTCTCAGGTTTGGTAGAAGCATTGGGAAATCACATCTCATGCTATCGGAAGGGTATCAGGATTGGATTTGGAAGGAGTTGGATATCCCATCTCATGCTATAGGAAGGGTCTCAGGTTGGAATGGGAAGGAGTTGGATATCACATCTCATGTTATAGGAAGGGTCTCAGGATTGGAATGGGAAGGACTTGGATATCACATCTCATGCTATAGGAAGGCTCTCAGGTTTGGAAGGGGAAAGAGTTGGATATCACATTTCATGTTAGAGGTAGGATCTCAGGTTTGGTATTAGAGGCATTGAGATATCACATCTCATGCTATCAGAAGAGTCTCAGGATTGGAATGGGAAGGACTTGGATATCACATCTCATGCTATAGGGAGGGTCTCAAGTTTGATATTAGAAGCATTGAGATATCACATCTCATGATATCGGAAGGGTCTCAGGGATGGAATGGGAAGGAGTTGGATATCACATCTCATGATAAACGAAGGGTCTATGGTTTGGAAGGGGAAGGAGTTTGATATCACATCTCATGCCATAGTATGGGTCTCAGGTTTGGTAGAAGCATTGGGATATCACATCTCATGCTATCGGAAGGGTATCAGGATTGGATTTGGAAGGAGTTGGATATCCCATCTCATGCTATAGGAAGGGTCTCAGGTTGGAATGGGAAGGAGTTGGATATCACATCTCATGTTATAGGAAGGGTCTCAGGATTGGAATGGGAAGGACTTGGATATCACATCTCATGCTATAGGAAGGCTCTCAGGTTTGGAAGGGGAAAGAGTTGGATATCACATTTCATGTTAGAGGTAGGATCTCAGGTTTGGTATTAGAGGCATTGAGATATCACATCTCATGCTATCAGAAGGGTCTCAGGTTGGAATGGGAAGGAGTTGGATATCACATCTCATGTTATAGGAAGGGTCTCAGGATTGGAATGGGAAGGACTTGGATATCACATCTCATGCTATAGGAAGGCTCTCAGGTTTGGAAGGGGAAGGATTTGGATATCACATCTCATGTTATAGGAAGGATCTCAGGTTTGGTATTAGAAGCATTGAGATATCACATCTCATGCTATCGGAAGGATCTCAGGTTTGGTATAGAAGCATTGAGATATCACATCTCATGCTATCAGAAGGGTCTCAGGATTGGAATGGGAAGGAGTTGGATATCACATCTCATGCTAAAGGGAGGGTCTCAGGTTTGGAAGGGGAAGGATTTGGATATCACATCTCATGTTATCGGAAGGATCTCAGGTTTGGTATTAGAAGTATTGAGATATCACATCTCATGCTATAGGAAGGGTCTCAGGATTGGAATGGGAAGGAGTTGGTTATCACATCTCATGCTAAAGGAAGGGTCTCAGGTTTGGTAGAAGCATTGAGATATCACATCTCATGCTATGGGAAGGGTCTCAGGATTGGAATGGGAAGGACTTAGATATCACATATCATGCTATAGGGAGGGTCTCAGTTTTGATATTAGAAGCATTGAGATATCACATCTCATGCTATCGGAAGTGTCTCAGGATTGGAATGGGAAGGAGCTGGATATCACATCTCATGCTAAAGGAAGGGTCTCACGTTTGGAACGGGAAGGAGTTGGATATCACATCTCATGTTATAGGAAGGGTCTCAGGTTTGGTATAAGCATTGAGATATCACATCTCTGCTATCGGAAGTGTCTCAGGATTGGAATGGGAAGGACTTGGATATCACATCTCATGCTATAGATAGGCTCTCAGGTTTGGAAAGGGAAGGAGTTGGATATCACATTTCATGTTAGAGGAAGGATCTCAGGTTTGGTATTAGAGGCATTGAGATATCACATCTCACTCTATAGGAAGGGTCTCAGGATTGGAATAGGAAGGAGTTGGATATCACATCTCATGCTATAGGAAGGGTCTCAGGATTGGAATGGGAAGGAGTTGGATATCACATCTCATGCTATAGGAAGGGTCTCAGGTTTGGTATAAGCATTGAGATATCACATCTTGTGCTATAGGAAGGGTCTCAGGATTGGAATGGGAAGGAATTGTATATGCCATCTCATGCTATAGACACGGTCTCAGGGTTGGAAATGGAAGGAGATGGATATCACATTTCATGTTAGAGGTAGGATCTCAGGTTTGGTATTAGAGGCATTGAGATATCACATCTCATGCTATCAGAAGGGTCTCAGGATTGGAATGGGAAGGAGTTGGATATCACATCTCATGCTAAAGGGAGGGTCTCAGGTTTGGAAGGGGAAGGATTTGGAAATCACATCTCATGTTATAGGAAGGATCTCAGGTTTGGTATTAGAAGCATTGAGATATCACATCTCATGCTATCATAAGGGTCTCAGGATTGGAATCGGAAGGAGTTGGATATCACATCTCATGTTATAGGAAGGATCTCAGGTTTGGTATTAGAAGCATTGAGACATCACATCTCATGCTATAGGAAGGGTCTCAGGATTGGAATGGGAAGGAGTTGGATATCACATCTCATGCTATAGGAAGGGTCTCAGGATTGGAATGGGAAGCAGTTGGATATCACATCTCAGGCCATAGGAAGAGTCTCAGGTTTGGTATAAGCATTGAGATATCACATCTCTGCTATCGGAAGGGTCTCAGGATTGGAATGGGAAGGAGTTGGATATCCCATCTCATGTTATAGGAAGAGTCTCAGGTTTGGTATTAGAAGCATTGAGATATCCCATCTCATGCTATAGGAAGGGTCTCAGGTTGGAATGGGAAGGAGTTGGATATCACATCTCATGCTATAGGGAGGGTCTCAAGTTTGATATTAGAAGCATTGAGATATCACATCTCATGATATCGGAAGGGTCTCAGGGATGGAATGGGAAGGAGTTGGATATCACATCTCATGATAAACGAAGGGTCTATGGTTTGGAAGGGGAAGGAGTTTGATATGACATCTCATGCCATAGTATGGGTCTCAGGTTTGGTAGAAGCATTGGGATATCACATCTCATGCTATCTGAAGGGTATCAGGATTGGATTTGGAAGGAGTTGGATATCCCATCTCATGCTATAGGAAGGGTCTCAGGTTGGAATGGGAAGGAGTTGGATATCACATCTCATGTTATAGGAAGGGTCTCAGGATTGGAATGGGAAGGACTTGGATATCACATCTCATGCTATAGGAAGGCTCTCAGGTTTGGAAGGGGAAAGAGTTGGATATCACATTTCATGTTAGAGGTAGGATCTCAGGTTTGGTATTAGAGGCATTGAGATATCACATCTCATGCTATCAGAAGAGTCTCAGGATTGGAATGGGAAGGAGTTGGATATCACATCTCATGCTAAAGGGAGGGTCTCAGGTTTGGAAGGGGAAGGATTTGGATATCACATCTCATGTTATAGGAAGGATCTCAGGTTTGGTATTAGAAGCATTGAGATATCACATCTCATGCTATCGGAAGGATCTCAGGTTTGGTATAGAAGCATTGAGATATCACATCTCATGCTATCAGAAGGGTCTCAGGATTGGAATGGGAAGGAGTTGGATATCACATCTCATGCTAAAGGGAGGGTCTCAGGTTTGTAAGGGGAAGGATTTGGATATCACATCTCATGTTATCGGAAGGATCTCAGGTTTGGTATTAGAAGTATTGAGATATCACATCTCATGCTATAGGAAGGGTCTCAGGATTGGAATGGGAAGGAGTTGGTTATCACATCTCATGCTAAAGGAAGGGTCTCAGGTTTGGTAGAAGCATTGAGATATCACATCTCATGCTATGGGAAGGGTCTCAGGATTGGAATGGGAAGGAGTTGGATATCACATCTCATGATAAAGGAAGGGTCTAAGGTTTGGAAGGGGAAGGAGTTTGATATCACATCTCATGCCATAGTATGGGTCTCAGGTTTGGTAGAAGCATTGGGAAATCACATCTCATGCTATCGGAAGGGTATCAGGATTGGATTTGGAAGGAGTTGGATATCCCATCTCATGCTATAGGAAGGGTCTCAGGTTGGAATGGGAAGGAGTTGGATATCACATCTCATGTTATAGGAAGGGTCTCAGGATTGGAATGGGAAGGACTTGGATATCACATCTCATGCTATAGGAAGGCTCTCAGGTTTGGAAGGGGAAAGAGTTGGATATCACATTTCATGTTAGAGGTAGGATCTCAGGTTTGGTATTAGAGGCATTGAGATATCACATCTCATGCTATCAGAAGAGTCTCAGGATTGGAATGGGAAGGACTTGGATATCACATCTCATGCTATAGGGAGGGTCTCAAGTTTGATATTAGAAGCATTGAGATATCACATCTCATGATATCGGAAGGGTCTCAGGGATGGAATGGGAAGGAGTTGGATATCACATCTCATGATAAACGAAGGGTCTATGGTTTGGAAGGGGAAGGAGTTTGATATCACATCTCATGCCATAGTATGGGTCTCAGGTTTGGTAGAAGCATTGGGATATCACATCTCATGCTATCGGAAGGGTATCAGGATTGGATTTGGAAGGAGTTGGATATCCCATCTCATGCTATAGGAAGGGTCTCAGGTTGGAATGGGAAGGAGTTGGATATCACATCTCATGTTATAGGAAGGGTCTCAGGATTGGAATGGGAAGGACTTGGATATCACATCTCATGCTATAGGAAGGCTCTCAGGTTTGGAAGGGGAAAGAGTTGGATATCACATTTCATGTTAGAGGTAGGATCTCAGGTTTGGTATTAGAGGCATTGAGATATCACATCTCATGCTATCAGAAGGGTCTCAGGTTGGAATGGGAAGGAGTTGGATATCACATCTCATGTTATAGGAAGGGTCTCAGGATTGGAATGGGAAGGACTTGGATATCACATCTCATGCTATAGGAAGGCTCTCAGGTTTGGAAGGGGAAGGATTTGGATATCACATCTCATGTTATAGGAAGGATCTCAGGTTTGGTATTAGAAGCATTGAGATATCACATCTCATGCTATCGGAAGGATCTCAGGTTTGGTATAGAAGCATTGAGATATCACATCTCATGCTATCAGAAGGGTCTCAGGATTGGAATGGGAAGGAGTTGGATATCACATCTCATGCTAAAGGGAGGGTCTCAGGTTTGGAAGGGGAAGGATTTGGATATCACATCTCATGTTATCGGAAGGATCTCAGGTTTGGTATTAGAAGTATTGAGATATCACATCTCATGCTATAGGAAGGGTCTCAGGATTGGAATGGGAAGGAGTTGGTTATCACATCTCATGCTAAAGGAAGGGTCTCAGGTTTGGTAGAAGCATTGAGATATCACATCTCATGCTATGGGAAGGGTCTCAGGATTGGAATGGGAAGGACTTAGATATCACATATCATGCTATAGGGAGGGTCTCAGTTTTGATATTAGAAGCATTGAGATATCACATCTCATGCTATCGGAAGTGTCTCAGGATTGGAATGGGAAGGAGCTGGATATCACATCTCATGCTAAAGGAAGGGTCTCACGTTTGGAACGGGAAGGAGTTGGATATCACATCTCATGTTATAGGAAGGGTCTCAGGTTTGGTATAAGCATTGAGATATCACATCTCTGCTATCGGAAGTGTCTCAGGATTGGAATGGGAAGGACTTGGATATCACATCTCATGCTATAGATAGGCTCTCAGGTTTGGAAAGGGAAGGAGTTGGATATCACATTTCATGTTAGAGGAAGGATCTCAGGTTTGGTATTAGAGGCATTGAGATATCACATCTCACTCTATAGGAAGGGTCTCAGGATTGGAATAGGAAGGAGTTGGATATCACATCTCATGCTATAGGAAGGGTCTCAGGATTGGAATGGGAAGGAGTTGGATATCACATCTCATGCTATAGGAAGGGTCTCAGGTTTGGTATAAGCATTGAGATATCACATCTTGTGCTATAGGAAGGGTCTCAGGATTGGAATGGGAAGGAATTGTATATGCCATCTCATGCTATAGACACGGTCTCAGGGTTGGAAATGGAAGGAGATGGATATCACATTTCATGTTAGAGGTAGGATCTCAGGTTTGGTATTAGAGGCATTGAGATATCACATCTCATGCTATCAGAAGGGTCTCAGGATTGGAATGGGAAGGAGTTGGATATCACATCTCATGCTAAAGGGAGGGTCTCAGGTTTGGAAGGGGAAGGATTTGGAAATCACATCTCATGTTATAGGAAGGATCTCAGGTTTGGTATTAGAAGCATTGAGATATCACATCTCATGCTATCATAAGGGTCTCAGGATTGGAATCGGAAGGAGTTGGATATCACATCTCATGTTATAGGAAGGATCTCAGGTTTGGTATTAGAAGCATTGAGACATCACATCTCATGCTATAGGAAGGGTCTCAGGATTGGAATGGGAAGGAGTTGGATATCACATCTCATGCTATAGGAAGGGTCTCAGGATTGGAATGGGAAGCAGTTGGATATCACATCTCAGGCCATAGGAAGAGTCTCAGGTTTGGTATAAGCATTGAGATATCACATCTCTGCTATCGGAAGGGTCTCAGGATTGGAATGGGAAGGAGTTGGATATCCCATCTCATGTTATAGGAAGAGTCTCAGGTTTGGTATTAGAAGCATTGAGATATCCCATCTCATGCTATAGGAAGGGTCTCAGGTTGGAATGGGAAGGAGTTGGATATCACATCTCATGCTATAGGGAGGGTCTCAAGTTTGATATTAGAAGCATTGAGATATCACATCTCATGATATCGGAAGGGTCTCAGGGATGGAATGGGAAGGAGTTGGATATCACATCTCATGATAAACGAAGGGTCTATGGTTTGGAAGGGGAAGGAGTTTGATATGACATCTCATGCCATAGTATGGGTCTCAGGTTTGGTAGAAGCATTGGGATATCACATCTCATGCTATCTGAAGGGTATCAGGATTGGATTTGGAAGGAGTTGGATATCCCATCTCATGCTATAGGAAGGGTCTCAGGTTGGAATGGGAAGGAGTTGGATATCACATCTCATGTTATAGGAAGGGTCTCAGGATTGGAATGGGAAGGACTTGGATATCACATCTCATGCTATAGGAAGGCTCTCAGGTTTGGAAGGGGAAAGAGTTGGATATCACATTTCATGTTAGAGGTAGGATCTCAGGTTTGGTATTAGAGGCATTGAGATATCACATCTCATGCTATCAGAAGAGTCTCAGGATTGGAATGGGAAGGAGTTGGATATCACATCTCATGCTAAAGGGAGGGTCTCAGGTTTGGAAGGGGAAGGATTTGGATATCACATCTCATGTTATAGGAAGGATCTCAGGTTTGGTATTAGAAGCATTGAGATATCACATCTCATGCTATCGGAAGGATCTCAGGTTTGGTATAGAAGCATTGAGATATCACATCTCATGCTATCAGAAGGGTCTCAGGATTGGAATGGGAAGGAGTTGGATATCACATCTCATGCTAAAGGGAGGGTCTCAGGTTTGTAAGGGGAAGGATTTGGATATCACATCTCATGTTATCGGAAGGATCTCAGGTTTGGTATTAGAAGTATTGAGATATCACATCTCATGCTATAGGAAGGGTCTCAGGATTGGAATGGGAAGGAGTTGGTTATCACATCTCATGCTAAAGGAAGGGTCTCAGGTTTGGTAGAAGCATTGAGATATCACATCTCATGCTATGGGAAGGGTCTCAGGATTGGAATGGGAAGGACTTAGATATCACATATCATGCTATAGGGAGGGTCTCAGTTTTGATATTAGAAGCATTGAGATATCACATCTCATGCTATCGGAAGTGTCTCAGGATTGGAATGGGAAGGAGCTGGATATCACATCTCATGCTAAAGGAAGGGTCTCACGTTTGGAACGGGAAGGAGTTGGATATCACATCTCATGTTGTAGGAAGGGTCTCAGGTTTGGTATAAGCATTGAGATATCACATCTCTGCTATCGGAAGTGTCTCAGGATTGGAATGGGAAGGACTTGGATATCACATCTCATGCTATAGATAGGCTCTCAGGTTTGGAAAGGGAAGGAGTTGGATATCACATTTCATGTTAGAGGAAGGATCTCAGGTTTGGTATTAGAGGCATTGAGATATCACATCTCAGGCTATAGGAAGGGTCTCAGGATTGGAATGGGAAGGAGTTGGATATCACATCTCATGCTATAGGAAGGGTCTCAGGATTGGAATGGGAAGGAGTTGGATATCACATCTCATGCTATAGGAAGGGTCTCAGGTTTGGTATAAGCATTGAGATATCACATCTCGTGCTATAGGAAGGGTCTCAGGATTGGAATGGGAAGGAATTGTATATGACATCTCATGCTATAGACAGGGTCTCAGGGTTGGAAATGGAAGGAGATGGATATCACATTTCATGTTAGAGGTAGGATCTCAGGTTTGGTATTAGAGGCATTGAGATATCACATCTCATGCTATCAGAAGGGTCTCAGGATTGGAATGGGAAGGAGTTGGATATCACATCTCATGCTAAAGGGAGGGTCTCAGGTTTGGAAGGGGAAGGATTTGGAAATCACATCTCATGTTATAGGAAGGATCTCAGGTTTGGTATTAGAAGCATTGAGATATCACATCTCATGCTATCATAAGGGTCTCAGGATTGGAATCGGAAGGAGTTGGATATCACATCTCATGTTATAGTAAGGATCTCAGGTTTGGTATTAGAAGCATTGAGACATCACATCTCATGCTATAGGAAGGGTCTCAGGATTGGAATGGGAAGGAGTTGGATATCACATCTCATGCTATAGGAAGGGTCTCAGATTTGGTATAAGCATTGAGATATCACATCTCATGCTATAGGAAGGGTCTCAGGATTGGAATGGGAAGCAGTTGGATATCACATCTCAGGCCATAGGAATGGTCTCAGGTTTGGTATAAGCATTGAGATATCACATCTCTGCTATCGGAAGGGTCTCAGGATTGGAATGGGAAGGAGTTGGATATCCCATCTCATGTTATAGGAAGAGTCTCAGGTTTGGTATTAGAAGCATTGAGATATCCCATCTCATGCTATAGGAAGGGTCTCAGGTTGGAATGGGAAGGAGTTGGATATCACATTTCATGTTATAGGAAGGGTCTCAGGATTGGAATTGGAAGGACTTGGCTATCATATCTCATGCTATAGGAAGGCTCTCAGGTTTGGAAGGGGAAGGAGTTGGATATCACATTTCATGTTAGAGGAACAATCTCAGGTTTGGTATTAGAGGCCTTGAGATATCACATCTCATGCTATAGGAAGGGTCTCAGGATTGGAATGGGAAGGAGTTGGATATCACATCTCAAGCTATAGGAACGGTCTCAGGTTTGGTATAAGCATTGTGATATCACATCTCATGCTATAGGAAGGGTCTCAGGATTGGAATGGGAAGGAGTTGGATATCACATCTCATGTTATAGGAAAGATCTCAGGTTTGGTATTAGAAGCATTGAGACATCACATCTCATGCTATCGGAAGTGTCTCAGGATTGGAATGGGAAGGAGTTGGATATCACATCTCATGATAAAGGAATGGTCTAAGTTTTGGAAGGGGAAGGAGTTTGATATCACATCTCATGCCATAGTATGGGTCTCCGGTTTGGTAGAAGCATTGGGATATCACATCTCATGCTATCGGAAGGGTATCAGGATTGGATTTGGAAGGAGTTGGATATCCCATCTCATGCTATAGGAAGGGTATCAGGATTGGATTTGGAAGGAGTTGGATATCCCATCTCATGCTATAGGAAGGGTCTCAGGTTGGAATGGGAAGGAGTTGGATATCACATCTCATGTTATAGGAAGGGTCTCAGGATTGGAATGGGAAGGACTTGGATATCACATCTCATGCTATAGGAAGGCTCTCAGGTTTGGAAGGGGAAAGAGTTGGATATCACATTTCATGTTAGAGGTAGGATCTCAGGTTTGGTATTAGAGGCATTGAGATATCACATCTCATGCTATCAGAAGGGTCTCAGGATTGGAATGGGAAGGAGTTGGATATCACATCTCATGCTAAAGGGAGGGTCTCAGGTTTGGAAGGGGAAGGATTTGGAAATCACATCTCATGTTATAGGAAGGATCTCAGGTTTGGTATTAGAAGCATTGAGATATCACATCTCATGCTATCATAAGGGTCTCAGGATTGGAATCGGAAGGAGTTGGATATCACATCTCATGTTATAGTAAGGATCTCAGGTTTGGTATTAGAAGCATTGAGACATCACATCTCATGCTATAGGAAGGGTCTCAGGATTGGAATGGGAAGGAGTTGGATATCACATCTCATGCTATAGGAAGGGTCTCAGATTTGGTATAAGCATTGAGATATCACATCTCATGCTATAGGAAGGGTCTCAGGATTGGAATGGGAAGCAGTTGGATATCACATCTCAGGCCATAGGAATGGTCTCAGGTTTGGTATAAGCATTGAGATATCACATCTCTGCTATCGGAAGGGTCTCAGGATTGGAATGGGAAGGAGTTGGATATCCCATCTCATGTTATAGGAAGAGTCTCAGGTTTGGTATTAGAAGCATTGAGATATCCCATCTCATGCTATAGGAAGGGTCTCAGGTTGGAATGGGAAGGAGTTGGATATCACATTTCATGTTATAGGAACGGTCTCAGGATTGGAATTGGAAGGACTTGGCTATCATATCTCATGCTATAGGAAGGCTCTCAGGTTTGGAAGGGGAAGGAGTTGGATATCACATTTCATGTTAGAGGAACAATCTCAGGTTTGGTATTAGAGGCCTTGAGATATCACATCTCATGCTATAGGAAGGGTCTCAGGATTGGAATGGGAAGGAGTTGGATATCACATCTCAAGCTATAGGAACGGTCTCAGGTTTGGTATAAGCATTGTGATATCACATCTCATGCTATAGGAAGGGTCTCAGGATTGGAATGGGAAGGAGTTGGATATCACATCTCATGTTATAGGAAAGATCTCAGGTTTGGTATTAGAAGCATTGAGACATCACATCTCATGCTATCGGAAGTGTCTCAGGATTGGAATGGGAAGGAGTTGGATATCACATCTCATGATAAAGGAATGGTCTAAGTTTTGGAAGGGGAAGGAGTTTGATATCACATCTCATGCCATAGTATGGGTCTCCGGTTTGGTAGAAGCATTGGGATATCACATCTCATGCTATCGGAAGGGTATCAGGATTGGATTTGGAAGGAGTTGGATATCCCATCTCATGCTATAGGAAGGGTCTCAGGTTGGAATGGGAAGGAGTTGGATATCACATCTCATGTTATAGGAAGGGTCTCAGGATTGGAATGGGAAGGACTTGGATATCACATCTCATGCTATAGGAAGGCTCTCAGGTTTGGAAGGGGAAAGAGTTGGATATCACATTTCATGTTAGAGGTAGGATCTCAGGTTTGGTATTAGAGGCATTGAGATATCACATCTCATGCTATCAGAAGAGTCTCAGGATTGGAATGGGAAGGACTTCGATATCACATCTCATGCTATAGGGAGGGTCTCAAGTTTGATATTAGAAGCATTGAGATATCACATCTCATGATATCGGAAGGGTCTCAGGGATGGAATGGGAAGGAGTTGGATATCACATCTCATGATAAACGAAGGGTCTATGGTTTGGAAGGGGAAGGAGTTTGATATCACATCTCATGCCATAGTATGGGTCTCAGGTTTGGTAGTAGCATTGGGATATCACATCTCATGCTATCGGAAGGGTATCAGGATTGGATTTGGAAGGAGTTGGATATCCCATCTCATGCTATAGGAAGGGTCTCAGGTTGGAATGGGAAGGAGTTGGATATCACATCTCATGTTATAGGAAGGGTCTCAGGATTGGAATGGGAAGGACTTGGATATCACATCTCATGCTATAGGAAGGCTCTCAGGTTTGGAAGGGGAAAGAGTTGGATATCACATTTCATGTTAGAGGTAGGATCTCAGGTTTGGTATTAGAGGCATTGAGATATCACATCTCATGCTATCAGAAGAGTCTCAGGATTGGAATGGGAAGGAGTTGGATATCACATCTCATGCTAAAGGGAGGGTCTCAGGTTTGGAAGGGGAAGGATTTGGATATCACATCTCATGTTATAGGAAGGATCTCAGGTTTGGTATTAGAAGCATTGAGATATCACATCTCATGCTATCGGAAGGATCTCAGGTTTGGTATAGAAGCATTGAGATATCACATCTCATGCTATCAGAAGGGTCTCAGGATTGGAATGGGAAGGAGTTGGATATCACATCTCATGCTAAAGGGAGGGTCTCAGGTTTGGAAGGGGAAGGATTTGGATATCACATCTCATGTTATTGGAAGGATCTCAGGTTTGGTATTAGAAGTATTGAGATATCACATCTCATGCTATAGGAAGGGTCTCAGGATTGGAATGGGAAGGAGTTGGTTATCACATCTCATGCTAAAGGAAGGGTCTCAGGTTTGGTAGAAGCATTGAGATATCACATCTCATGCTATGGGTAGGGTCTCAGGATTGGAATGGGAAGGACTTAGATATCACATATCATGCTATAGGAAGGGTCTCAGGTTTGGTATAAGCATTGAGATATCACATCTCTGCTATCGGAAGTGTCTCAGGATTGGAATGGGAAGGACTTGGATATCACATCTCATGCTATAGATAGGCTCTCAGGTTTGGAAAGGGAAGGAGTTGGATATCACATTTCATGTTAGAGGAAGGATCTCAGGTTTGGTATTAGAGGCATTGAGATATCACATCTCAGGCTATAGGAAGGGTCTCAGGATTGGAATGGGAAGGAGTTGGATATCACATCTCATGCTATAGGAAGGGTCTCAGGATTGGAATGGGAAGGAGTTGGATATCACATCTCATGCTATAGGAAGGGTCTCAGGTTTGGTATAAGCATTGAGATATCACATCTCGTGCTATAGGAAGGGTCTCAGGATTGGAATGGGAAGGAATTGTATATGACATCTCATGCTATAGACAGGGTCTCAGGGTTGGAAATGGAAGGAGATGGATATCACATTTCATGTTAGAGGTAGGATCTCAGGTTTGGTATTAGAGGCATTGAGATATCACATCTCATGCTATCAGAAGGGTCTCAGGATTGGAATGGGAAGGAGTTGGATATCACATCTCATGCTAAAGGGAGGGTCTCAGGTTTGGAAGGGGAAGGATTTGGAAATCACATCTCATGTTATAGGAAGGATCTCAGGTTTGGTATTAGAAGCATTGAGATATCACATCTCATGCTATCATAAGGGTCTCAGGATTGGAATCGGAAGGAGTTGGATATCACATCTCATGTTATAGGAAGGATCTCAGGTTTGGTATTAGAAGCATTGAGACATCACATCTCATGCTATAGGAAGGGTCTCAGGATTGGAATGGGAAGGAGTTGGATATCACATCTCATGCTATAGGAAGGGTCTCAGATTTGGTATAAGCATTGAGATATAACATCTCATGCTATAGGAAGGGTCTCAGGATTGGAATGGGAAGCAGTTGGATATCACATCTCAGGCCATAGGAAGGGTCTCAGGTTTGGTATAAGCATTGAGATATCACATCTCTGCTATCGGAAGGGTCTCAGGATTGGAATGGGAAGGAGTTGGATATCCCATCTCATGTTATAGGAAGAGTCTCAGGTTTGGTATTAGAAGCATTGATATATCCCATCTCATGCTATAGGAAGGGTCTCAGGTTGGAATGGGAAGGAGTTGGATATCACATTTCATGTTATAGGAACGGTCTCAGGGTTGGAATTAGAAGGACTTGGCTATCATATCTCATGCTATAGGAAGGCTCTCAGGTTTGGAAGGGGAAGGAGTTGGATATCACATTTCATGTTAGAGGAACAATCTCAGGTTTGGTATTAGAGGCCTTGAGATATCACATCTCATGATATAGGAAGGGTCTCAGGATTGGAATGGGAAGGAGTTGGATATCACATCTCAAGCTATAGGAACGGTCTCAGGTTTGGTATAAGCATTGTGATATCACATCTCATGCTATAGGAAGGGTCTCAGGATTGGAATGGGAAGGAGTTGGATATCACATCTCATGTTATAGGAAAGATCTCAGGTTTGGTATTAGAAGCATTGAGACATCACATCTCATGTTATAGGAAGGGTCTCAGGATTGGAATGGGAAGAAGTTGGATATCACATCTCATGCTATAGGAAGGGTCTCAGGTTTGGTATAAGCATTGAGATATCACATCTCATGCTATAGGAAGGGTCTCAGGATTGGAATGGGAAGGAGTTGTATATGACATCTCATGCCATAGGAAGGGTCTCAGGTTTGGTATAAGCATTGAGATATCACATCACATGCTATAGGAAGTGTCTCAGGATTGTAATGGGAAGGACTTGGATATC
Source organism: Ambystoma mexicanum (assembly GCF_040938575.1). Lineage (NCBI taxonomy): Eukaryota > Metazoa > Chordata > Amphibia > Caudata > Ambystomatidae > Ambystoma > Ambystoma mexicanum. The sequence goes on from NC_090936.1 coordinate 325,506,516, forward strand.
ACATCTCATGCTATAGGCAGGGTCTCAGGTTTGGAAAGGGAAGGAGATGGATATCACATTTCATGTTAGAGGTAGGATCTCAGGTTTGGTATTAGAGGCATTGAAATATCACATCTCATGCTATCAGAAGGGTCTCAGGATTGGAATGGGAAGCAGTTGGATATCACATCTCATGCTAAAGGGAGGGTCTCAGGTTTGGATGGGGAAGGATTTGGAAATCACATCTCATGTTATAGGAAGGATCTCAGGTTTGTAATTAGAAGCATTGAGATATCACATCTCATGCTATCGGAAGTATCTCAGGTTTGGTATTAGAGGCATTGAGATATCACATCTCATGCTATCATAAGGGTCTCAGGATTGGAATGGGAAGGAGTTGGATATCACATCTCATGTTATAGGAAGGATCTCAGGTTTGGTATTAGAAGCATTGAGACATCACATCTCATGCTATAGGAAGGGTCTCAGGATTGGAATGGGAAGGAGTTGGATATCACATCTCATGCTATAGGAAGGGTCTCAGATTTGGTATAAGCATTGAGATATCACATCTCATGCTATAGGAACGGTCTCAGGATTGGAATGGGAAGGAGTTGTATATGACATCTCAGGCCATAGGAAGGGTCTCAGGTTTGGTATAAGCATTGAGATATCACATCTCTGCTATCGGAAGGGTCTCAGGATTGGAATGGGAAGGAGTTGGATATCCCATCTCATGTTATAGGAAGGGTCTCAGGTTTGGTATTAGAAGCATTGAGACATCACATCTCATGTTATAGGAAGGGTCTCAGGATTGGAATGGGAAGAAGTTGGATATCACATCTCATGCTATAGGAAGGGTCTCAGGTTTGGTATAAGCATTGAGATATCACATCTCATGCTATAGGAAGGGTCTCAGGATTGGAATGGGAAGGAGTTGTATATGACATCTCATGCCATAGGAAGGGTCTCAGGTTTGGTATAAGCATTGAGATATCACATCACATGCTATAGGAAGGGTCTCAGGTTTGGAAAGGGAAGGAGATGGATATCACATTTCATGTTAGAGGTAGGATCTCAGGTTTGGTATTAGAGGCATTGAAATATCACATCTCATGCTATCAGAAGGGTCTCAGGATTGGAATGGGAAGGAGTTGGATATCACATCTCATGCTAAAGGGAGGGTCTCAGGTTTGGAAGTGGAAGGATTTGGAAATCACATCTCATGTTATAGGAAGGATCTCAGGTTTGGTACTAGAAGCATTGAGATATCACATCTCATGCTATCAGAAGTATCTCAGGTTTGGTATTAGAGGCATTGACATATCACATCTCATGCTATCATAAGGGTCTCAGGATTGGAATGGGAAGGGGTTGGATATCACATCTCATGTTATAGGAAGGATCTCAAGTTTGGTATTAGAAGCATTGAGACATCACATCTCATGCTATAGGAAGGGTCTCAGGATTGGAATGGGAAGGAGTTGGATATCACATCTCATGCTATAGGAAGGGTCTCGGATTTGGTATAAGCATTGAGATATCACATCTCATGCTATAGGAAGGGTCTCAGGATTGGAATGGGAAGGAGTTGTATATGACAAATCAGGCCATAGGAAAGGTCTCAGGATTGGTATAAGCATTGAGATATCACATCTCTGCTATCGGAAGGGTCTCAGGATTGGAATGGGAAGGAGTTGGATATCCCATCTCATGTTATAGGAAGGGTCTCAGGTTTGGTATTAGAATCATTGAGATATAACATCTCATGCTATAGGAAGAGTCTCAGGATTGGAATGGGGAGGACTTGGATGTCACATCTCATGCTATAGGGAGGGTCTAAGGTTTGGAAGGGGAAGGATTTGGATATCACATCTCATGTTATAGGACGGGTCTCAGGTTTTGTATTAGAAGCATTGAGATATCAAGTCTCATGGTATAGGAAGGGTCTCAGAATTGGAATGGGAAGGAGTTGGATATCACATCTCAAGCTATAGGTAGGGTCTCAGGATTGGAATGGGAAGGAGTTTGATATCACATCTCATGCCATAGTATGGGTCTCAGGTTTGGTAGAAGCATTGGGATATCACATCTCATGCTATCGGAAGGTTATCAGTATTGGATTTGGAAGGAGTTGGATATCCCATCTCATGCTATAGGAAGGGTCTCAGGTTGGAATGGGAAGGAGTTGGATATCACATTTCATGTTATAGGAAGGGTCTCAGGATTGGATGGGAAGGACTTGGATATCATATCTCATGCTATAGGAAGGCTCTCAGGTTTGGAAGGGGAAGGAATTGGATATCACATTTCATGTTAGAGGAAGGATCTCAGGTTTGGTATTAGAGGCCTTGAGATATCACATCTCATGCTATAGGAAGGGTCTCAGGATTGGAATGGGAAGGAGTTGGATATCACATCTCAAGCTATACGAAGGGTCTCAGGTTTGGTATAAGCATTGAGATATCACATCTCATGCTATAGGAAGGGTCTCAGGATTGGAATGGGAAGGAGTTGGATATCACATCTCAAGTTATAGGAAAGATCTCAGGTTTGGTATTAGAAGCATTGAGACATCACATCTCATGTTATAGGAAGGGTCTCAGGAGTGGAATGGGAAGAAGTTGGATATCACATCTCATGCTATAGGATGGGTCTCAGGTTTGGAAGGGGAAGGAGTTGGATATCGAATCTCATGTTATAGGACTGGTCTCGGGTTTGGTATTAGAAGCATTGAGATATCACATCTCATGCTATAGGAATGGTCTCAGGATTGGAATGGGAAGGAGTTGGATATTACATTCTTGCTATAGGAAGGGTCTCATTTTTGGAATGGGAAGGAGTTGGATATCACATATGCTATAGGAAGGGTCTCAGGTTTGGACCGGGAAGGAGTTGGATATCACATCTCATGTTATAGGAAGGGTCTTAGGTTTGGTATAAGCATTGACATATCACATCTCTGCTATCGGAAGTGTCTCAGGATTGGAATGGGAAGGAGTTGGATATCACATCTCATGTTATAGGATGGGTCTCAGGTTTGTTATTAGAATCATTGAGATATATTGCATGCTGTAGGAAGGGTCTAAGGATTGGAATGGGAAGGACTTGGATATCACATCTCATGCTATAGGTAGGCTCTCAGGTTTGGAAAGGGAAGGAGTTGGATATCACATTTCATGTTAGAGGAAGGATCTCAGGTTTGGTATTAGAGGCATTGAGATATCACATCTCATGCTATAGGAAGGGTCTCAGGATTGGAATGGGAAGGAGTTGGATATCACATCTCATGCTATAGGAAGGGTCTCAGGTTTGGTATAAGAATCGAGATATCACATCTCATGCTATAGGAAGAGTCTCTGGATTGGAATGGGAAGGAGTTGGATATCACATCTCATGTTATAGGAAGGATCTCAGGTTTGGTATTAGAAGCATTGAGACATCACATCTCATGCTATAGGAAGGGTCTCAGGATTGGAATGGGAAGGAGTTGGATATCACGTCTCATGCTATAGGAAGGGTCTCAGGTTTGGTATAAGCATTGAGATATCACATCTCATGCTATAGGAAGTGTCTCAGGATTGGAATGGGAAGGACTTGGGTATCACATCTCATGCTATAGGGAGGGTCTCAAGTTTGATATTAGAAGCATTGAGATATCACATCTCATGCTATAGGAAGGGTCTCAGGATTGGAATGGGAAGGAGTTGGATATCACATCTCAAGCTTTAGGAAGGGTCTCAGGTTTGGTATAAGCATTGAGATAGCACATCTCATGCTATAGGAAGTGTCTCAGGATTGGAATGGGAAGGAGTTGGATATTACATCTCATGTTATAGGAAAGATCTCAGGTTTGGTATTAGAAGCATTGAGACATCACATCTCATGTTATAGGAAGGGTCTCAGGATTGGAATGGGAAGAAGTTGGATATCACATCTCATGCTATCGGAAGGGTCTCAGGTTTGGAAGGGGAAGGAGTTGGATATCCAATCTCATGTTATAGGACTGGTCTCAGGTTTGGTATTAGAAGCATTGAGATATCACATTGCATGCTGTAGGAAGGTTCTCAGGTTTGGTATTAGAAGCATTGAGACATCACATCTCATGCTATAGGAAGGGTCTCAGGATTGGAATGGGAAGGAGTTGGATATCACATCTCATGCTATAGGAAGGGTCTCAGATTTGGAATAAGCATTGAGATATCACATCTCATGCTATAGGAAGGGTCTCAGGATTGGATTGGGAAGGAGTTGTATATGACATCTCAGGCCATAGGAAGGGTCTCAGGATTGGTATAAGCATTGAGATATCACATCTCTGCTATCGGAAGGGTCTCAGGATTGGAATGGGAAGGAGTTGGATATCCCATCACATGATAAAGGAAGGGTCTAAGGTTTGGAAGGGGAAAGATTTGGATATCACATCTCATGTTATAGGCGGGTCTCAATTTTGATATTAGAAGCATTGAGATAACAAATCTCATGATATTGGAAGGGTCTCAGGATTGGAATGGGAAGGAGTTGGATATCACATCTCATGATAAAGGAAGGGTCTAAGGTTTGGAAGGGGAAAGATTTGGATATCACATCTCATGTTATAGGACGGGTCTCAGGTTTGGTATTAGAAGCAATGAGATATCAAGTCTCATAGTATAGGAAGGGTCTCAGAATTGGAATGGGAAGGATTTCGGATATCACATCTCAAGCTATAGGAAGAGTCTCAGGATTGGAATGGGAAGGAGTTTGTTATCACATCTCATGCCATAGTATGGTTCTCAGGTTTGGTAGAAGCATTGGGATATCACATCTCATGTTATTGGAAGGGTATCAGTATTGGATTTGGAAGGAGTTGGATATCCCATCTCATGCTATAGGAAGGGTCTCAGGTTGGAATGGGAAGGAGTTGGATATCACATTTCATGTTATAGGAAGGGTCTCAGGATTGGAATGGGAAGGAGTTGGATATCACAACTCAAGCTTTAGGAAGGGTCTCAGGTTTGGTATAAGCATTGAGATAGCACATCTCATGCTATAGGAAGGGTCTCAGGATTGGAATGGGAAGGAGTTGGATATCACATCTCATGTTATAGGAAAGATCTCAGGTTTGGTATTAGAAGCATTGAGACATCACATCTCATGTTATAGGAAGGGTCTCAGGATTGGAATGGGAAGGAGTTGGATATCACATCTCATGCTAAAGGGAGGGTCTCAGGTTTGGAAGTGGAAGGATTTGGAAATCACATCTCATGTTATAGGAAGGATCTCAGGTTTGGTACTAGAAGCATTGAGATATCACATCTCATGCTATCAGAAGTATCTCAGGTTTGGTATTAGAGGCATTGACATATCACATCTCATGCTATCATAAGGGTCTCAGGATTGGAATGGGAAGGGGTTGGATATCACATCTCATGTTATAGGAAGGATCTCAAGTTTGGTATTAGAAGCATTGAGACATCACATCTCATGCTATAGGAAGGGTCTCAGGATTGGAATGGGAAGGAGTTGGATATCACATCTCATGCTATAGGAAGGGTCTCGGATTTGGTATAAGCATTGAGATATCACATCTCATGCTATAGGAAGGGTCTCAGGATTGGAATGGGAAGGAGTTGTATATGACAAATCAGGCCATAGGAAAGGTCTCAGGATTGGTATAAGCATTGAGATATCACATCTCTGCTATCGGAAGGGTCTCAGGATTGGAATGGGAAGGAGTTGGATATCCCATCTCATGTTATAGGAAGGGTCTCAGGTTTGGTATTAGAAGCATTGAGATATAACATCTCATGCTATAGGAAGAGTCTCAGGATTGGAATGGGGAGGACTTGGATGTCACATCTCATGCTATAGGGAGGGTCTAAGGTTTGGAAGGGGAAGGATTTGGATATCACATCTCATGTTATAGGACGGGTCTCAGGTTTTGTATTAGAAGCATTGAGATATCAAGTCTCATGGTATAGGAAGGGTCTCAGAATTGGAATGGGAAGGAGTTGGATATCACATCTCAAGCTATAGGTAGGGTCTCAGGATTGGAATGGGAAGGAGTTTGATATCACATCTCATGCCATAGTATGGGTCTCAGGTTTGGTAGAAGCATTGGGATATCACATCTCATGCTATCGGAAGGTTATCAGTATTGGATTTGGAAGGAGTTGGATATCCCATCTCATGCTATAGGAAGGGTCTCAGGTTGGAATGGGAAGGAGTTGGATATCACATTTCATGTTATAGGAAGGGTCTCAGGATTGGATGGGAAGGACTTGGATATCATATCTCATGCTATAGGAAGGCTCTCAGGTTTGGAAGGGGAAGGAATTGGATATCACATTTCATGTTAGAGGAAGGATCTCAGGTTTGGTATTAGAGGCCTTGAGATATCACATCTCATGCTATAGGAAGGGTCTCAGGATTGGAATGGGAAGGAGTTGGATATCACATCTCAAGCTATACGAAGGGTCTCAGGTTTGGTATAAGCATTGAGATATCACATCTCATGCTATAGGAAGGGTCTCAGGATTGGAATGGGAAGGAGTTGGATATCACATCTCAAGTTATAGGAAAGATCTCAGGTTTGGTATTAGAAGCATTGAGACATCACATCTCATGTTATAGGAAGGGTCTCAGGAGTGGAATGGGAAGAAGTTGGATATCACATCTCATGCTATAGGATGGGTCTCAGGTTTGGAAGGGGAAGGAGTTGGATATCGAATCTCATGTTATAGGACTGGTCTCGGGTTTGGTATTAGAAGCATTGAGATATCCCATCGCATGCTGTAGGAAGGTTCTCAGGTTTGGAATGGGGAGGAATTGGATATCACATCTCATGTCATAGGAAGGATCTCAGGTTTGGTATTAGAAGCATTGAGATATCACATCTCATGCTATAGGAATGGTCTCAGGATTGGAATGGGAAGGAGTTGGATATTACATTCTTGCTATAGGAAGGGTCTCATTTTTGGAATGGGAAGGAGTTGGATATCACATATGCTATAGGAAGGGTCTCAGGTTTGGACCGGGAAGGAGTTGGATATCACATCTCATGTTATAGGAAGGGTCTTAGGTTTGGTATAAGCATTGACATATCACATCTCTGCTATCGGAAGTGTCTCAGGATTGGAATGGGAAGGAGTTGGATATCACATCTCATGTTATAGGATGGGTCTCAGGTTTGTTATTAGAATCATTGAGATATATTGCATGCTGTAGGAAGGGTCTAAGGATTGGAATGGGAAGGACTTGGATATCACATCTCATGCTATAGGTAGGCTCTCAGGTTTGGAAAGGGAAGGAGTTGGATATCACATTTCATGTTAGAGGAAGGATCTCAGGTTTGGTACTAGAAGCATTGAGATATCACATCTCATGCTATCAGAAGTATCTCAGGTTTGGTATTAGAGGCATTGACATATCACATCTCATGCTATCATAAGGGTCTCAGGATTGGAATGGGAAGGGGTTGGATATCACATCTCAAGCTATACGAAGGGTCTCAGGTTTGGTATAAGCATTGAGATATCACATCTCATGCTATAGGAAGGGTCTCAGGTTTGGAAGTGGAAGGATTTGGAAATCACATCTCATGTTATAGGAAGGATCTCAGGTTTGGTACTAGAAGCATTGAGATATCACATCTCATGCTATCAGAAGTATCTCAGGTTTGGTATTAGAGGCATTGACATATCACATCTCATGCTATCATAAGGGTCTCAGGATTGGAATGGGAAGGGGTTGGATATCACATCTCATGTTATAGGAAGGATCTCAAGTTTGGTATTAGAAGCATTGAGACATCACATCTCATGCTATAGGAAGGGTCTCAGGATTGGAATGGGAAGGAGTTGGATATCACATCTCATGCTATAGGAAGGGTCTCGGATTTGGTATAAGCATTGAGATATCACATCTCATGCTATAGGAAGGGTCTCAGGATTGGAATGGGAAGGAGTTGTATATGACAAATCAGGCCATAGGAAAGGTCTCAGGATTGGTATAAGCATTGAGATATCACATCTCTGCTATCGGAAGGGTCTCAGGATTGGAATGGGAAGGAGTTGGATATCCCATCTCATGTTATAGGAAGGGTCTCAGGTTTGGTATTAGAATCATTGAGATATAACATCTCATGCTATAGGAAGAGTCTCAGGATTGGAATGGGGAGGACTTGGATGTCACATCTCATGCTATAGGGAGGGTCTAAGGTTTGGAAGGGGAAGGATTTGGATATCACATCTCATGTTATAGGACGGGTCTCAGGTTTTGTATTAGAAGCATTGAGATATCAAGTCTCATGGTATAGGAAGGGTCTCAGAATTGGAATGGGAAGGAGTTGGATATCACATCTCAAGCTATAGGTAGGGTCTCAGGATTGGAATGGGAAGGAGTTTGATATCACATCTCATGCCATAGTATGGGTCTCAGGTTTGGTAGAAGCATTGGGATATCACATCTCATGCTATCGGAAGGTTATCAGTATTGGATTTGGAAGGAGTTGGATATCCCATCTCATGCTATAGGAAGGGTCTCAGGTTGGAATGGGAAGGAGTTGGATATCACATTTCATGTTATAGGAAGGGTCTCAGGATTGGATGGGAAGGACTTGGATATCATATCTCATGCTATAGGAAGGCTCTCAGGTTTGGAAGGGGAAGGAATTGGATATCACATTTCATGTTAGAGGAAGGATCTCAGGTTTGGTATTAGAGGCCTTGAGATATCACATCTCATGCTATAGGAAGGGTCTCAGGATTGGAATGGGAAGGAGTTGGATATCACATCTCAAGCTATACGAAGGGTCTCAGGTTTGGTATAAGCATTGAGATATCACATCTCATGCTATAGGAAGGGTCTCAGGATTGGAATGGGAAGGAGTTGGATATCACATCTCAAGTTATAGGAAAGATCTCAGGTTTGGTATTAGAAGCATTGAGACATCACATCTCATGTTATAGGAAGGGTCTCAGGAGTGGAATGGGAAGAAGTTGGATATCACATCTCATGCTATAGGATGGGTCTCAGGTTTGGAAGGGGAAGGAGTTGGATATCGAATCTCATGTTATAGGACTGGTCTCGGGTTTGGTATTAGAAGCATTGAGATATCACATCTCATGCTATAGGAATGGTCTCAGGATTGGAATGGGAAGGAGTTGGATATTACATTCTTGCTATAGGAAGGGTCTCATTTTTGGAATGGGAAGGAGTTGGATATCACATATGCTATAGGAAGGGTCTCAGGTTTGGACCGGGAAGGAGTTGGATATCACATCTCATGTTATAGGAAGGGTCTTAGGTTTGGTATAAGCATTGACATATCACATCTCTGCTATCGGAAGTGTCTCAGGATTGGAATGGGAAGGAGTTGGATATCACATCTCATGTTATAGGATGGGTCTCAGGTTTGTTATTAGAATCATTGAGATATATTGCATGCTGTAGGAAGGGTCTAAGGATTGGAATGGGAAGGACTTGGATATCACATCTCATGCTATAGGTAGGCTCTCAGGTTTGGAAAGGGAAGGAGTTGGATATCACATTTCATGTTAGAGGAAGGATCTCAGGTTTGGTATTAGAGGCATTGAGATATCACATCTCATGCTATAGGAAGGGTCTCAGGATTGGAATGGGAAGGAGTTGGATATCACATCTCATGCTATAGGAAGGGTCTCAGGTTTGGTATAAGAATCGAGATATCACATCTCATGCTATAGGAAGAGTCTCTGGATTGGAATGGGAAGGAGTTGGATATCACATCTCATGTTATAGGAAGGATCTCAGGTTTGGTATTAGAAGCATTGAGACATCACATCTCATGCTATAGGAAGGGTCTCAGGATTGGAATGGGAAGGAGTTGGATATCACGTCTCATGCTATAGGAAGGGTCTCAGGTTTGGTATAAGCATTGAGATATCACATCTCATGCTATAGGAAGTGTCTCAGGATTGGAATGGGAAGGACTTGGGTATCACATCTCATGCTATAGGGAGGGTCTCAAGTTTGATATTAGAAGCATTGAGATATCACATCTCATGCTATAGGAAGGGTCTCAGGATTGGAATGGGAAGGAGTTGGATATCACATCTCAAGCTTTAGGAAGGGTCTCAGGTTTGGTATAAGCATTGAGATAGCACATCTCATGCTATAGGAAGTGTCTCAGGATTGGAATGGGAAGGAGTTGGATATTACATCTCATGTTATAGGAAAGATCTCAGGTTTGGTATTAGAAGCATTGAGACATCACATCTCATGTTATAGGAAGGGTCTCAGGATTGGAATGGGAAGAAGTTGGATATCACATCTCATGCTATCGGAAGGGTCTCAGGTTTGGAAGGGGAAGGAGTTGGATATCCAATCTCATGTTATAGGACTGGTCTCAGGTTTGGTATTAGAAGCATTGAGATATCACATTGCATGCTGTAGGAAGGTTCTCAGGTTTGGTATTAGAAGCATTGAGACATCACATCTCATGCTATAGGAAGGGTCTCAGGATTGGAATGGGAAGGAGTTGGATATCACATCTCATGCTATAGGAAGGGTCTCAGATTTGGAATAAGCATTGAGATATCACATCTCATGCTATAGGAAGGGTCTCAGGATTGGATTGGGAAGGAGTTGTATATGACATCTCAGGCCATAGGAAGGGTCTCAGGATTGGTATAAGCATTGAGATATCACATCTCTGCTATCGGAAGGGTCTCAGGATTGGAATGGGAAGGAGTTGGATATCCCATCACATGATAAAGGAAGGGTCTAAGGTTTGGAAGGGGAAAGATTTGGATATCACATCTCATGTTATAGGCGGGTCTCAATTTTGATATTAGAAGCATTGAGATAACAAATCTCATGATATTGGAAGGGTCTCAGGATTGGAATGGGAAGGAGTTGGATATCACATCTCATGATAAAGGAAGGGTCTAAGGTTTGGAAGGGGAAAGATTTGGATATCACATCTCATGTTATAGGACGGGTCTCAGGTTTGGTATTAGAAGCAATGAGATATCAAGTCTCATAGTATAGGAAGGGTCTCAGAATTGGAATGGGAAGGATTTCGGATATCACATCTCAAGCTATAGGAAGAGTCTCAGGATTGGAATGGGAAGGAGTTTGTTATCACATCTCATGCCATAGTATGGTTCTCAGGTTTGGTAGAAGCATTGGGATATCACATCTCATGTTATTGGAAGGGTATCAGTATTGGATTTGGAAGGAGTTGGATATCCCATCTCATGCTATAGGAAGGGTCTCAGGTTGGAATGGGAAGGAGTTGGATATCACATTTCATGTTATAGGAAGGGTCTCAGGATTGGAATGGGAAGGAGTTGGATATCACAACTCAAGCTTTAGGAAGGGTCTCAGGTTTGGTATAAGCATTGAGATAGCACATCTCATGCTATAGGAAGGGTCTCAGGATTGGAATGGGAAGGAGTTGGATATCACATCTCATGTTATAGGAAAGATCTCAGGTTTGGTATTAGAAGCATTGAGACATCACATCTCATGTTATAGGAAGGGTCTCAGGATTGGAATGGGAAGGAGTTGGATATCACATCTCATGCTAAAGGGAGGGTCTCAGGTTTGGAAGTGGAAGGATTTGGAAATCACATCTCATGTTATAGGAAGGATCTCAGGTTTGGTACTAGAAGCATTGAGATATCACATCTCATGCTATCAGAAGTATCTCAGGTTTGGTATTAGAGGCATTGACATATCACATCTCATGCTATCATAAGGGTCTCAGGATTGGAATGGGAAGGGGTTGGATATCACATCTCATGTTATAGGAAGGATCTCAAGTTTGGTATTAGAAGCATTGAGACATCACATCTCATGCTATAAGAAGGGTCTCAGGATTGGAATGGGAAGGAGTTGGATATCACATCTCATGCTATAGGAAGGGTCTCGGATTTGGTATAAGCATTGAGATATCACATCTCATGCTATAGGAAGGGTCTCAGGATTGGAATGGGAAGGAGTTGTATATGACAAATCAGGCCATAGGAAAGGTCTCAGGATTGGTATAAGCATTGAGATATCACATCTCTGCTATCGGAAGGGTCTCAGGATTGGAATGGGAAGGAGTTGGATATCCCATCTCATGTTATAGGAAGGGTCTCAGGTTTGGTATTAGAAGCATTGAGATATAACATCTCATGCTATAGGAAGAGTCTCAGGATTGGAATGGGGAGGACTTGGATGTCACATCTCATGCTATAGGGAGGGTCTAAGGTTTGGAAGGGGAAGGATTTGGATATCACATCTCATGTTATAGGACGGGTCTCAGGTTTTGTATTAGAAGCATTGAGATATCAAGTCTCATGGTATAGGAAGGGTCTCAGAATTGGAATGGGAAGGAGTTGGATATCACATCTCAAGCTATAGGTAGGGTCTCAGGATTGGAATGGGAAGGAGTTTGATATCACATCTCATGCCATAGTATGGGTCTCAGGTTTGGTAGAAGCATTGGGATATCACATCTCATGCTATCGGAAGGTTATCAGTATTGGATTTGGAAGGAGTTGGATATCCCATCTCATGCTATAGGAAGGGTCTCAGGTTGGAATGGGAAGGAGTTGGATATCACATTTCATGTTATAGGAAGGGTCTCAGGATTGGATGGGAAGGACTTGGATATCATATCTCATGCTATAGGAAGGCTCTCAGGTTTGGAAGGGGAAGGAATTGGATATCACATTTCATGTTAGAGGAAGGATCTCAGGTTTGGTATTAGAGGCCTTGAGATATCACATCTCATGCTATAGGAAGGGTCTCAGGATTGGAATGGGAAGGAGTTGGATATCACATCTCAAGCTATACGAAGGGTCTCAGGTTTGGTATAAGCATTGAGATATCACATCTCATGCTATAGGAAGGGTCTCAGGATTGGAATGGGAAGGAGTTGGATATCACATCTCAAGTTATAGGAAAGATCTCAGGTTTGGTATTAGAAGCATTGAGACATCACATCTCATGTTATAGGAAGGGTCTCAGGAGTGGAATGGGAAGAAGTTGGATATCACATCTCATGCTATAGGATGGGTCTCAGGTTTGGAAGGGGAAGGAGTTGGATATCGAATCTCATGTTATAGGACTGGTCTCGGGTTTGGTATTAGAAGCATTGAGATATCCCATCGCATGCTGTAGGAAGGTTCTCAGGTTTGGAATGGGGAGGAATTGGATATCACATCTCATGTCATAGGAAGGATCTCAGGTTTGGTATTAGAAGCATTGAGATATCACATCTCATGCTATAGGAATGGTCTCAGGATTGGAATGGGAAGGAGTTGGATATTACATTCTTGCTATAGGAAGGGTCTCATTTTTGGAATGGGAAGGAGTTGGATATCACATATGCTATAGGAAGGGTCTCAGGTTTGGACCGGGAAGGAGTTGGATATCACATCTCATGTTATAGGAAGGGTCTTAGGTTTGGTATAAGCATTGACATATCACATCTCTGCTATCGGAAGTGTCTCAGGATTGGAATGGGAAGGAGTTGGATATCACATCTCATGTTATAGGATGGGTCTCAGGTTTGTTATTAGAATCATTGAGATATATTGCATGCTGTAGGAAGGGTCTAAGGATTGGAATGGGAAGGACTTGGATATCACATCTCATGCTATAGGTAGGCTCTCAGGTTTGGAAAGGGAAGGAGTTGGATATCACATTTCATGTTAGAGGAAGGATCTCAGGTTTGGTATTAGAGGCATTGAGATATCACATCTCATGCTATAGGAAGGGTCTCAGGATTGGAATGGGAAGGAGTTGGATATCACATCTCATGCTATAGGAAGGGTCTCAGGTTTGGTATAAGAATCGAGATATCACATCTCATGCTATAGGAAGGGTCTCTGGATTGGAATGGGAAGGAGTTGGATATCACATCTCATGTTATAGGAAGGATCTCAGGTTTGGTATTAGAAGCATTGAGACATCACATCTCATGCTATAGGAAGGGTCTCAGGATTGGAATGGGAAGGAGTTGGATATCACGTCTCATGCTATAGGAAGGGTCTCAGGTTTGGTATAAGCATTGAGATATCACATCTCATGCTATAGGAAGTGTCTCAGGATTGGAATGGGAAGGACTTGGGTATCACATCTCATGCTATAGGGAGGGTCTCAAGTTTGATATTAGAAGCATTGAGATATCACATCTCATGCTATAGGAAGGGTCTCAGGATTGGAATGGGAAGGAGTTGGATATCACATCTCAAGCTTTAGGAAGGGTCTCAGGTTTGGTATAATCATTGAGATAGCACATCTCATGCTATAGGAAGTGTCTCAGGATTGGAATGGGAAGGAGTTGGATATTACATCTCATGTTATAGGAAAGATCTCAGGTTTGGTATTAGAAGCATTGAGACATCACATCTCATGTTATAGGAAGGGTCTCAGGATTGGAATGGGAAGAAGTTGGATATCACATCTCATGCTATCGGAAGGGTCTCAGGTTTGGAAGGGGAAGGAGTTGGATATCCAATCTCATGTTATAGGACTGGTCTCAGGTTTGGTATTAGAAGCATTGAGATATCACATTGCATGCTGTAGGAAGGTTCTCAGGTTTGGTATTAGAAGCATTGAGACATCACATCTCATGCTATAGGAAGGGTCTCAGGATTGGAATGGGAAGGAGTTGGATATCACATCTCATGCTATAGGAAGGGTCTCAGATTTGGAATAAGCATTGAGATATCACATCTCATGCTATAGGAAGGGTCTCAGGATTGGATTGGGAAGGAGTTGTATATGACATCTCAGGCCATAGGAAGGGTCTCAGGATTGGTATAAGCATTGAGATATCACATCTCTGCTATCGGAAGGGTCTCAGGATTGGAATGGGAAGGAGTTGGATATCCCATCACATGATAAAGGAAGGGTCTAAGGTTTGGAAGGGGAAAGATTTGGATATCACATCTCATGTTATAGGCGGGTCTCAATTTTGATATTAGAAGCATTGAGATAACAAATCTCATGATATTGGAAGGGTCTCAGGATTGGAATGGGAAGGAGTTGGATATCACATCTCATGATAAAGGAAGGGTCTAAGGTTTGGAAGGGGAAAGATTTGGATATCACATCTCATGTTATAGGACGGGTCTCAGGTTTGGTATTAGAAGCATTGAGATATCAAGTCTCATAGTATATGAAGGGTCTCAGAATTGGAATGGGAAGGATTTCGGATATCACATCTCAAGCTATAGGAAGAGTCTCAGGATTGGAATGGGAAGGAGTTTGTTATCACATCTCATGCCATAGTATGGTTCTCAGGTTTGGTAGAAGCATTGGGATATCACATCTCATGCTATTGGAAGGGTATCAGTATTGGATTTGGAAGGAGTTGGATATCCCATCTCATTCTATAGGAAGGGTCTCAGGTTGGAATGGGAAGGAGTTGGATATCACATTTCATGTTATAGGAAGGGTCTCAGGATTGGAATGGGAAGGAGTTGGATATCACAACTCAAGCTTTAGGAAGGGTCTCAGGTTTGGTATAAGCATTGAGATAGCACATCTCATGCTATAGGAAGGGTCTCAGGATTGGAATGGGAAGGAGTTGGATATCACATCTCATGTTATAGGAAAGATCTCAGGTTTGGTATTAGAAGCATTGAGACATCACATCTCATGTTATAGGAAGGGTCTCAGGATTGGAATGGGAAGAAGTTGGATATCACATCTCATGCTATAGGAAGGGTCTCAGGTTTGGAAGGGGAAGGAGTTGGATATCCAATCTCATGTTATAGGAAGGGTCTCAGGATTGGAATGGGAAGGAGTTGGATATCACATCTCATGTTATAGGAAAGATCTCAGGTTTGGTATTAGAAGCATTGAGACATCACATCTCATGTTATAGGAAGGGTCTCAGGATTGGAATGGGAAGGAGTTGGATATCACAACTCAAGCTTTAGGAAGGGTCTCAGGTTTGGTATTAGAAGCATTGAGATATCACATCGCATGCTATAGGAAGGGTCTCAGGATTGGAATGGGAAGGAGTTGGATATCACATCTCATGTTATAGGAAAGATCTCAGGTTTGGTATTAGAAGCATTGAGACATCACATCTCATGTTATAGGAAGGGTCTCAGGATTGGAATGGGAAGGAGTTGGATATCACAACTCAAGCTTTAGGAAGGGTCTCAGGTTTGGTATTAGAAGCATTGAGATATCACATCGCATGCTGTAGGAAGGTTCTCAGGTTTGGAATGGGGAGGAATTGGATATCACATCTCATGTCATAGGAAGGATCTCAGGTTTGGTATTAGAAGCATTGAGATATCACATCTCATGCTATAGGAATGGTCTCAGGATTGGAATGGGAAGGAGTTGGATATTACATTCTTGCTATAGGAAGGGTCTCATGTTTGGAATGGGAAGGAGTTGGATATCACATATGCTATAGGAAGGGTCTCAGGTTTGAAACGGGAAGGAGTTGGATATCACATCTCATGTTATAGGAAGGGTCTCAGGTTTGAAACCGGAAGGAGTTGGATATCACATCTCATGTTATAGGACGGGTCTCAGGTTTGTTATTAGAATCATTGAGATATCATATTGCATGCTGTAGGAAGGGTCTAAGGATTGGAATGGGAAGGACTTGGATATCACATCTCATGCTATAGGTAGGCTCTCAGGTTTGGAAAGGGAAGGAGTTCGATATCACATTTCATGTTAGAGGAAGGATCTCAGGTTTGGTATTAGAGGCATTGAGATATCACATATCATGCTATAGGAAGGGTCTCAGGATTTGAACGGGAAGGAGTTGGATATCACATCTCAAGCTTTAGGAAGGGTCTCAGGTTTGGTATAAGCATTGAGATAGCACATCTCATGCTATAGGAAGGGTCTCAGGATTGGAATGGGAAGGAGTTGGATATTACATCTCATGTTATAGGAAAGATCTCAGGTTTGGTATTAGAAGCATTGAGACATCACATCTCATGTTATAGGAAGGGTCTCAGGATTGGAATGGGAAGAAGGTGGATATCACATCTCATGCTATAGGAAGGGTCTCAGGTTTGGAAGGGGAAGGAGTTGGATATCCAATCTCATGTTATAGGACTGGTCTCAGGTTTGGTATTAGAAGCATTGAGATATCACATCGCATGCTGTAGGAAGGTTCTCAGGTTTGGTATTAGAAGCATTGAGACATCACATCTCATGCTATAGGAAGGGTCTCAGGATTGGGATGGGAAGGAGTTGGATATCACATCTCATGTTATAGGAAGGATCTCAGGTTTGGTATTAGAAGCATTGAGACATCACATCTCATGCTATAAGAAGGGCCTCAGGATTGGAATGGGAAGGAGTTGGATATCACATCTCATGCTATAGGAAGGGTCTCAGATTTGGTATAAGCATCGAGATATCACATCTCATGCTATAGGAAGGGTCTCGGGATTGGAATGGGAAGGAGTTGGATATCACATCTCATGCCATAGGAAGGGTCTTAGGTTTGGTATAAGCATTGAGATATCACATCTTTGCTATTGGAAGAGTCTCAGGATTGGAATGGGAAGGAGTTGGATATCCCATCTCATGTTATAGGAAGAGTCTCAGGTTTGGTATTAGAAGCATTGAGATATCACATCTCATGCTATAGGAAGTGTCTCAGGATTGGAATGGGAAGGACTTGGGTATCACATCTCATGCTATAGGGAGGGTCTCAAGTTTGATATTAGAAGCATTGAGATATCACATCTCATGCTATAGGAAGGGTCTCAGGATTGGAATGGGAAGGAGTTGGATATCACATCTCATTCTATAGGAAGGGTCTCAGGTTTGGTATAAGCAGTGAGATATCACATCTCATGCTATAGGAAGTGTCTCAGGATTGGAATGGGAAGGAGTTGGATATCACATCTCATGTTATAGGAAGGATCTCAGGTTTGGTATAAGCATTGAGATATCACATCTCTGCTATCGGAAGGGTCTCAGGATTGGAATGGGAAGGAGTTGGATATTCCCATCTCATGTTATAGGAAGGGTCTCAGGTTTGGTATTAGAAGCATTGAGATATCCCATCTCATGATATAGGAAGGGTCCCAGGTTGGAATGGGAAGGAGTAGGATATCACATTTCATGTTATAGGAAGGGTCTCAGGATTGGAATGGGAAGGACTTGGATATCATATCTCATGCTATAGGAAGGCTCTCAGGTTTGGAAGGGGAAGGAGTTGGATATCACATTTCATGTTAGAGGAAGGATCTCAGGTTTGGTATTAGAGGCCTTGAGATATCACATCTCATGCTATAGGAAGGGTCTCAGGATTGGAATGGGAAGGAGTTGGATATCACATCTCAAGCTATAGGAACGGTCTCAGGTTTGGTATAAGCATTGTGATATCACATCTCATGCTATAGGAAGGGTCTCAGGATTGGAATGGGAAGGAATTGGATATCACATCTCATGTTATAGGAAAGATCTCAGGTTTGGTATTAGAAGCATTGAGACATCACATCTCATGTTATAGGAACGGTCTCAGGTTTGGAATGGGAAGAAGTTGGATATCACATCTCATGCTATAGGAAGGGTCTCAGGTTTGGTATAAGCATTGAGATATCACATCTCATGCTATAGGAAGGGTCTCAGGATTGGAATGGGAAGGAGTTGTATATGACATCTCATGCCATACGAAGGGTCTCAGGTTTGGTATAAGCATTGAGATATCACATCACATGCTATAGGAAGGGTCTCAGGATTGGAATGGGAAGGACTTGGATATCACATCTCATGCTATAGGCAGGGTCTCAGGTTTGGAAAGGGAAGGAGATGGATATCACATTTCATGTTAGAGGTAGGATCTCAGGTTTGGAATTAGAGGCATTTAGATATCACATCTCATGCTATCAGAAGGGTCTCAGGATTGGAATGGGAAGGAGTTGGATATCACATCTCATGCTAAAGGGAGGGTCTCAGGTTTGGAAGGGGGAGGATTTGGAAATCACATCTCATGTTATAGGAAGGATCTCAGGTTTGGTATTAGAAGCATTGAGATATCACATCTCATGCTATCGGAAGTATCTCAGGTTTGGTATTAGAGGCATTGAGATATCACATCTCATGCTATCATAAGGGTCTCAGGATTGGAATGGGAAGGAGTTGGATATCACATCTCATGTTATAGGAAGGATCTCAGGTTTGGTATTAGAAGCATTGAGACATCACATCTCATGCTATAGGAAGGGTCTCAGGATTGGAATGGGAAGGAGTTGGATATCACATCTCATGCTATAGGAAGGGTCTCAGGTTTGGTATAAGCATTGAGATATCACATCTCATGCAATAGGAAGGGTCTCAGGATTGGAATGGGAAGGAGTTGTATATGACATCTCAGGCCATAGGAAGGGTCTCAGGTTTGGTATAAGCATTGAGATATCACATCTCTGCTATCGGAAGGGTCTCAGGATTGGAATGGGAATGAGTTGGATATCCCATCTCATGTTATAGGAAGAGTCTCAGGTTTGGTATTAGAAGCATTGAGATATCCCATCTCATGCTATAGGAAGGGTCTCAGGTTGGAGTGGGAAGGAGTTGGATATCACATTTCATGTTATAGGAAGGGTCTCAGGATTGGAATTGGAAGGACATGGCTATCATATCTCATGCTATAGGAAGGCTCTCAGGTTTGGAAGGGGAAGGAGTTGGATATCACATTTCATGTTAGAGGAACGATCTCAGGTTTGGTATTAGAGGCCTTGAGATATCACATCTCATGCTATAGGAAGGGTCTCAGGATTGGAATGGGAAGGAGTTGGATATCACATCTCATGCTAAAGGGAGGGTCTCAGGTTTGGAAGGGGAAGGATTTGGAAATCACATCTCATGTTATAGGAAGGATCTCAGGTTTGGTATTAGAAGCATTGAGATATCACATCTCATGCTATCGGAAGTATCTCAGGTTTGGTATTAGAGGCATTGAGATATCACATCTCATGCTATCATAAGGGTCTCAGGATTGGAATGGGAAGGAGTTGGATATCACATCTCATGTTATAGGAAGGCTCTCAGGTTTGGAAGGGGAAGGAGTTGGATATCACATTTCATGTTAGAGGAACGATCTCAGGTTTGGTATTAGAGGCCTTGAGATATCACATCTCATGCTATAGGAAGGGTCTCAGGATTGGAATGGGAAGGAGTTGGATATCACATCTCAAGCTATAGGAACGGTCTCAGGTTTGGTATAAGCATTGTGATATCACATCTCATGCTATAGGAAGGGTCTCAGGATTGGAATGGGAAGGAGTTGGATATCACATCTCATGTTATAGGAAAGATCTCAGGTTTGGTATTAGAAGCATTGCGACATCACATCTCATGTTATAGGAAGGGTCTCAGGATTGGAATGGGAAGAAGTTGGATATCACATCTCATGCTATACGAAGGGTCTCAGGTTTGGTATAAGCATTGAGATATCACATCTCATGCTATAGGCAGGGTCTCAGGTTTGGAAAGGGAAGGAGATGGACATCACATTTCATGTTAGAGGTAGGATCTCAGGTTTGGTATTAGAGGCATTGAAATATCACATCTCATGCTATCAGAAGGGTCTCAGGATTGGAATGGGAAGGAGTTGGATATCACATCTCATGCTAAAGGGAGGGTCTCAGGTTTGGAAGGGGAAGGATTTGGAAATCACATCTCATGTTATAGGAAGGATCTCAGGTTTGGTATTAGAAGCATTGAGATATCACATCTCATGCTATCGGAAGTATCTCAGGTTTCGTATTAGAGGCATTGAGATATCACATCTCATGCTATCATAAGGGTCTCAGGATTGGAATGGGAAGGAGTTGGATATCACATCTCATGTTATAGGAAGGCTCTCAGGATTGTAATGGGAAGGAGTTGGATATCACATCTCAAGCTATAGGAACGGTCTCAGGTTTGGTATAAGCATTGTGATATCACATCTCATGCTATAGGAAGGGTCTCAGGATTGGAAGGGGAAGGAGTTGGATATCACATCTCATGTTATAGGAAAGATCTCAGGTTTGGTATTAGAAGCATTGCGACATCACATCTCATGTTATAGGAAGGGTCTCAGGATTGGAATGGGAAGAAGTTGGATATCACATCTCATGCTATAGGAAGGGTCTCAGGTTTGGTATAAGCATTGAGATATCACATCTCATGCTATAGGAAGGGTCTCAGGATTGGAATGGGAAGGAGTTGTATATGACATCTCATGCCATAGGAAGGGTCTCAGGTTTGGTATAAGCATTGAGATATCACATCACATGCTATAGGAAGGGTCTCAGGATTGGAATGGAAAGGACTTGGATATCACATCTCATGCTATAGGCAGGGTCTCAGGTTTGGAAAGGGAAGGAGATGGATATCACATTTCATGTTAGAGGTAGGATCTCAGGTTTGGTATTAGAGGCATTGAAATATCACATCTCATGCTATCAGATGGGTCTCAGGATTGGAATGGGAAGGAGTTGGATATCACATCTCATGCTAAAGGGAGGGTCTCAGGTTTGGAAGGGGAAGGATTTGGAAATCACATCTCATGTTATAGGATGGATCTCAGGTTTGGTATTAGAAGCATTGAGATATCACATCTCATGCTATCGGAAGTATCTCAGGTTTGGTATTAGAGGCATTGAGATATCACATCTCATGCTATCATAAGGGTCTCAGGATTGGAATGGGAAGGAGTTGGATATCACATCTCATGTTATAGGAAGGATCTCAGGTTTGGTATTAGAAGCATTGAGACATCACATCTCATGCTATAGGAAGGGTCTCAGGATTGGAATGGGAAGGAGTTGGATATCACATCTCATGCTATAGGAAGGGTCTCAGATTTGGTATAAGCATTGAGATATCACATCTCATGCTATAGGAAGGTTCTCAGGATTGGAATGGGAAGGATTTGTATATGACATCTCAGGCCATAGGAAGGGTCTCAGGTTTGGTAAAAGCATTGAGATATCACATCTCTGCTTTCGGAAGGGTCTCAGGATTGGAATGGGAAGGAGTTGGATATCCCATCTCATGTTATAGGAAGGGTCTCAGGTTTGGTATTAGAAGCATTGAGACATCACATCTCATGTTATAGGAAGGGTCTCAGGATTGGAATGGGAAGAAGTTGGATATCACATCTCATGCTATAGGAAGGGTCTCAGGTTTGGTATAAGCATTGAGATATCACATCTCATGCTATAGGAAGGGTCTCAGGATTGGAATGGGAAGGAGTTGTATATGACATCTCATGCCATAGGAAGGGTCTCAGGTTTGGTATAAGCATTGAGATATCACATCACATGCTATAGGAAGGGTCTCAGGATTGGAATGGGAAGGACTTGGATATCACATCTCATGCTATAGGCAGGGTCTCAGGTTTGGAAAGGGAAGGAGATGGATATCACATTTCATGTTAGAGGTAGGATCTCAGGTTTGGTATTAGAGGCATTGAAATATCACATCTCATGCTATCAGAAGGGTCTCAGGATTGGAATGGGAAGGAGTTGGATATCACATCTCATGCTAAAGGGAGGGTCTCAGGTTTGGAAGTGGAAGGATTTGGAAATCACATCTCATGTTATAGGAAGGATCTCAGGTTTGGTATTAGAAGCATTGAGATATCACATCTCATGCTATCAGAAGTATCTCAGGTTTGGTATTAGAGGCATTGAGATATCACATCTCATGCTATCATAAGGGTCTCAGGATTGGAATGGGAAGAAGTTGGATATCACATCTCATGTTATAGGAAGGATCTCAGGTTTGGTATTAGAAGAATTGAGACATCACATCTCATGCTTAGGAAGGGTCTCAGGATTGGAATGGGAAGAAGTTGGATATCACATCTCATGCTATAGGAAGGGTCTCAGATTTGGTATAAGCATTGAGATAATACATCTAATGCAATAGGAAGGGTCTCAGGATTGGAATGGGAAGGAGTTGCATATGACATCTCAGGCCATAGGAAGGGTCTCAGGTTTGGTAAAAGCATTGAGATATCACATCTCTGCTATCGGAAGGGTCTCAGGATTGGAATGGGAAGGAGTTGGATATCCCAAATCATGTTATAGGAAGGGTCTCAGGTTTGGTATTAGAAGCATTGAGATATCACATCTCATGCTATAGGAAGGGTCTCAGGATTGGAATGGGGAGGTCTTGGATGTCACATCTCATGTTATAGGAAGGCTCTCAGGTTTGGAAGCGGAAGGAGTTGGATATCACATTTCATGTTAGAGGAACGATCTCAGGTTTGGTATTAGAGGCCTTGAGATATCACATCTCCTGCTATAGGAAGGGTCTCAGGATTGGAATGGGAAGGAGTTGGATATCACATCTCAAGCTATAGGAACGGTCTCAGGTTTGGTATAAGCATTGTGATATCACATCTCATGCTATAGGAAGGGTCTCAGGATTGGAATGGGAAGGAGTTGGATATCACATCTCATGTTATAGGAAAGATCTCAGGTTTGGTATTAGAAGCATTGCGACATCACATCTCATGTTATAGGAAGGGTCTCAGGATTGGAATGGGAAGAAGTTGGATATCACATCTCATGCTATAGGAAGGGTCTCAGGTTTGGTATAAGCATTGAGATATCACATCTCATGCTATAGGAAGGGTCTCAGGATTGGAATAGGAAGGAGTTGTATATGACATCTCATGCCATAGGAAGGGTCTCAGGTTTGGTATAAGCATTGAGATATCACATCACATGCTATAGGAAGGGTCTCAGGATTGGAATGGAAAGGACTTGGATATCACATCTCATGCTATAGACAGGGTCTCAGGTTTGGAAAGGGAAGGAGATGGATATCACATTTCATGTTAGAGGTAGGATCTCAGGTTTGGTATTAGAGGCATTGAAATATCACATCTCTTGCTATCAGATGGGTCTCAGGATTGGAATGGGAAGGAGTTGGATATCACATCTCATGCTAAAGGGAGGGTCTCAGGTTTGGAAGGGGAAGGATTTGGAAATCACATCTCATGTTATAGGAAGGATCTCAGGTTTGGTATTAGAAGCATTGAGATATCACATCTCATGCTATCGGAAGTATCTCAGGTTTGGTATTAGAGGCATTGAGATATCACATCTCATGCTATCATAAGGGTCTCAGGATTGGAATGGGAAGGAGTTGGATATCACATCTCATGTTATAGGAAGGATCTCAGGTTTGGTATTAGAAGCATTGAGACATCACATCTCATGCTATAGGAAGGGTCTCAGGATTGGAATGGGAAGGAGTTGGATATCACATCACATGCTATAGGAAGGGTCTCAGGATTGGAATGGGAAGGACTTGGATATCACATCTCATGCTATAGGCAGGGTCTCAGGTTTGGAAAGGGAAGGAGATGGATATCACATTTCATGTTAGAGGTAGGATCTCAGGTTTGGTATTAGAGGCATTGAAATATCACATCTCATGCTATCAGAAGGGTCTCAGGATTGGAATGGGAAGGAGTTGGATATCACATCTCATGCTAAAGGGAGGGTCTCAGGTTTGGAAGTGGAAGGATTTGGAAATCACATCTCATGTTATAGGAAGGATCTCAGGTTTGGTATTAGAAGCATTGAGATATCACATCTCATGCTATCAGAAGTATCTCAGGTTTGGTATTAGAAGAATTGAGACATCACATCTCATGCTATAGGAAGGGTCTCAGGATTGGAATGGGAAGAAGTTGGATATCACATCTCATGCTATAGGAAGGGTCTCAGATTTGGTATAAGCATTGAGATATCACATCTAATGCTATAGGAAGGGTCTCAGGATTGGAATGGGAAGGAGTTGCATATGACATCTCAGGCCATAGGAAGGGTCTCAGGTTTGGTATAAGCATTGAGATATCACATCTCTGCTATCGAAAGGGTCTCAGGATTGGAATGGGAAGGAGTTGGATATCCCAAATCATGTTATAGGAAGGGTCTCAGGTTTGGTATTAGAAGCATTGAGATATCACATCTCATGCTATAGGAAGGGTCTCAGGATTGGAATGGGGAGGACTTGGATGTCACATCTCATGTTATAGGGAGGGTCTCAAGTTTGATATTAGAAGCATTGAGATAACTAATCTCATGATATCGGAAGGGTCTCAGGATTGGAATGGGAAGGAATTGGATATCACATCTCATGATAAAGGAAGGGTCTAAGGTTTGGAAGGGGAAGGATTTGGATATCACATCTCATGTTATAGGACGGGTCTCAGGTTTGGTATTAGAAGCATTGAGATATCAAGTCTCATGGTATAGGAAGGGTCTCAGAATTGGAATGGGAAGGAGTTGGATATCACATCTCAAGCTATAGGTAGGGTCTCAGGATTGGAATGGGAAGGAGTTTGATATCACATCTCATGCCATAGTATGGGTCTCAGGTTTGGTAGAAGCATTGGGATATCATATCTCATGCTATCGGAAGGGTATCAGTATTGGATTTGGAAGGAGTTGGATATCCCATCTCATGCTATAGGAAGGGTCTCAGGTTGGAATGGGAAGGAATTGGATATCACATTTCATGTTATAGGAAGGCTCTCAGGTTTGGAAGGGGAAGGAGTTGGATATCACATTTCATGTTAGAGGAAGGATCTCAGGTTTGGTATTAGAGGCCTTGAGATATCACATCTCATGCTATAGGAAGGGTCTCAGGATTGGAATGGGAAGGAGTTGGATATCACATCTCAAGCTATAGGAAGGGTCTCAGGATTGGAATGGGAAGGAGTTGGATATCACATCTCATGTTATAGGAAAGATCTCACGTTTGGTATTAGAAGCATTGAGACATCACATCTCATGTTATAGGAAGGGTCTCAGGATTGGAATGGGAAGAAGTTGGATATCACATCTCATGCTATAGGAAGAGTCTCAGGTTTGGAAGGGGAAGGAGTTGGATATCCAATCTCATGTTATAGGACTGGTCTCGGGTTTGGTATTAGAAGCATTGAGATATCACATCGCATGCTATAGGAAGGTTCTCAGGTTTGGAATGGGGAGGAATTGGATATCACATCTCATGTCATAGGAAGGATCTCAGGTTTGGTATTAGAAGCATTGAGATATCACATCTCATGCTATCGGAAGTATCTCAGGTTTGGTATTAGAGGCATTGAGATATCACATCTCATGCTATCATAAGGGTCTCAGGATTGGAATTGGAAGGAGTTGGATATCACATCTCATGTTATAGGAAGGATCTCAGGTTTGGTATTAGAAGCATTGAGACATCACATCTCATGCTATGGGAAGGGTCTCAGGATTGGAATGGGAAGGAGTTGGATATCACATCTCATGCTATAGGAAGGGTCTCAGATTTGGTATAAGCATTGAGATATCACATCACATGCTATAGGAAGGGTCTCAGGATTGGAATGGGAAGGACTTGGATATCACATCTCATGCTATAGGCAGGGTCTCAGGTTTGGAAAGGGAAGGAGATGGATATCACATTTCATGTTAGAGGTAGGATCTCAGGTTTGGTATTAGAGGCATTGAAATATCACATCTCATGCTATCAGAAGGGTCTCAGGATTGGAATGGGAAGGAGTTGGATATCACATCTCATGCTAAAGGGAGGGTCTCAGGTTTGGAAGTGGAAGGATTTGGAAATCACATCTCATGTTATAGGAAGGATCTCAGGTTTGGTATTAGAAGCATTGAGATATCACATCTCATGCTATCAGAAGTATCTCAGGTTTGGTATTAGAAGAATTGAGACATCACATCTCATGCTATAGGAAGGGTCTCAGGATTGGAATGGGAAGAAGTTGGATATCACATCTCATGCTATAGGAAGGGTCTCAGATTTGGTATAAGCATTGAGATATCACATCTAATGCTATAGGAAGGGTCTCAGGATTGGAATGGGAAGGAGTTGCATATGACATCTCAGGCCATAGGAAGGGTCTCAGGTTTGGTATAAGCATTGAGATATCACATCTCTGCTATCGAAAGGGTCTCAGGATTGGAATGGGAAGGAGTTGGATATCCCAAATCATGTTATAGGAAGGGTCTCAGGTTTGGTATTAGAAGCATTGAGATATCACATCTCATGCTATAGGAAGGGTCTCAGGATTGGAATGGGGAGGACTTGGATGTCACATCTCATGTTATAGGGAGGGTCTCAAGTTTGATATTAGAAGCATTGAGATAACTAATCTCATGATATCGGAAGGGTCTCAGGATTGGAATGGGAAGGAATTGGATATCACATCTCATGATAAAGGAAGGGTCTAAGGTTTGGAAGGGGAAGGATTTGGATATCACATCTCATGTTATAGGACGGGTCTCAGGTTTGGTATTAGAAGCATTGAGATATCAAGTCTCATGGTATAGGAAGGGTCTCAGAATTGGAATGGGAAGGAGTTGGATATCACATCTCAAGCTATAGGTAGGGTCTCAGGATTGGAATGGGAAGGAGTTTGATATCACATCTCATGCCATAGTATGGGTCTCAGGTTTGGTAGAAGCATTGGGATATCATATCTCATGCTATCGGAAGGGTATCAGTATTGGATTTGGAAGGAGTTGGATATCCCATCTCATGCTATAGGAAGGGTCTCAGGTTGGAATGGGAAGGAATTGGATATCACATTTCATGTTATAGGAAGGCTCTCAGGTTTGGAAGGGGAAGGAGTTGGATATCACATTTCATGTTAGAGGAAGGATCTCAGGTTTGGTATTAGAGGCCTTGAGATATCACATCTCATGCTATAGGAAGGGTCTCAGGATTGGAATGGGAAGGAGTTGGATATCACATCTCAAGCTATAGGAAGGGTCTCAGGATTGGAATGGGAAGGAGTTGGATATCACATCTCATGTTATAGGAAAGATCTCACGTTTGGTATTAGAAGCATTGAGACATCACATCTCATGTTATAGGAAGGGTCTCAGGATTGGAATGGGAAGAAGTTGGATATCACATCTCATGCTATAGGAAGAGTCTCAGGTTTGGAAGGGGAAGGAGTTGGATATCCAATCTCATGTTATAGGACTGGTCTCGGGTTTGGTATTAGAAGCATTGAGATATCACATCGCATGCTATAGGAAGGTTCTCAGGTTTGGAATGGGGAGGAATTGGATATCACATCTCATGTCATAGGAAGGATCTCAGGTTTGGTATTAGAAGCATTGAGATATCACATCTCATGCTATAGGAATGGTCTCAGGATTGGAATGGGAAGGAGTTGGATATTACACTCTTGCTATAGGAAGGGTCTCATGTTTGGAATGGGAAGGACTTGGATATCACATATGCTATAGGAAGGGTCTCAGGTTTGGACCGGGAAGGAGTTGGATATCACATCTCATGTTATAGGAAGGGTCTCAGGTTTGGTATAAGCATTGAGATATCACATCTCTGCTATCGGAAGTGTCTCAGGATTGGAATGGGAAGGAGTTGGATATCCCATCTCATGTTATAGGACGGGTCTCAGGTTTGTTATTAGAATCATTGAGATATCATATTGCATGCTGTAGGAAGGGTCTAAGGATTGGAATGGGAAGGACTTGGATATCACATCTCATGCTATAGGTAGACTCTCAGGTTTGGAAAGGGAAGGAGTTGGATATCACATTTCATGTTAGAGGAAGGATCTCAGGTTTGGTATTAGAGGCATTGAGATATCACATCTCATGCTATAGGAAGAGTCTCAGGATTGGAATGGGAAGGAGTTGGATATCACATCTCATGCTATAGGAAGGGTCTCAGGTTTGGTATAAGCATTGAGATATCACATCTCATGCTATAGGAAGGGTCTCGGGATTGGAATGGGAAGGAGTTGGATATCACATCTCATGTTATAGGAAGGATCTCAGGTTTGGTATTAGAAGCATTGAGACATAACATCTCATGCTATAGGAAGGGTCTCAGGATTGGAATGGGAAGGAGTTGGATATCACATCTCATGCTATAGGAAGGGTCTCAGGTTTGGTATAAGCATTGAGATATCACATCTCATGCTATAGGAAGGGTCTCAGGATTGGAATGGGAAGGAGTTGTATATGACATCTCATGCCATAGGAAGGGTCTTAGGTTTGGTATAAGCATTGAGATATCACATCTCTGCTATCGGAAGGGTCTCAGGATTGGAATGGGAAGGAGTTGGATATCCCATCTCATGTTATAGGAAGAGTCTCAGGTTTGGTATTAGAAGCATTGAGACATCACATCGCATGCTGTAGGAAGGGTCTCAGGATTGGAATGGGAAGGACTTGGGTATCACATCTCATGCTATAGGGAGGGTCTCAAGTTTGATATTAGAAGCATTGAGATATCACATCTCATGCTATAGGAAGGGTCTCAGGATTGGAATGGGAAGGAGTTGGATATCACATCTCATGCTATAGGAAGGGTCTCAGGTTTGGTATAAGCAGTGAGATATCACATCTCATGCTATAGGAAGTGTCTCAGGATTGGAATGGGAAGGAGTTGGATATCACATCTCATGTTATAGGAAGGATCTCAGGTTTGGTATAAGCATTGAGATATCACATCTCTGCTATCGGAAGGGTCTCAGGATTGGAATGGGAAGGAGTTGGATATTCCCATCTCATGTTATAAGAAGGGTCTCAGGTTTGGTATTAGAAGCATTGAGATATCACATCTCATGCTATAGGAAGGGTCTCAGGATTGGAATGGGAAGGACTTGGATATCACATCTCATGCTATAGGGAGGGTCTCAAGATTGATATTAGAATCATTGAGATATCACATCTCATGATATCGGAAGAGTCTCAGGATTGGAATGGGAAGGAGTTGGATACCACATCTCATGATAAAGGAAGGGTCTAAGGTTTGGAAGGGGAAGGATTTGGATATCACATCTCATGTTATAGGACGGGTCTCAGGTTTGGTATTAGAAGCATTGAGATATCAAGTCTCATTGTATAGGAAGGGTCTCAGAATTGGAATGGGAAGGAGTTGGATATCACATCTCAAGCTATAGGAAGGGTCTCAGGATTGGAATGGGAAGGAGTTTGATATCACATCTCATGCCATAGTATGGGTCTCAGGTTTGGTAGAAGCATTGGGATATCACATCTCATGCTATAGGAAGGGTCTCAGGTTGGAATGGGAAGGAGTTGGATATCACATCTCATGTTATAGGAAGGGTCTCAGGATTGGAATGGGAAGGACTTGGATATCACATCTCATGCTATAGGAAGGCTCTCAGGTTTGCAACGGGAAAGAGTTGGATATCACATTTCATGTTAGAGGTAGGATCTCAGGTTTGGTATTAGAGGCATTGAGATATCACATCTCATGCTATCAGAAGAGTCTCAGAATTGGAATGGGAAGGAGTTGGATATCACATCTCATGCCATAGTATGGGTCTCAGGTTTGGTAGAAGCATTGGGATATCACATCTCATGCTATCGGAAGGATTTCAGGATTGGATTTGGAAGGAGTTGGATATCCCATCTCATGCTATAGGAAGGGTCTCAGGTTGGAATGGGAAGGAGTTTGATATCACATCTCATGCCATAGTATGGGTCTCAGGTTTGGTAGAAGCATTGGGATATCAGATCTCATGCTATCGGAAGGGTATCAGGATTGGATTTGGAAGGAGTTGGATATCCCATCTCATGCTATAGGAAGGGTCTCAGGTTGGAATGGGAAGGAGTTGGATATCACATCTCATGTTATAGGAAAGGTCTCAGGATTGGAATGGAAAGGACTTGGATATCATATCTCATGCTATAGGAAGGCTCTCAGGTTTGGAAGGGGAAGGAGTTGGATATCACATTTCATGTTAGAGGAAGGATCTCAGGTTTGGTATTAGAGGCATTGAGATATCACATCTCATGCTATAGGAAGGGTCTCAGGATTGGAATGGGAAGGAGTTGGATATCACATCTCAAGCTATAGGAAGGGTCTCAGGTTTGGTATAAGCATTGAGATATCACATCTCATGCTATAGGAATGGTCTCAGGATTGGAATGGGAAGGAGTTGGATATCACATCTCATGTTATAGGAAAGATCTCAGGTTTGGTATTAGAAGCATTGAGATATCACATCTCATGCTATAAGCAGGGTCTCAGGATTGGAATGGGAAGGAGTTGTATATGGCATCTCATGCCATAGGAAGGGTCTCAGGTTTGGTATAAGCATTGAGATATCACATCTCATGCTATCAGAAGAGTCTCAGGATTGGAATGGGAAGGACTTGGATATCACATCTCATGCTATA
This sequence comes from Ambystoma mexicanum, assembly GCF_040938575.1. Lineage (NCBI taxonomy): Eukaryota > Metazoa > Chordata > Amphibia > Caudata > Ambystomatidae > Ambystoma > Ambystoma mexicanum. The sequence continues at coordinate 325,537,652 of NC_090936.1, forward strand.
GGCAGGATCTCAGGTTTGGAAAGGGAAGGAGTTGGATATCATATTTCATGTTAGAGGTAGGATCTCAGGTTTGGTATTAGAGGCATTGAGATATCACATCTCATGCTATCAGAAGGGTCTCAGGATTGGAATGGGAAGGAGTTGGATATCACATCTCATGCTAAAGGGAGGGTCTCAGGTTTGGAAGGGGAAGGATTTGGATATCACATCTCATGTTATAGGAAGGATCTCAGGTTTGGTATTAGAAGCATTGAGATATCACATCTCATGCTATCGGAAGTATCTCAGGTTTGGTATTAGAGGCATTGAGATATCACATCTCATGCTATCATAAGGGTCTCAGGATTGGAATGGGAAGGAGTTGGATATCACATTTCATGCTAAAGGGAGGGTCTCAGGTTTGGAAGGGGAAGGATTTGGATATCACATCACATGTTATATGAAGGATCTCAGGTTTGGTATTAGAAGCATTGAGATGTCACATCTCATGCTATCGGAAGGGTCTCAGGATTGGAATGGGAAGGAGTTGGATATCACATCTTATCCTATAGGAAGGGTCTCAGGTTTGGAACGGGAAGGAGTTGGATATCACATCTCATGTTATAGGAAGAGTCTCAGGTTTGGTATTAGAAGCATTGAGATATCCCATCTCATGCTATAGGAAGGGTCTCAGGTTGGAATGGGAAGGAGTTGGATATCACATCTCATGCTATAGGGAGGGTCTCAAGTTTGATATTAGAAGCATTGAGATATCACATCTCATGCTATCTGAAGGGTATCAGGATTGGATTTGGAAGGAGTTGGATATCCCATCTCATGCTATAGGAAGGGTCTCAGGTTGGAATGGGAAGGAGTTGGATATCACATCTCATGTTATAGGAAGGGTCTCAGGATTGGAATGGGAAGGACTTGGATATCACATCTCATGCTATAGGAAGGCTCTCAGGTTTGGAAGGGGAAAGAGTTGGATATCACATTTCATGTTAGAGGTAGGATCTCAGGTTTGGTATTAGAGGCATTGAGATATCACATCTCATGCTATCAGAAGAGTCTCAGGATTGGAATGGGAAGGAGTTGGATATCACATCTCATGCTAAAGGGAGGGTCTCAGGTTTGGAAGGGGAAGGATTTGGATATCACATCTCATGTTATAGGAAGGATCTCAGGTTTGGTATTAGAAGCATTGAGATATCACATCTCATGCTATCGGAAGGATCTCAGGTTTGGTATAGAAGCATTGAGATATCACATCTCATGCTATCAGAAGGGTCTCAGGATTGGAATGGGAAGGAGTTGGATATCACATCTCATGCTAAAGGGAGGGTCTCAGGTTTGGAAGGGGAAGGATTTGGATATCACATCTCATGTTATCGGAAGGATCTCAGGTTTGGTATTAGAAGTATTGAGATATCACATCTCATGCTATAGGAAGGGTCTCAGGATTGGAATGGGAAGGAGTTGGTTATCACATCTCATGCTAAAGGAAGGGTCTCAGGTTTGGTAGAAGCATTGAGATATCACATCTCATGCTATGGGAAGGGTCTCAGGATTGGAATGGGAAGGACTAAGATATCACATATCATGCTATAGGGAGGGTCTCAGTTTTGATATTAGAAGCATTGAGATATCACATCTCATGCTATCGGAAGTGTCTCAGGATTGGAATGGGAAGGAGCTGGATATCACATCTCATGCTAAAGGAAGGGTCTCACGTTTGGAACGGGAAGGAGTTGGATATCACATCTCATGTTATAGGAAGGGTCTCAGGTTTGGTATAAGCATTGAGATATCACATCTCTGCTATCGGAAGTGTCTCAGGATTGGAATGGGAAGGAGTTGGATATCACATTTCATGTTAGAGGAAGGATCTCAGGTTTGGTATTAGAGGCATTGAGATATCACATCTCAGGCTATAGGAAGGGTCTCAGGATTGGAATGGGAAGGAGTTGGATATCACATCTCATGCTATAGGAAGGGTCTCAGGATTGGAATGGGAAGGAGTTGGATATCACATCTCATGCTATAGGAAGGGTCTCAGGTTTGGTATAAGCATTGAGATATCACATCTCGTGCTATAGGAAGGGTCTCAGGATTGGAATGGGAAGGAATTGTATATGACATCTCATGCTATAGACAGGGTCTCAGGGTTGGAAATGGAAGGAGATGGATATCACATTTCATGTTAGAGGTAGGATCTCAGGTTTGGTATTAGAGGCATTGAGATATCACATCTCATGCTATCAGAAGGGTCTCAGGATTGGAATGGGAAGGAGTTGGATATCCCATCTCATGTTATAGGAAGAGTCTCAGGTTTGGTATTAGAAGCATTGAGATATCCCATCTCATGCTATAGGAAGGGTCTCAGGTTGGAATGGGAAGGAGTTGGATATCCCATCTCATGTTATAGGAAGAGTCTCAGGTTTGGTATTAGAAGCATTGAGATATCCCATCTCATGCTATAGGAAGGCTCTCAGGTTTGGAAGGGGAAGGAGTTGGATATCACATTTCATGTTAGAGGAACAATCTCAGGTTTGGTATTAGAGGCCTTGAGATATCACATCTCATGCTATAGGAAGGGTCTCAGGATTGGAATGGGAAGGAGTTGGATAGCACATCTCAAGCTATAGGAACGGTCTCAGGTTTGGTATAAGCATTGTGATATCACATCTCATGCTATAGGAAGGGTCTCAGGATTGGAATGGGAAGGAGTTGGATATCACATCTCATGTTATAGGAAAGATCTCAGGTTTGGTATTAGAAGCATTGAGACATCACATCTCATGCTATCGGAAGTGTCTCAGGATTGGAATGGGAAGGAGTTGGATATCACATCTCATGATAAAGGAATGGTCTAAGTTTTGGAAGGGGAAGGAGTTTGATATCACATCTCATGCCATAGTATGGGTCTCCGGTTTGGTAGAAGCATTGGGATATCACATCTCATGCTATCGGAAGGGTATCAGGATTGGATTTGGAAGGAGTTGGATATCCCATCTCATGCTATAGGAAGGGTCTCAGGTTGGAATGGGAAGGAGTTGGATATCACATCTCATGTTATAGGAAGGGTCTCAGGATTGGAATGGGAAGGACTTGGATATCACATCTCATGCTATAGGAAGGCTCTCAGGTTTGGAAGGGGAAAGAGTTGGATATCACATTTCATGTTAGAGGTAGGATCTCAGGTTTGGTATTAGAGGCATTGAGATATCACATATCATGCTATCAGAAGAGTCTCAGGATTGGAATGGGAAGGACTTCGATATCACATCTCATGCTATAGGGAGGGTCTCAAGTTTGATATTAGAAGCATTGAGATATCACATCTCATGATATCGGAAGGGTCTCAGGGATGGAATGGGAAGGAGTTGGATATCACATCTCATGATAAACGAAGGGTCTATGGTTTGGAAGGGGAAGGAGTTTGATATCACATCTCATGCCATAGTATGGGTCTCAGGTTTGGTAGTAGCATTGGGATATCACATCTCATGCTATCGGAAGGGTATCAGGATTGGATTTGGAAGGAGTTGGATATCCCATCTCATGCTATAGGAAGGGTCTCAGGTTGGAATGGGAAGGAGTTGGATATCACATCTCATGTTATAGGAAGGGTCTCAGGATTGGAATGGGAAGGACTTGGATATCACATCTCATGCTATAGGAAGGCTCTCAGGTTTGGAAGGGGAAAGAGTTGGATATCACATTTCATGTTAGAGGTAGGATCTCAGGTTTGGTATTAGAGGCATTGAGATATCACATCTCATGCTATCAGAAGAGTCTCAGGATTGGAATGGGAAGGAGTTGGATATCACATCTCATGCTAAAGGGAGGGTCTCAGGTTTGGAAGGGGAAGGATTTGGATATCACATCTCATGTTATAGGAAGGATCTCAGGTTTGGTATTAGAAGCATTAAGATATCACATCTCATGCTATCGGAAGGATCTCAGGTTTGGTAAAGAAGCATTGAGATATCACATCTCATGCTATCAGAAGGGTCTCAGGATTGGAATGGGAAGGAGTTGGATATCACATCTCATGCTAAAGGGAGGGTCTCAGGTTTGGAAGGGGAAGGATTTGGATATCACATCTCATGTTATTGGAAGTATCTCAGGTTTGGTATTAGAAGTATTGAGATATCACATCTCATGCTATAGGAAGGGTCTCAGGATTGGAATGGGAAGGAGTTGGTTATCACATCTCATGCTAAAGGAAGGGTCTCAGGTTTGGTAGAAGCATTGAGATATCACATCTCATGCTATGGGTAGGGTCTCAGGATTGGAATGGGAAGGACTTAGATATCACATATCATGCTATAGGGAGGGTCTCAGTTTTGATATTAGAAGCATTGAGATATCACATCTCATGCTATCGGAAGTGTCTCAGGATTGGAATGGGAAGGAGCTGGATATCACATCTCATGCTAAAGGAAGGGTCTCACGTTTGGAACGGGAAGGAGTTGGATATCACATCTCATGTTATAGGAAGGGTCTCAGGTTTGGTATAAGCATTGAGATATCACATCTCTGCTATCGGAAGTGTCTCAGGATTGGAATGGGAAGGACTTGGATATCACATCTCATGCTATAGATAGGCTCTCAGGTTTGGAAAGGGAAGGAGTTGGATATCACATTTCATGTTAGAGGAAGGATCTCAGGTTTGGTATTAGAGGCATTGAGATATCACATCTCAGGCTATAGGAAGGGTCTCAGGATTGGAATGGGAAGGAGTTGGATATCACATCTCATGCTATAGGAAGGGTCTTAGGATTGGAATGGGAAGGAGTTGGATATCACATCTCATGCTATAGGAAGGGTCTCAGGTTTGGTATAAGCATTGAGATATCACATCTCGTGCTATAGGAAGGGTCTCAGGATTGGAATGGGAAGGAATTGTATATGACATCTCATGCTATAGACAGGGTCTCAGGGTTGGAAATGGAAGGAGATGGATATCACATTTCATGTTAGAGGTAGGATCTCAGGTTTGGTATTAGAGGCATTGAGATATCACATCTCATGCTATCAGAAGGGTCTCAGGATTGGAATGGGAAGGAGTTGGATATCACATCTCATGCTAAAGGGAGGGTCTCAGGTTTGGAAGGGGAAGGATTTGGAAATCACATCTCATGTTATAGGAAGGATCTCAGGTTTGGTATTAGAAGCATTGAGATATCACATCTCATGCTATCATAAGGGTCTCAGGATTGGAATCGGAAGGAGTTGGATATCACATCTCATGTTATAGGAAGGATCTCAGGTTTGGTATTAGAAGCATTGAGACATCACATCTCATGCTATAGGAAGGGTCTCAGGATTGGAATGGGAAGGAGTTGGATATCACATCTCATGCTATAGGAAGGGTCTCAGATTTGGTATAAGCATTGAGATATCACATCTCATGCTATAGGAAGGGTCTCAGGATTGGAATGGGAAGCAGTTGGATATCACATCTCAGGCCATAGGAAGGGTCTCAGGTTTGGTATAAGCATTGAGATATCACATCTCTGCTATCGGAAGGGTCTCAGGATTGGAATGGGAAGGAGTTGGATATCCCATCTCATGTTATAGGAAGAGTCTCAGGTTTGGTATTAGAAGCATTGAGATATCCCATCTCATGCTATAGGAAGGGTCTCAGGTTGGAATGGGAAGGAGTTGGATATCACATTTCATGTTATAGGAAGGGTCTCAGGATTGGAATTAGAAGGACTTGGCTATCATATCTCATGCTATAGGAAGGGTCTCAGGTTTGGAAGGGGAAGGAGTTGGATATCACATTTTATGTTAGAGGAACAATCTCAGGTTTGGTATTAGAGGCCTTGAGATATCACATCTCATGCTATAGGAAGGGTCTCAGGATTGGAATGGGAAGGAGTTGGATATCACATTTTATGTTAGAGGAACAATCTCAGGTTTGGTATTAGAGGCCTTGAGATATCGCATCTCAAGCTATAGGAACGGTCTCAGGTTTGGTATAAGCATTGTGATATCACATCTCATGCTATAGGAAGGGTCTCAGGATTGGAATGGGAAGGAGTTGGATATCACATCTCATGTTATAGGAAAGATCTCAGGTTTGGTATTAGAAGCATTGAGACATCACATCTCATGTTATAGGAAGGGTCTCAGGATTGGAATGGGAAGAAGTTGGATATCACATCTCATGCTATAGGAAGGGTCTCAGGTTTGGTATAAGCATTGAGATATCACATCTCATGCTATAGGAAGGGTCTCAGGATTGGAATGGGAAGGAGTTGTATATGACATCTCATGCCATAGGAAGGGTCTCAGGTTTGGTATAAGCATTGAGATATCACATCACATGCTATAGGAAGGGTCTCAGGATTGTAATGGGAAGGACTTGGATATCACATCTCATGCTATAGGCAGGGTCTCAGGTTTGGAAAGGGAAGGAGATGGATATCACATTTCATGTTAGAGGTAGGATCTCAGGTTTGGTATTAGAGGCATTGAAATATCACATCTCATGCTATCAGAAGGGTCTCAGGATTGGAATGGGAAGGAGTTGGATATCACATCTCATGCTAAAGGGAGGGTCTCAGGTTAGGAAGGGGAAGGATTTGGAAATCACATCTCATGTTATAGGAAGGATCTCAGGTTTGTAATTAGAAGCATTGAGATATCACATCTCATGCTATCGGAAGTATCTCAGGTTTTGTATTAGAGGCATTGAGATATCACATCTCATGCTATCATAAGGGTCTCAGGATTGGAATGGGAAGGAGTTGGATATCACATCTCATGTTATAGGAAGGATCTCAGGTTTGGTATTAGAAGCATGGAGACATCACATCTCATGCTATAGGAAGGGTCTCAGGATTGGAATGGGAAGGAGTTGGATATCACATCTCATGCTATAGGAAGGGTCTCAGATTTGGTATAAGCATTGAGATATCACATCTCATGCTATAGGAACGGTCTCAGGATTGGAATGGGAAGGAGTTGTATATGACATCTCAGGCCATAGGAAGGGTCTCAGGTTTGGTATAAGCATTGAGATATCACATCTCTGCTATCGGAAGGGTCTCAGGATTGGAATGGGAAGGAGTTGGATATCCCATCTCATGTTATAGGAAGGGTCTCAGGTTTGGTATTAGAAGCATTGAGACATCACATCTCATGTTATAGGAAGGGTCTCAGGATTGGAATGGGAAGAAGTTGGATATCACATCTCATGCTATAGGAAGGGTCTCAGGTTTGGTATAAGCATTGAGATATCACATCTCATGCTATAGGAAGGGTCTCAGGATTGGAATGGGAAGGAGTTGTATATGACATCTCATGCCATAGGAAGGGTCTCAGGTTTGGTATAAGCATTGAGATATCACATCACATGCTATAGGAAGGGTCTCAGGATTGGAATGGGAAGGACTTTTGATATCACATCTCATGCTATAGGCAGGGTCTCAGGTTTGGAAAGGGAAGGAGATGGATATCACATTTCATGTTAGAGGTAGGATCTCAGGTTTGGTATTAGAGGCATTGAAATATCACATCTCATGCTATCAGAAGGGTCTCAGGATTGGAATGGGAAGGAGTTGGATATAACATCTCATGCTAAAGGGAGGGTCTCAGGTTTGGAAGTGGAAGGATTTGGAAATCACATCTCATGTTATAGGAAGGATCTCAGGTTTGGTACTAGAAGCATTGAGATATCACATCTCATGCTATCAGAAGTATCTCAGGTTTGGTATTAGAGGCATTGAGATATCACATCTCATGCTATCATAAGGGTCTCAGGATTGGAATGGGAAGGGGTTGGATATCACATCTCATGTTATAGGAAGGATCTCAAGTTTGGTATTAGAAGCATTGAGACATCACATCTCATGCTATAGGAAAGGTCTCAGGATTGGAATGGGAAGGAGTTGGATATCACATCTCATGCTATAGGAAGGGTCTCGGATTTGGTATAAGCATTGAGATATCACATCTCATGCTATAGGAAGGGTCTCAGGATTGGAATGGGAAGGAGTTGTATATGACAAATCAGGCCATAGGAAGGGTCTCAGGATTGGTATAAGCATTGAGATATCACATCTCTGCTATCGGAAGGGTCTCAGGATTGGAATGGGAAGGAGTTGGATATCCCATCTCATGTTATAGGAAGGGTCTCAGGTTTGGTATTAGAAGCATTGAGATATCACATCTCATGCTATAGGAAGAGTCTCAGGATTGGAATGGGAAGAAGTTGGATATCACATCTCATGCTATAGGAAGGGTCTCAGGTTTGGTATAAGCATTGAGATATCACATCTCATGCTATAGGAAGGGTCTCAGGATTGGAATGGGAAGGAGTTGTATATGACATCTCATGCCATAGGAAGGGTCTCAGGTTTGGTATAAGCATTGAGATATCACATCACATGCTATAGGAAGGGTCTCAGGATTGGAATGGGAAGGACTTTTGATATCACATCTCATGCTATAGGCAGGGTCTCAGGTTTGGAAAGGGAAGGAGATGGATATCACATTTCATGTTAGAGGTAGGATCTCAGGTTTGGTATTAGAGGCATTGAAATATCACATCTCATGCTATCAGAAGGGTCTCAGGATTGGAATGGGAAGGAGTTGGATATAACATCTCATGCTAAAGGGAGGGTCTCAGGTTTGAAAGTGGAAGGATTTGGAAATCACATCTCATGTTATAGGAAGGATCTCAGGTTTGGTACTAGAAGCATTGAGATATCACATCTCATGCTATCAGAAGTATCTCAGGTTTGGTATTAGAGGCATTGAGATATCACATCTCATGCTATCATAAGGGTCTCAGGATTGGAATGGGAAGGGGTTGGATATCACATCTCATGTTATAGGAAGGATCTCAAGTTTGGTATTAGAAGCATTGAGACATCACATCTCATGCTATAGGAAGGGTCTCAGGATTGGAATGGGAAGGAGTTGGATATCACATCTCATGCTATAGGAAGGGTCTCGGATTTGGTATAAGCATTGAGATATCACATCTCATGCTATAGGAAGGGTCTCAGGATTGGAATGGGAAGGAGTTGTATATGACAAATCAGGCCATAGGAAGGGTCTCAGGATTGGTATAAGCATTGAGATATCACATCTCTGCTATCGGAAGGGTCTCAGGATTGGAATGGGAAGGAGTTGGATATCCCATCTCATGTTATAGGAAGGGTCTCAGGTTTGGTATTAGAAGCATTGAGATATCACATCTCATGCTATAGGAAGAGTCTCAGGATTGGAATGGGGAGGACTTGGATGTCACATCTCATGCTATAGGGAGGGTCTAAGGTTTGGAAGGGGAAGGATTTGGATATCACATCTCATGTTATAGGACGGGTCTCAGGTTTTGTATTAGAAGCATTGAGATATCAAGTCTCATGGTATAGGAAGGGTCTCAGAATTGGAATGGGAAGGAGTTGGATATCACATCTCAAGCTATAGGTAGGGTCTCAGGATTGGAATGGGAAGGAGTTTGATATCACATCTCATGCCATAGTATGGGTCTCAGGTTTGGTAGAAGCATTGGGATATCACATCTCATGCTATCGGAAGGGTATCAGTATTGGATTTGGAAGGAGTTGGATATCCCATCTCATGCTATAGGAAGGGTCTCAGGTTGGAATGGGAAGGAGTTGGATATCACATTTCATGTTATAGGAAGGGTCTCAGGATTGGATGGGAAGGACTTGGATATCATATCTCATGCTATAGGAAGGCTCTCAGGTTTGGAAGGGGAAGGAGTTGGATATCACATTTCATGTTAGAGGAAGGATCTCAGGTTTGGTATTAGAGGCCTTGAGATATCACATCTCATGCTATAGGAAGGGTCTCAGGATTGGAATGGGAAGGAGTTGGATATCACATCTCAAGCTATACGAAGGGTCTCAGGTTTGGTATAAGCATTGAGATATCACATCTCATGCTATAGGAAGGGTCTCAGGATTGGAATGGGAAGGAGTTGGATATCACATCTCATGTTATAGGAAAGATCTCAGGTTTGGTATTAGAAGCATTGAGACATCACATCTCATGTTATAGGAAGGGTCTCAGGAGTGGAATGGGAAGAAGTTGGATATCACATCTCATGCTATAGGATGGGTCTCAGGTTTGGAAGGGGAAGGAGTTGGATATCGAATCTCATGTTATAGGACTGGTCTCAGGTTTGGTATTAGAAGCATTGAGATATCCCATCGCATGCTGTAGGAAGGTTCTCAGGTTTGGAATGGGGAGGAATTGGATATCACATCTCATGTCATAGGAAGGATCTCAGGTTTGGTATTAGAAGCATTGAGATATCACATCTCATGCTATAGGAATGGTCTCAGGATTGGAATGGGAAGGAGTTGGATATTACATTCTTGCTATAGGAAGGGTCTCATTTTTGGAATGGGAAGGAGTTGGATATCACATATGCTATAGGAAGGGTCTCAGGTTTGGACCGGGAAGGAGTTGGATATCACATCTCATGTTATAGGAAGGGTCTCAGGTTTGGTATAAGCATTGAGATATCACATCTCTGCTATCGGAAGTGTCTCAGGATTGGAATGGGAAGGAGTTGGATATCACATCTCATGTTATAGGAAGGGTCTCAGGTTTGGTATTAGAAGCATTGAGATATCACATCTCATGCTATAGGAAGAGTCTCAGGATTGGAATGGGGAGGACTTGGATGTCACATCTCATGCTATAGGGAGGGTCTAAGGTTTGGAAGGGGAAGGATTTGGATATCACATCTCATGTTATAGGACGGGTCTCAGGTTTTGTATTAGAAGCATTGAGATATCAAGTCTCATGGTATAGGAAGGGTCTCAGAATTGGAATGGGAAGGAGTTGGATATCACATCTCAAGCTATAGGTAGGGTCTCAGGATTGGAATGGGAAGGAGTTTGATATCACATCTCATGCCATAGTATGGGTCTCAGGTTTGGTAGAAGCATTGGGATATCACATCTCATGCTATCGGAAGGGTATCAGTATTGGATTTGGAAGGAGTTGGATATCCCATCTCATGCTATAGGAAGGGTCTCAGGTTGGAATGGGAAGGAGTTGGATATCACATTTCATGTTATAGGAAGGGTCTCAGGATTGGATGGGAAGGACTTGGATATCATATCTCATGCTATAGGAAGGCTCTCAGGTTTGGAAGGGGAAGGAGTTGGATATCACATTTCATGTTAGAGGAAGGATCTCAGGTTTGGTATTAGAGGCCTTGAGATATCACATCTCATGCTATAGGAAGGGTCTCAGGATTGGAATGGGAAGGAGTTGGATATCACATCTCAAGCTATACGAAGGGTCTCAGGTTTGGTATAAGCATTGAGATATCACATCTCATGCTATAGGAAGGGTCTCAGGATTGGAATGGGAAGGAGTTGGATATCACATCTCATGTTATAGGAAAGATCTCAGGTTTGGTATTAGAAGCATTGAGACATCACATCTCATGTTATAGGAAGGGTCTCAGGAGTGGAATGGGAAGAAGTTGGATATCACATCTCATGCTATAGGATGGGTCTCAGGTTTGGAAGGGGAAGGAGTTGGATATCGAATCTCATGTTATAGGACTGGTCTCGGGTTTGGTATTAGAAGCATTGAGATATCCCATCGCATGCTGTAGGAAGGTTCTCAGGTTTGGAATGGGGAGGAATTGGATATCACATCTCATGTCATAGGAAGGATCTCAGGTTTGGTATTAGAAGCATTGAGATATCACATCTCATGCTATAGGAATGGTCTCAGGATTGGAATGGGAAGGAGTTGGATATTACATTCTTGCTATAGGAAGGGTCTCATTTTTGGAATGGGAAGGAGTTGGATATCACATATGCTATAGGAAGGGTCTCAGGTTTGGACCGGGAAGGAGTTGGATATCACATCTCATGTTATAGGAAGGGTCACAGGTTTGGTATAAGCATTGAGATATCACATCTCTGCTATCGGAAGTGTCTCAGGATTGGAATGGGAAGGAGTTGGATATCACATCTCATGTTATAGGATGGGTCTCAGGTTTGTTATTAGAATCATTGAGATATATTGCATGCTGTAGGAAGGGTCTAAGGATTGGAATGGGAAGGACTTGGATATCACATCTCATGCTATAGGTAGGCTCTCAGGTTTGGAAAGGGAAGGAGTTGGATATCACATTTCATGTTAGAGGAAGGATCTCAGGTTTGGCATTAGAGGCATTGAGATATCACATCTCATGCTATAGGAAGGGTCTCAGGATTGGAATGGGAAGGAGTTGGATATCACATCTCATGCTATAGGAAGGGTCTCAGGTTTGGTATAAGAATCAAGATATCACATCTCATGCTATAGGAAGGGTCTCGGGATTGGAATGGGAAGGAGTTGGATATCACATCTCATGTTATAGGAAGGATCTCAGGTTTGGTATTAGAAGCATTGAGACATCACATCTCATGCTATAGGAAGGGTCTCAGGATTGGAATGGGAAGGAGTTGGATATCACGTCTCATGCTATAGGAAGGGTCTCAGGTTTGGTATAAGCATTGAGATATCACATCTCATGCTATAGGAAGTGTCTCAGGATTGGAATGGGAAGGACTTGGGTATCACATCTCATGCTATAGGAAGGGTCTCAGGATTGGAATGGGAAGGAGTTGGATATCACATCTCAAGCTTTAGGAAGGGTCTCAGGTTTGGTATAAGCATTGAGATAGCACATCTCATGCTATAGGAAGTGTCTCAGGATTGGAATGGGAAGGAGTTGGATATTACATCTCATGTTATAGGAAAGATCTCAGGTTTGGTATTAGAAGCATTGAGACATCACATCTCATGTTATAGGAAGGGTCTCAGGATTGGAATGGGAAGAAGTTGGATATCACATCTCATGCTATCGGAAGGGTCTCAGGTTTGGAAGGGGAAGGAGTTGGATATCCAATCTCATGTTATAGGACTGGTCTCAGGTTTGGTATTAGAAGCATTGAGATATCACATTGCATGCTGTAGGAAGGTTCTCAGGTTTGGTATTAGAAGCATTGAGACATCACATCTCATGCTATAGGAAGGGTCTCAGGATTGGAATGGGAAGGAGTTGGATATCACATCTCATGCTATAGGAAGGGTCTCAGATTTGGTATAAGCATTGAGATATCACATCTCATGCTATAGGAAGGGTCTCAGGATTGGATTGGGAAGGAGTTGTATATGACATCTCAGGCCATAGGAAGGGTCTCAGGATTGGTATAAGCATTGAGATATCACATCTCTGCTATCGGAAGGGTCTCAGGATTGGAATGGGAAGGAGTTGGATATCCCATCTCATGATAAAGGAAGGGTCTAAGGTTTGGAAGGGGAAAGATTTGGATATCACATCTCATGTTATAGGCGGGTCTCAATTTTGATATTAGAAGCATTGAGATAACAAATCTCATGATATTGGAAGGGTCTCAGGATTGGAATGGGAAGGAGTTGGATATCACATCTCATGATAAAGGAAGGGTCTAAGGTTTGGAAGGGGAAAGATTTGGATATCACATCTCATGTTATAGGACGGGTCTCAGGTTTGGTATTAGAAGCATTGAGATATCAAGTCTCATAGTATAGGAAGGGTCTCAGAATTGGAATGGGAAGGATTTCGGATATCACATCTCAAGCTATAGGAAGAGTCTCAGGATTGGAATGGGAAGGAGTTTGTTATCACATCTCATGCCATAGTATGGTTCTCAGGTTTGGTAGAAGCATTGGGATATCACATCTCATGCTATTGGAAGGGTATCAGTATTGGATTTGGAAGGAGTTGGATATCCCATCTCATGCTATAGGAAGGGTCTCAGGTTGGAATGGGAAGGAGTTGGATATCACATTTCATGTTATAGGAAGGGTCTCAGGATTGGAATGGGAAGGAGTTGGATATCACAACTCAAGCTTTAGGAAGGGTCTCAGGTTTGGTATAAGCATTGAGATAGCACATCTCATGCTATAGGAAGGGTCTCAGGATTGGAATGGGAAGGAGTTGGATATCACATCTCATGTTATAGGAAAGATCTCAGGTTTGGTATTAGAAGCATTGAGACATCACATCTCATGTTATAGGAAGGGTCTCAGGATTGGAATGGGAAGAAGTTAGATATCACATCTCATGCTATAGGAAGGGTCTCAGGTTTGGAAGGGGAAGGAGTTGGATATCCAATCTCATGTTATAGGACTGGTCTCAGGTTTGGTATTAGAAGCATTGAGATATCACATCGCATGCTGTAGGAAGGTTCTCAGGTTTGGAATGGGGAGGAATTGGATATCACATCTCATGTCATAGGAAGGATCTCAGGTTTGGTATTAGAAGCATTGAGATATCACATCTCATGCTATAGGAATGGTCTCAGGATTGGAATGGGAAGGAGTTGGATATTACATTCTTGCTATAGGAAGGGTCTCATGTTTGGAATGGGAAGGAGTTGGATATCACATATGCTATAGGAAGGGTCTCAGGTTTGAAACGGGAAGGAGTTGGAGATCACATCTCATGTTATAGGAAGGGTCTCAGGTTTGAAACCGGAAGGAGTTGGATATCACATCTCATGTTATAGGACGGGTCTCAGGTTTGTTATTAGAATCATTGAGATATCATATTGCATGCTGTTGGAAGGGTCTAAGGATTGGAATGGGAAGGACTTGGATATCACATCTCATGCTATAGGTAGGCTCTCAGGTTTGGAAAGGGAAGGAGTTCGATATCACATTTCATGTTAGAGGAAGGATCTCAGGTTTGGTATTAGAGGCATTGAGATATCACATATCATGCTATAGGAAGGGTCTCAGGATTGGAATGGGAAGGAGTTGGATATCACATCTCAAGCTTTAGGAAGGGTCTCAGGTTTGGTATAAGCATTGAGATAGCACATCTCATGCTATAGGAAGGGTCTCAGGATTGGAATGGGAAGGAGTTGGATATTACATCTCATGTTATAGGAAAGATCTCAGGTTTGGTATTAGAAGCATTGAGACATCACATCTCATGTTATAGGAAGGGTCTCAGGATTGGAATGGGAAGAAGTTGGATATCACATCTCATGCTATAGGAAGGGTCTCAGGTTTGGAAGGGGAAGGAGTTGGATATCCAATCTCATGTTATAGGACTGGTCTCAGGTTTGGTATTAGAAGCATTGAGATATCACATCGCATGCTGTAGGAAGGTTCTCAGGTTTGGTATTAGAAGCATTCAGACATCACATCTCATGCTATAGGAAGGGTCTCAGGATTGGGATGGGAAGGAGTTGGATATCACATCTCATGTTATAGGAAGGATCTCAGGTTTGGTATTAGAAGCATTGAGACATCACATCTCATGCTATAGGAAGGGCCTCAGGATTGGAATGGGAAGGAGTTGGATATCACATCTCATGCTATAGGAAGGGTCTCAGATTTGGTATAAGCATCGAGAAATCACATCTCATGCTATAGGAAGGGTCTCGGGATTGGAATGGGAAGGAGTTGGATATCACATCTCATGCCATAGGAAGGGTCTTAGGTTTGGTATAAGCATTGAGATATCACATCTCTGCTATTGGAAGAGTCTCAGGATTGGAATGGGAAGGAGTTGGATATCCCATCTCATGTTATAGGAAGAGTCTCAGGTTTGGTATTAGAAGCATTGAGATATCACATCTCATGCTATAGGAACTGTCTCAGGATTGGAATGGGAAGGACTTGGGTATCACATCTCATGCTATAGGGAGGGTCTCAAGTTTGATATTAGAAGCATTGAGATATCACATCTCATGCTATAGGAAGGGTCTCAGGATTGGAATGGGAAGGAGTTGGATATCACATCTCATTCTATAGGAAGGGTCTCAGGTTTGGTATAAGCAGTGAGATATCACATCTCATGCTATAGGAAGTGTCTCAGGATTGGAATGGGAAGGAGTTGGATATCACATCTCATGTTATAGGAAGGATCTCAGGTTTGGTATAAGCATTGAGATATCACATCTCTGCTATCGGAAGGGTCTCAGGATTGGAATGGGAAGGAGTTGGATATTCCCATCTCATGTTATAGGAAGGGTCTCAGGTTTGGTATTAGAAGCATTGAGATATCCCATCTCATGATATAGGAAGGGTCCCAGGTTGGAATGGGAAGGAGTAGGATATCACATTTCATGTTATAGGAAGGGTCTCAGGATTGGAATGGGAAGGACTTGGATATCATATCTCATGCTATAGGAAGGCTCTCAGGTTTGGAAGGGGAAGGAGTTGGATATCACATTTCATGTTAGAGGAAGGATCTCAGGTTTGGTATTAGAGGCCTTGAGATATTACATCTCATGCTATAGGAAGGGTCTCAGGATTGGAATGGGAAGGAGTTGGATATCACATCTCAAGCTATAGGAACGGTCTCAGGTTTGGTATAAGCATTGTGATATCACATCTCATGCTATAGGAAGGGTCTCAGGATTGGAATGGGAAGGAGTTGGATATCACATCTCATGTTATAGGAAAGATCTCAGGTTTGGTATTAGAAGCATTGAGACATCACATCTCATGTTATAGGAACGGTCTCAGGTTTGGAATGGGAAGAAGTTGGATATCACATCTCATGCTATAGGAAGGGTCTCAGGTTTGGTATAAGCATTGAG
Source organism: Ambystoma mexicanum (assembly GCF_040938575.1). Classification (NCBI taxonomy): domain Eukaryota; kingdom Metazoa; phylum Chordata; class Amphibia; order Caudata; family Ambystomatidae; genus Ambystoma; species Ambystoma mexicanum. Next base: position 325,554,238 of record NC_090936.1, read on the forward strand.
ATATCACATCTTATGCTATAGGAAGGGTCTCAGGATTGGAATGGGAAGGAGTTGTATATGACATCTCATGCCATACGAAGGGTCTCAGGTTTGGTATAAGCATTGAGATATCACATCACATGCTATAGGAAGGGTCTCAGGATTGGAATGGGAAGGACTTGGATATCACATCTCATGCTATAGGCAGGGTCTCAGGTTTGGAAAGGGAAGGAGATGGATATCACATTTCATGTTAGAGGTAGGATCTCAGGTTTGGAATTAGAGGCATTGAGATATCACATCTCATGCTATCAGAAGGGTCTCAGGATTGGAATGGGAAGGAGTTGGATATCACATCTCATGCTAAAGGGAGGGTCTCAGGTTTGGAAGGGGGAGGATTTGGAAATCACATCTCATGTTATAGGAAGGATCTCAGGTTTGGTATTAGAAGCATTGAGATATCACATCTCATGCTATCGGAAGTATCTCAGGTTTGGTATTAGAGGCATTGAGATATCACATCTCATGCTATCATAAGGGTCTCAGGATTGGAATGGGAAGGAGTTGGATATCACATCTCATGTTATAGGAAGGATCTCAGGTTTGGTATTAGAAGCATTGAGACATCACATCTCATGCTATAGGAAGGGTCTCAGGATTGGAATGGGAAGGAGTTGGATATCACATCTCATGCTATAGGAAGGGTCTCAGGTTTGGTATAAGCATTGAGATATCACATCTCATGCTATAGGAAGGGTCTCAGGATTGGAATGGGAAGGAGTTGTATATGACATCTCAGGCCATAGGAAGGGTCTCAGGTTTGGTATAAGCATTGAGATATCACATCTCTGCTATCGGAAGGGTCTCAGGATTGGAATGGGAATGAGTTGGATATCCCATCTCATGTTATAGGAAGAGTCTCAGGTTTGGTATTAGAAGCATTGAGATATCCCATCTCATGCTATAGGAAGGGTCTCAGGTTGGAGTGGGAAGGAGTTGGATATCACATTTCATGTTATAGGAAGGGTCTCAGGATTGGAATTGGAAGGACTTGGCTATCATATCTCATGCTATAGGAAGGCTCTCAGGTTTGGAAGGGGAAGGAGTTGGATATCACATTTCATGTTAGAGGAACGATCTCAGGTTTGGTATTAGAGGCCTTGAGATATCACATCTCATGCTATAGGAAGGGTCTCAGGATTGGAATGGGAATTAGTTGGATATCACATCTCATGCTAAAGGGAGGGTCTCAGGTTTGGAAGGGGAAGGATTTGGAAATCACATCTCATGTTATAGGAAGGATCTCAGGTTTGGTATTAGAAGCATTGAGATATCACATCTCATGCTATCGGAAGTATCTCAGGTTTGGTATTAGAGACATTGAGATATCACATCTCATGCTATCATAAGGGTCTCAGGATTGGAATGGGAAGGAGTTGGATATCACATCTCATGTTATAGGAAGGCTCTCAGGTTTGGAAGGGGAAGGAGTTGGATATCACATTTCATGTTAGAGGAACGATCTCAGGTTTGGTATTAGAGGCCTTGAGATATCACATCTCATGCTATAGGAAGGGTCTCAGGATTGGAATGGGAAGGAGTTGGATATCACATCTCAAGCTATAGGAACGGTCTCAGGTTTGGTATAAGCATTGTGATATCACATCTCATGCTATAGGAAGGGTCTCAGGATTGGAATGGGAAGGAGTTGGATATCACATCTCATGTTATAGGAAAGATCTCAGGTTTGGTATTAGAAGCATTGCGACATCACATCTCATGTTATAGGAAGGGTCTCAGGATTGGAATGGGAAGAAGTTGGATATCACATCTCATGCTATAGGAAGGGTCTCAGGTTTGGTATAAGCATTGAGATATCACATCTCATGCTATAGGCAGGGTCTCAGGTTTGGAAAGGGAAGGAGATGGATATCACATTTCATGTTAGAGGTAGGATCTCAGGTTTGGTATTAGAGGCATTGAAATATCACATCTCATGCTATCAGAAGGGTCTCAGGATTGCAATGGGAAGGAGTTGGATATCACATCTCATGCTAAAGGGAGGGTCTCAGGTTTGGAAGGGGAGGGATTTGGAAATCACATCTCATGTTATAGGAAGGATCTCAGGTTTGGTATTAGAAGCATTGAGATATCACATCTCATGCTATCGGAAGTATCTCAGGTTTGGTATTAGAGGCATTGAGATATCACATCTCATGCTATCATAAGGGTCTCAGGATTGGAATGGGAAGGAGTTGGATATCACATCTCATGTTATAGGAAGGCTCTCAGGATTGTAATGGGAAGGAGTTGGATATCACATCTCAAGCTATAGGAACGGTCTCAGGTTTGGTATAAGCATTGTGATATCACATCTCATGCTATAGGAAGGGTCTCAGGATTGGAAGGGGAAGGAGTTGGATATCACATCTCATGTTATAGGAAAGATCTCAGGTTTGGTATTAGAAGCATTGCGACATCACATCTCATGTTATAGGAAGGGTCTCAGGATTGGAATGGGAAGAAGTTGGATATCACATCTCATGCTATAGGAAGGGTCTCAGGTTTGGTATAAGCATTGAGATATCACATCTCATGCTATAGGAAGGGTCTCAGGATTGGAATGGGAAGGAGTTGTATATGACATCTCATGCCATAGGAAGGGTCTCAGGTTTGGTATAAGCATTGAGATATCACATCACATGCTATAGGAAGGGTCTCAGGATTGGAATGGAAAGGACTTGGATATCACATCTCATGCTATAGGCAGGGTCTCAGGTTTGGAAAGGGAAGGAGATGGATATCACATTTCATGTTAGAGGTAGGATCTCAGGTTTGGTATTAGAGGCATTGAAATATCACATCTCATGCTATCAGATGGGTCTCAGGATTGGAATGGGAAGGAGTTGGATATCACATCTCATGCTAAAGGGAGGGTCTCAGGTTTGGAAGGGGAAGGATTTGGAAATCACATCTCATGTTATAGGATGGATCTCAGGTTTGGTATTAGAAGCATTGAGATATCACATCTCATGCTATCGGAAGTATCTCAGGTTTGGTATTAGAGGCATTGAGATATCACATCTCATGCTATCATAAGGGTCTCAGGATTGGAATGGGAAGGAGTTGGATATCACATCTCATGTTATAGGAAGGATCTCAGGTTTGGTATTAGAAGCATTGAGACATCACATCTCATGCTATAGGAAGGGTCTCAGGATTGGAATGGGAAGGAGTTGGATATCACATCTCATGCTATAGGAAGGGTCTCAGATTTGGTATAAGCATTGAGATATCACATCTCATGCTATAGGAAGGTTCTCAGGATTGGAATGGGAAGGAGTTGTATATGACATCTCAGGCCATAGGAAGGGTCTCAGGTTTGGTAAAAGCATTGAGATATCACATCTCTGCTTTCGGAAGGGTCTCAGGATTGGAATGGGAAGGAGTTGGATATCCCATCTCATGTTATAGGAAGGGTCTCAGGTTTGGTATTAGAAGCATTGAGACATCACATCTCATGTTATAGGAAGGGTCTCAGGATTGGAATGGGAAGAAGTTGGATATCACATCACATGCTATAGGAAGGGTCTCAGGTTTGGTATAAGCATTGAGATATCACATCTCATGCTATAGGAAGGGTCTCAGGATTGGAATGGGAAGGAGTTGTATATGACATCTCATGCCATAGGAAGGGTCTCAGGTTTGGTATAAGCATTGAGATATCACATCACATGCTATAGGAAGGGTCTCAGGATTGGAATGGGAAGGACTTGGATATCACATCTCATGCTATAGGCAGGGTCTCAGGTTTGGAAAGGGAAGGAGATGGATATCACATTTCATGTTAGAGGTAGGATCTCAGGTTTGGTATTAGAGGCATTGAAATATGACATCTCATGCTATCAGAAGGGTCTCAGGATTGGAATGGGAAGGAGTTGGATATCACATCTCATGCTAAAGGGAGGGTCTCAGGTTTGGAAGTGGAAGGATTTGGAAATCACATCTCATGTTATAGGAAGGATCTCAGGTTTGGTATTAGAAGCATTGAGATATCACATCTCATGCTATCAGAAGTATCTCAGGTTTGGTATTAGAGGCATTCAGATATCACATCTCATGCTATCATAAGGGTCTCAGGATTGGAATGGGAAGAAGTTGGATATCACATCTCATGTTATAGGAAGGATCTCAGGTTTGGTATTAGAAGAATTGAGACATCACATCTCATGCTTAGGAAGGGTCTCAGGATTGGAATGGGAAGAAGTTGGATATCACATCTCATGCTATAGGAAGGGTCTCAGATTTGGTATAAGCATTGCGATAATACATCTAATGCAATAGGAAGGGTCTCAGGATTGGAATGGGAAGGAGTTGCATATGACATCTCAGGCCATAGGAAGGGTCTCAGGTTTGGTAAAAGCATTGAGATATCACATCTCTGCTATCGGAAGGGTCTCAGGATTGGAATGGGAAGGAGTTGGATATCCCAAATCATGTTATAGGAAGGGTCTCAGGTTTGGTATTAGAAGCATTGAGATATCACATCTCATGCTATAGGAAGGGTCTCAGGATTGGAATGGGGAGGTCTTGGATGTCACATCTCATGTTATAGGAAGGCTCTCAGGTTTGGAAGGGGAAGGAGTTGGATATCACATTTCATGTTAGAGGAACGATCTCAGGTTTGGTATTAGAGGCCTTGAGATATCACATCTCATGCTATAGGAAGGGTCTCAGGATTGGAATGGGAAGGAGTTGGATATCACATCTCAAGCTATAGGAACGGTCTCAGGTTTGGTATAAGCATTGTGATATCACATCTCATGCTATAGGAAGGGTCTCAGGATTGGAATGGGAAGGAGTTGGATATCACATCTCATGTTATAGGAAAGATCTCAGGTTTGGTATTAGAAGCATTGCGACATCACATCTCATGTTATAGGAAGGGTCTCAGGATTGGAATGGGAAGAAGTTGGATATCACATCTCATGCTATAGGAAGGGTCTCAGGTTTGGTATAAGCATTGAGATATCACATTTCATGCAATAGGAAGGGTCTCAGGATTGGAATGGGAAGGAGTTGTATATGACATCTCATGCCATAGGAAGGGTCTCAGGTTTGGTATAAGCATTGAGATATCACATCACATGCTATAGGAAGGGTCTCAGGATTGGAATGGAAAGGACTTGGATATCACATCTCATGCTATAGGCAGGGTCTCAGGTTTGGAAAGGGAAGGAGATGGATATCACATTTCATGTTAGAGGTAGGATCTCAGGTTTGGTATTAGAGGCATTGAAATATCACATCTCTTGCTATCAGATGGGTCTCAGGATTGGAATGGGAAGGAGTTGGATATCACATCTCATGCTAAAGGGAGGGTCTCAGGTTTGGAAGGGGAAGGATTTGGAAATCACATCTCATGTTATAGGAAGGATCTCAGGTTTGGTATTAGAAGCATTGAGATATCACATCTCATGCTATCGGAAGTATCTCAGGTTTGGTATTAGAGGCATTGAGATATCACATCTCATGCTATCATAAGGGTCTCAGGATTGGAATGGGAAGGAGTTGGATATCACATCTCATGTTATAGGAAGGATCTCAGGTTTGGTATTAGAAGCATTGAGACATCACATCTCATGCTATAGGAAGGGTCTCAGGATTGGAATGGGAAGGAGTTGGATATCACATCTCATGCTATAGGAAGGGTCTCAGATTTGGTATAAGCATTGAGATATCACATCACATGCTATAGGAAGGGTCTCAGGATTGGAATGGGAAGGACTTGGATATCACATCTCATGCTATAGGCAGGGTCTCAGGTTTGGAAAGGGAAGGAGATGGATATCACATTTCATGTTAGAGGTAGGATCTCAGGTTTGGTATTAGAGGCATTGAAATATCACATCTCATGCTATCAGAAGGGTCTCAGGATTGGAATGGGAAGGAGTTGGATATCACATCTCATGCTAAAGGGAGGGTCTCAGGTTTGGAAGTGGAAGGATTTGGAAATCACATCTCATGTTATAGGAAGGATCTCAGGTTTGGTATTAGAAGCATTGAGATATCACATCTCATGCTATCAGAAGTATCTCAGGTTTGGTATTAGAAGAATTGAGACATCACATCTCATGCTATAGGAAGGGTCTCAGGATTGGAATGGGAAGAAGTTGGATATCACATCTCATGCTATAGGAAGGGTCTCAGATTTGGTATAAGCATTGAGATATCACATCTAATGCTATAGGAAGGGTCTCAGGATTGGAATGGGAAGGAGTTGCATATGACATCTCAGGCCATAGGAAGGGTCTCAGGTTTGGTATAAGCATTGAGATATCACATCTCTGCTATCGAAAGGGTCTCAGGATTGGAATGGGAAGGAGTTGGATATCCCAAATCATGTTATAGGAAGGGTCTCAGGTTTGGTATTAGAAGCATTGAGATATCACATCTCATGCTATAGGAAGGGTCTCAGGATTGGAATGGGGAGGACTTGGATGTCACATCTCATGTTATAGGGAGGGTCTCAAGTTTGATATTAGAAGCATTGAGATAACTAATCTCATGATATCGGAAGGGTCTCAGGATTGGAATGGGAAGGAATTGGATATCACATCTCATGATAAAGGAAGGGTCTAAGGTTTGGAAGGGGAAGGATTTGGATATCACATCTCATGTTATAGGACGGGTCTCAGGTTTGGTATTAGAAGCATTGAGATATCAAGTCTCATGGTATAGGAAAGGTCTCAGAATTGGAATGGGAAGGAGTTGGATATCACATCTCAAGCTACAGGTAGGGTCTCAGGATTGGAATGGGAAGGAGTTTGATATCACATCTCATGCCATAGTATGGGTCTCAGGTTTGGTAGAAGCATTGGGATATCATATCTCATGCTATCGGAAGGGTATCAGTATTGGATTTGGAAGGAGTTGGATATCCCATCTCATGCTATAGGAAGGGTCTCAGGTTGGAATGGGAAGGAATTGGATATCACATTTCATGTTATAGGAAGGCTCTCAGGTTTGGAAGGGGAAGGAGTTGGATATCACATTTCATGTTAGAGGAAGGATCTCAGGTTTGGTATTAGAGGCCTTGAGATATCACATCTCATGCTATAGGAAGGGTCTCAGGATTGGAATGGGAAGGAGTTGGATATCACATCTCAAGCTATAGGAAGGGTCTCAGGATTGGAATGGGAAGGAGTTGGATATCACATCTCATGTTATAGGAAAGATCTCAGGTTTGGTATTAGAAGCATTGAGACATCACATCTCATGTTATAGGAAGGGTCTCAGGATTGGAATGGGAAGAAGTTGGATATCACATCTCATGCTATAGGAAGAGTCTCAGGTTTGGAAGGGGAAGGAGTTGGATATCCAATCTCATGTTATAGGACTGGTCTCGGGTTTGGTATTAGAAGCATTGAGATATCACATCGCATGCTATAGGAAGGTTCTCAGGTTTGGAATGGGGAGGAATTGGATATCACATCTCATGTCATAGGAAGGATCTCAGGTTTGGTATTAGAAGCATTGAGATATCACATCTCATGCTATAGGAATGGTCTCAGGATTGGAATGGGAAGGAGTTGGATATTACACTCTTGCTATAGGAAGGGTCTCATGTTTGGAATGGGAAGGAGTTGGATATCACATATGCTATAGGAAGGGTCTCAGGTTTGGACCGGGAAGGAGTTGGATATCACATCTCATGTTATAGGAAGGGTCTCAGGTTTGGTATAAGCATTGAGATATCACATCTCTGCTATCGGAAGTGTCTCAGGATTGGAATGGGAAGGAGTTGGATATCCCATCTCATGTTATAGGACGGGTCTCAGGTTTGTTATTAGAATCATTGAGATATCATATTGCATGCTGTAGGAAGGGTCTAAGGATTGGAATGGGAAGGACTTGGATATCACATCTCATGCTATAGGTAGACTCTCAGGTTTGGAAAGGGAAGGAGTTGGATATCACATTTCATGTTAGAGGAAGGATCTCAGGTTTGGTATTAGAGGCATTGAGATATCACATCTCATGCTATAGGAAGAGTCTCAGGATTGGAATGGGAAGGAGTTGGATATCACATCTCATGCTATAGGAAGGGTCTCATGTTTGGTATAAGCATTGAGATATCACATCTCATGCTATAGGAAGGGTCTCGGGATTGGAATGGGAAGGAGTTGGATATCACATCTCATGTTATAGGAAGGATCTCAGGTTTGGTATTAGAAGCATTGAGACATCACATCTCATGCTATAGGAAGGGTCTCAGGATTGGAATGGGAAGGAGTTGGATATCACATCTCATGCTATAGGAAGGGTCTCAGGTTTGGTATAAGCATTGAGATATCACATCTCATGCTATAGGAAGGGTCTCAGGATTGGAATGGGAAGGAGTTGTATATGACATCTCATGCCATAGGAAGGGTCTTAGGTTTGGTATAAGCATTGAGATATCACATCTCTGCTATCGGAAGGGTCTCAGGATTGGAATGGGAAGAAGTTGGATATCCCATCTCATGTTATAGGAAGAGTCTCAGGTTTGGTATTAGAAGCATTGAGACATCACATCGCATGCTGTAGGAAGGGTCTCAGGATTGGAATGGGAAGGACTTGGGTATCACATCTCATGCTATAGGGAGGGTCTCAAGTTTGATATTAGAAGCATTGAGATATCACATCTCATGCTATAGGAAGGGTCTCAGGATTGGAATGGGAAGGAGTTGGATATCACATCTCATGCTATAGGAAGGGTCTCAGGTTTGGTATAAGCAGTGAGATATCACATCTCATGCTATAGGAAGTGTCTCAGGATTGGAATGGGAAGGAGTTGGATATCACATCTCATGTTATAGGAAGGATCTCAGGTTTGGTATAAGCATTGAGATATCACATCTCTGCTAGCGGAAGGGTCTCAGGATTGGAATGGGAAGGAGTTGGATATTCCCATCTCATGTTATAAGAAGGGTCTCAGGTTTGGTATTAGAAGCATTGAGATATCACATCTCATGCTATAGGAAGGGTCTCGGGATTGGAATGGGAAGGACTTGGATATCACATCTCATGCTATAGGGAGGGTCTCAAGTTTGATATTAGAAGCATTGAGATATCACATCTCATGATATCGGAAGAGTCTCAGGATTGGAATGGGAAGGAGTTGGATATCACATCTCATGATAAAGGAAGGGTCTAAGGTTTGGAAGGGGAAGGATTTGGATATCACATCTCATGTTATAGGACGGGTCTCAGGTTTGGTATTAGAAGCATTGAGATATCAAGTCTCATTGTATAGGAAGGGTCTCAGAATTGGAATGGGAAGGAGTTGGATATCACATCTCAAGCTATAGGAAGGGTCTCAGGATTGGAATGGGAAGGAGTTTGATATCACATCTCATGCCATAGTATGGGTCTCAGGTTTGGTAGAAGCATTGGGATATCACATCTCATGCTATAGGAAGGATCTCAGGTTGGAATGGGAAGGAGTTGGATATCACATCTCATGTTATAGGAAGGGTCTCAGGATTGGAATGGGAAGGACTTGGATATCACATCTCATGCTATAGGAAGGCTCTCAGGTTTGCAACGGGAAAGAGTTGGATATCACATTTCATGTTAGAGGTAGGATCTCAGGTTTGGTATTAGAGGCATTGAGATATCACATCTCATGCTATCAGAAGAGTCTCAGAATTGGAATGGGAAGGAGTTGGATATCACATCTCATGCCATAGTATGGGTCTCAGGTTTGGTAGAAGCATTGGGATATCACATCTCATGCTATCGGAAGGATTTCAGGATTGGATTTGGAAGGAATTGGATATCCCATCTCATGCTATAGGAAGGGTCTCAGGTTGGAATGGGAAGGAGTTTGATATCACATCTCATGCCATAGTATGGGTCTCAGGTTTGGTAGAAGCATTGGGATATCAGATCTCATGCTATCGGAAGGGTATCAGGATTGGATTTGGAAGGAGTTGGATATCCCATCTCATGCTATAGGAAGGGTCTCAGGTTGGAATGGGAAGGAGTTGGATATCACATCTCATGTTATAGGAAAGGTCTCAGGATTGGAATGGAAAGGACTTGGATATCATATCTCATGCTATAGGAAGGCTCTCAGGTTTGGAAGGGGAAGGAGTTGGATATCACATTTCATGTTAGAGGAAGGATCTCAGGTTTGGTATTAGAGGCATTGAGATATCACATCTCATGCTATAGGAAGGGTCTCAGGATTGGAATGGGAAGGAGTTGGATATCACATCTCAAGCTATAGGAAGGGTCTCAGGTTTGGTATAAGCATTGAGATATCACATCTCATGCTATAGGAATGGTCTCAGGATTGGAATGGGAAGGAGTTGGATATCACATCTCATGTTATAGGAAAGATCTCAGGTTTGGTATTAGAAGCATTGAGATATCACATCTCATGCTATAAGCAGGGTCTCAGGATTGGAATGGGAAGGAGTTGTATATGGCATCTCATGCCATAGGAAGGGTCTCAGGTTTGGTATAAGCATTGAGATATCACATCTCATGCTATAGGAAGGGTCTCAGGATTGGAATGGGAAGGACTTGGATATCACATCTCATGCTTTAGGCAGGATCTCAGGTTTGGAAAGGGAAGGAGTTGGATATCATATTTCATGTTAGAGGTAGGATCTCAGGTTTGGTATTAGAGGCATTGAGATATCACATCTCATGCTATCAGAAGGGTCTCAGGATTGGAATGGGAAGGAGTTGGATATCACATCTCATGCTAAAGGGAGGGTCTCAGGTTTGGACGGGGAAGGATTTGGATATCACATCTCATGTTATAGGAAGGATCTCAGGTTTGGTATTAGAAGCATTGAGATATCACATCTCATGCTATCGGAAGTATCTCAGGTTTGGTATTAGAGGCATTGAGATATCACATCTCATGCTATCATAAGGGTCTCAGGATTGGAATGGGAAGGAGTTGGATATCACATTTCATGCTAAAGGGAGGGTCTCAGGTTTGGAAGGGGAAGGATTTGGATATCACATCACATGTTATAAGAAGGGTCTCAGGTTTGGTATAAGCAGTGAGATATCACATCTCATGCTATAGGAAGTGTCTCAGGATTGGAATGGGAAGGAGTTGGATATCACATTTCATGCTATAGGAAGGGTCTCAGGATTGGAATGGGAAGGAGTTGGATATCACATCTCATGCTATAGGAAGGGTCTCAGGTTTGGTATAAGCAGTGAGATATCACATCTCATGCTATAGGAAGTGTCTCAGGATTGGAATGGGAAGGAGTTGGATATCACATCTCATGTTATAGGAAGGATCTCAGGTTTGGTATAAGCATTGAGATATCACATCTCTGCTATCGGAAGGGTCTCAGGATTGGAATGGGAAGGAGTTGGATATTCCCATCTCATGTTATAAGAAGGGTCTCAGGTTTGGTATTAGAAGCATTGAGATATCACATCTCATGCTATAGGAAGGGTCTCGGGATTGGAATGGGAAGGACTTGGATATCACATCTCATGCTATAGGGAGGGTCTCAAGTTTGATATTAGAAGCATTGAGATATCACATCTCATGATATCGGAAGAGTCTCAGGATTGGAATGGGAAGGAGTTGGATATCACATCTCATGATAAAGGAAGGGTCTAAGGTTTGGAAGGGGAAGGATTTGGATATCACATCTCATGTTATAGGAAGGGTCTCAGGTTTGGTATTAGAAGCATTGAGATATCAAGTCTCATTGTATAGGAAGGGTCTCAGAATTGGAATGGGAAGGAGTTGGATATCACATCTCAAGCTATAGGAAGGGTCTCAGGATTGGAATGGGAAGGAGTTTGATATCACATCTCATGCCATAGTATGGGTCTCAGGTTTGGTAGAAGCATTGGGATATCACATCTCATGCTATAGGAAGGGTCTCAGGTTGGAATGGGAAGGAGTTGGATATCACATATCATGTTATAGGAAGGGTCTCAGGATTGGAATGGGAAGGACTTGGATATCACATCTCATGCTTTAGGAAGGCTCTCAGGTTTGCAACGGGAAAGAGTTGGATATCACATTTCATGTTAGAGGTAGGATCTCAGGTTTGGTATTAGAGGCATTGAGATATCACATCTCATGCTATCAGAAGAGTCTCAGAATTGGAATGGGAAGGAGTTGGATATCACATCTCATGCCATAGTATGGGTCTCAGGTTTGGTAGAAGCATTGGGATATCACATCTCATGCTATCGGAAGGATTTCAGGATTGGATTTGGAAGGAGTTGGATATCCCATCTCATGCTATAGGAAGGGTCTCAGGTTGGAATGGGAAGGATTTTGATATCACATCTCATGCCATAGTATGGGTCTCAGGTTTGGTAGAAGCATTGGGATATCAGATCTCATGCTATCGGAAGGGTATCAGGATTGGATTTGGAAGGAGTTGGATATCCCATCTCATGCTATAGGAAGGGTCTCAGGTTGGAATGGGAAGGAGTTGGATATCACATCTCATGTTATAGGAAAGGTCTCAGGATTGGAATGGAAAGGACTTGGATATCATATCTCATGCTATAGGAAGGCTCTCAGGTTTGGAAGGGGAAGGAGTTGGATATCACATTTCATGTTAGAGGAAGGATCTCAGGTTTGGTATTAGAGGCATTGAGATATCACATCTCAAGCTATAGGAAGGGCCTCAGGATTGGAATGGGAAGGAGTTGGATATCACATCTCAAGCTATAGGAAGGGTCTCAGGTTTGGTATAAGCATTGAGATATCACATCTCATGCTATAGGAATGGTCTCAGGATTGGAATGGGAAGGAGTTGGATATCACATCTCATGTTATAGGAAAGATCTCAGGTTTGGTATTAGAAGCATTGAGATATCACATCTCATGCTATAAGCAGGGTCTCAGGATTGGAATGGGAAGGAGTTGTATATGGCATCTCATGCCATAGTAAGGGTCTCAGGTTTGGTATAAGCATTGAGATATCACATCTCATGCTATAGGAAGGGTCTCAGGATTGGAATGGGAAGGACTTGGATATCACATCTCATGCTATAGGCAGGATCTCAGGTTTGGAAAGGGAAGGAGTTGGATATCATATTTCATGTTAGAGGTAGGATCTCAGGTTTGGTATTAGAGGCATTGAGATATCACATCTCATGCTATCAGAAGGGTCTCAGGATTGGAATGGGAAGGAGTTGGATATCACATCCCATGCTAAAGGGAGGGTCTCAGGTTTGGAAGGGGAAGGATTTGGATATCACATCTCATGTTATAGGAAGGATCTCAGGTTTGGTATTAGAAGCATTGAGATATCACATCTCATGCTATCGGAAGTATCTCAGGTTTGGTATTAGAGGCATTGAGATATCACATCTCATGCTATCATAAGGGTCTCAGGATTGGAATGGGAAGGAGTTGGATATCACATTTCATGCTAAAGGGAGGGTCTCAGGTTTGGAAGGGGAAGGATTTGGATATCACATCACATGTTATAAGAAGGATCTCAGGTTTGGTATTAGAAGCATTGAGATGTCACATCTCATGCTATCGGAAGGGTCTCAGGATTGGAATGGGAAGGAGTTGGATATCACATCTTATGCTATAGGAAGGGTCTCAGGTTTGGAACGGGAAGGAGTTGGATATCACATCTCATGTTATAGGAAGAGTCTCAGGTTTGGTATAAGCATTGAGATATCACATCTCTGCAATCAGAAGTGTCTCAGGATTGGGATGGGAAGGAGTTGGATATCACATCTCATGCTATAGGAAGGGTCTCAGGTTTGGAACGGGAAGGGGTTGGATATCCCATCTCATGTTATAGGACGGGTCTCAGGTTTGGTATTAGAAGCATTGAGATATCACATCGCATGCTGTAGGAAGGGTCTCAGGATTGGAATGGGAAGGAGTTGGATATTACATTCTTGCTATAGGAAGGGTCTCATGTTTGGAATGGGAAGGAGTTGGATATCACATATGCTATAGGAAGGGTCTCAGGTTTGGAACGGAAAGGAGTTGGATATCACATCTCATGCTATACGAAGGGTCTCAGGTTTGGAATAAGCATTGAGATATCACATCTCTGCTATCGGAAGTGTCTCAGGATTGGAATGGGAAGGAGTTGGATATCACATCTCATGTTATAGGACGGGTCTCAGGTTTGTTATTAGAATCATTGAGATATCATATTGTATGCTGTAGGAAGGGTCTAAGGATTGGAATGGGAAGGTCTTGGATATCACATCTCATGCTATCGGTAGGCTCTCAGGTTTGGAAAGGGAAGGAGTTGGATATCACATTTCATGTTAGAGGAAGGATCTCAGGTTTGGTATTAGAGGCATTGAGATATCACATCTCATGCTATAGGAAGGGTCTCAGGATTGGAATGGGAAGGAGTTGGATATCACATCTCATGCTATAGGAAGGGTCTCATGTTTGGAATGGGAAGGAGTTGGATATCACATATGCTATAGGAAGGGTCTCAGGTTTGGAACGGGAAGGAGTTGGATATCACATCTCATGCTAAAGGAAGGGTCTCAGGTTTGTTATTAGAATCATTGAGATATCATATTGTATGCTGTAGGAAGGGTCTAAGGATTGGAATGGGAAGGTCTTGGATATCACATCTCATGCTATCGGCAGGCTCTCAGGTTTGGAAAGGGAAGGAGTTGGATATCACATTTCATGTTAGAGGAAGGATCTCAGGTTTGGTATTAGAGGCATTGAGATATCACATCTCATGCTATAGGAAGGGTCTCAGGATTGGAATGGGAAGGAGTTGGATATCACATCTCATGCTATAGGAAGGGTCTCATGTTTGGAATGGGAAGGAGTTGGATATCACATATGCTATAGGAAGGGTCTCAGGTTTGGAACGGGAAGGAGTTGGATATCACATCTCATGCTAAAGGAAGGGTCTCAGGTTTGGAATAAGCATTGAGATATCACATCTCTGCTATCGGAAGTGTCTCAGGATTGGAATGGGAAGGAGTTGGATATCACATCTCATGTTATAGGACGGGTCTCAGGTTTGTTATTAGAATCATTGAGATATCATATTGTATGCTGTAGGAAGGGTCTAAGGATTGGAATGGGAAGGTCTTGGATATCACATCTCATGCTATAGGTAGGCTCTCAGGTTTGGAAAGGGAAGGAGTTGGATATCACATTTCATGTTAGAGGAAGGATCTCAGATTTGGTATTAGAAGCATTGAGATATCACATCTCATGCTATAGGAAGGGTCTCAGGATTGGAATGGGAAGGAGTTGGATATCACATCTCATGCTATAGGAAGGGTCTCAGGTTTGGTATAAACATTGAGATATCACATCTCATGCTATAGGAAGGGTCTCAGGATTGGAATGGGAAGGAGTTGGATATCACATCTGATGTTATAGGAAGGATCTCAGGTTTGGTATTAGAAGCATTGAGACATCACATCTCATGCTATAGGAAGGATCTCAGGATTGAAATGAGAAGGAGTTGGATATCACATCTCATGCTATAGGAAGGGTCTTGGGTTTGGTATAAACATTGAGATATCACATCTCATGCTATAGGAAGGGTCTCAGGATTGGAATGGGAAGGAGTTGTATATGACATCTCATGCCATAGGAAGGGTCTCAGGTTTGGTATAAGCATTGAGATATCACATCTCTGCTATCGGAAGGGTCTCAGGATTGGAATGGGAAGGAGTTGGATATCCCATCTCATGTAATAGGAAGAGTCTCAGGTTTGGTATTAGAAGCATTGAGATATCACATCTCATGCTATAGGAATGGTCTCAGGATTGGAATGGGAAGGAGTTTGATATCACATCTCATGCCATGTATGGGTCTCAGGTTTGGTATAAGCATTGAGATATCACATCTCATGCTATAGGAAGGGTCTCAGGATTGGAATGGGAAGGAGTTGTATATGACATCTCATGCCATAGGAAGGGTCTCAGGTTTGGTATAAGCATTGAGATATCACATCTCTGCTATCGGAAGGGTCTCAGGATTGGAATGGGAAGGAGTTGGATATCCCATCTCATGTTATAGGAAGAGTCTCAGGTTTGGTATTAGAAGCATTGAGATATCACATCTCATGCTATAGGAAGTGTCTCAGGATTGGAATGGGAAGGAGTTTGATATCACATCTCATGCCATGTATGGGTCTCAGGTTTTGTAGAAGCATTGGGATATCACATCTCATGCTATCGGAAGGGTATCAGGATTGGATTTGGAAGGATTTGGATATCACATTTCATGTTATAGGAAGGATCTCAGGTTTGGTATTAGAAGCATTGAGATATCACATCTCATGCTATCGGAAGGATCTCAGGTTTGGTATTATAGGCATTGAGATATCACATCTCATGCTATCAGAAGGGTCTCAGGATTGGAATGGGAAGGAGTTGGATATCACATCTCAAGCTATAGGAAGGGTCTCAGGATTGGAATGAGAAGGAGTTGGATATCACATCTCATGCTATAGGAAGGGTCTCAGGTCTGGAATCGGAGGAGTTGTATATAACATTTCATACCATAGGAAGGGTCTCAGGTTTGGTATAAGCATTGAGATATCACATCTCTGCTATTGGAAGGGTCTCAGGATTGGAATGGGAAGGAGTTGGATATCCCATCTCATTATAGGAAGGGTCTCAGGTTTGGTATTAGAAGCATTGAGATATCACATCTCATGGTATAGGACGGGTCTCAGGATTGGAATGGGAAGGACATGGATATCACATCTCTTGTTATAGGAAGGGTCTCAGGTTTGGTATTAGAAGCATTGCGATATCACATCTCATGCTATAGGAAGGGTCTCAGGATTGGAATGGGAAGGACTTGGATATCCCATCTCATGTTATAGGACGAAGGGTGCCAGGTTTGGTATTAGAAGCATTGAGATATCACATCTCATGGTATAGGACGGGTCTCAGGATTGGAATGGGAAGGACATGGATATCACATCTCTTGTTATAGGAAGGGTCTCAGGTTTGGTATTAGAAGCATTGAGATATCACATCTCATGCTATAGGAAGGGTCTCAGAATTGGAATGGGGAGGAGTTGGATATCACATCTCAAGCTATAGGAAGGGTCTCAGGATTGGAATGGGAAGGACTTGGATATCACATCTCATGCTATAGGAAGGCTCTCAGGTTTGGAAGGGGAAGGAGTTGGATATCACATTTCATGTTAGAGGTAGGATCTCAGGTTTGGTATTAGAGGCATTGAGATATCACATCTCATGCTATCAGAAGGATCTCAGGATTGGAATGGGAAGGAGTTGGATATCACATCTCATGCTAAAGGGAGGGTCTCAGGTTTGGAAGGGGAAGGATTTGGATATTACATCTCGTGTTATAGGAATGATCTCAGGTTTGGTATTAGAAGCATTGAGATATCACATCTCATGCTATCGGAAGGATCTCAGGTTTGGTGTTAGAAGCATTGAGATATCAAATCTCATGCTATAGGAAGGGTCTCAGGATTGGAATGGGAAGGAGTTGGATATCACATCTCATGCTATAGGAAGGGTCTCAGGATTGTAATGGGAAGGAGTTGTATATGACATCTCATGCCACAGGAAGGGTCTCAGGTTTGGTATAAGCATTGAGATATCACATCTCTGCTATCAGAAGGGTCTCAGGATTGGAATGGGAAGGAGTTGGATATCCCATCTTATGTTATAGGAATGGTCTCAGGTTTGGTATTAGAAGCTTTGAGATATCACATCTCATGCTATCAGAAGGGTCTCAGGATTGGATTGGGAAGGAGTCTGATATCACATCTCATGCTAAAGGGAGGATCTCAGGTTTGGTATTAGAAGCATTGAGATATCACATCTCATGGTATAGGAAGAATCTCAGGTTTGGTACTAGAGGCATTGAGATATCACATCTCATGCTATCAGAAGGGTCTCAGGATTGGTATGGGAAGGAGTCGGATATCACATCTCATGCTAAAGGGAGGGTCTCAGGTTTGGTATTAGAAGCATTGGGATATCACATCTCATGTTATAGGAAGAATCTCAGGTTTGGTATTAGAGGCATTGAGATATCACATCTCATGCTATAGGAAGGGTCTCAGGATTGGAATGGGAAGGAGTTGGATATCACATCTCATGCTAAAGGAAGGGTCTCGGTTTTGGTAGAAGCATTGAGATATCACATCTCATGCTATCAGAAGGGTCTCAGGATTGGTATGGGAATGAGTTGGATATCACATCTCATGCTAAAGGGAGGGTCTCAGGTTTGGTATTAGAAGCATTGAGATATCACATCTCATGTTATAGGAAGAATCTCAGGTTTGGTATTAGAAGCATTGAGATATCACATCTCATTCTATAGGAAGGGTCTCAGGATTGGAATGGGAAGGAGTTGGATATCACATCTCAAGCTATAGGAAAGGTCTCAGGATTGGAATGAGAAGGAGTTGGATATCACATCTCATGCTATAGGAAGGGTCTCAGGTCTGGAATCGGAAGGAGTTGTATATGACATTTCATGCCATAGGAAGGGTCTCAGGTTTGGTATAAGCATTGAGATATCACATCTCTGCTATTGGAAGGGTCTCAGGATTGGAATGGGAAGGAGTTGGATATCCCATCTCATGTTATAGGAAGGGTCCCAGGTTTGGTATTAGAAGCATTGAGATATCACATCTCATTGTATAGGACGGGTCTCAGGATTGGAATGGGAAGGACATGGATATCACATCTCTTGTTATAGGAAGGGTCTCAGGTTTGGTATTAGAAGCATTGAGATATCACATCTCATGCTATAGGAAGGGTCTCAGGATTGGAATGGGAAGGACTTGGATATCCCATCTCATGTTATAGGAAGGGTCCCAGGTTTGGTATTAGAAGCATTGAGATATCACATCTCATGCTATAGGAAGGGTCTCAGAATTGGAATGGGGAGGAGTTGGATATCACATCTCATGCTATAGGAAGGGTCTCAGGATTGGAATGGGAAGGACTTGGATATCACACCTCATGCTATAGGAAGGCTCTCAGGTTTGGAAGGGGAAGGAGTTGGATATCACATTTCATGTTAGAGGTAGGATCTCAGGCTTGGTATTAGAGGCATTGAGATATCACATCTCATGCTATCAGAAGGATCTCAGGATTGGAATGGGAAGGAGTTGGATATCACATCTCATGCTAAAGGGAGGGTCTCAGGTTTGGAAGGGGAAGGATTTGGATATTACATCTCGTGTTATAGGAATGATCTCAGGTTTGCTATTAGAAGCATTGAGATATCACATCTCATGCTATCGGAAGGATCTCAGGTTTGGTGTTAGAAGCATTGAGATATCAAATCTCATGCTATAGGAAGGGTCTCAGGATTGGAATGGGAAGGAGTTGGATATTACATCTCATGCTATAGGAAGGGTCTCAGGATTGGAATGGGAAGGAGTTGTATATGACATCTCATGCCACAGGAAGGGTCTCAGGTTTGGTATAAGCATTGAGATATCACATCTCTGCTATCGGAAGGGTCTCAGGATTGGAATGGGAAGGAGTTGGATATCCCATCTTATGTTATAGTAAGGGTCTCAGGTTTGGTATTAGAAGCATTGAGATATCACATCTCATGCTATCAGAAGGGTCTCAGGATTGGAATGGGAAGGAGTCGGATATCACATCTCATGCTAAAGGGAGGGTCTCAGGTTTGGTATTAGAAGCATTGAGATATCACATCTCATGTTATAGGAAGAATCTCAGGTTTGGTATTAGAGGCATTGAGATATCACATCTCATGCTATAGGAAGGGTCTCAGGATTGGAATGGGAAGGAGTTGGATATCACATCTCATGTTATAGGAAGAATCTCAGGTTTGGTATTAGAGGCATTGAGATATCACATCTCATGCTATAGGAAGGGTCTCAGGATTGGAATGGGAAGGAGTTGGATATCACATCTCATGCTAAAGGAAGGGTCTCAGTTTTGGTAGAAGCATTGAGATATCACATCTCATGTTATAGGAAGAATCTCAGGTTTGGTATTAGAGGCATTGAGATATCACATCTCATGCTATAGGAAGGGTCTCAGGATTGGAATGGGAAGGAGTTGGATATCACATCTCATGCTAAAGGAAGGGTCTCAGTTTTGGTAGAAGCATTGAGATATCACATCTCATGGTATAGGAAGGGTCTCAGTATTGGAATGGGAAGGAGTTGGATATCACATCTCATCCAATAGGAAGGATCTCAGGATTGGAATGGGAAGGATTTGGATGTCACATCTCTTGCTATAGGAAGGGTCTCAGTTTTTTTATTAGAAACATTGAGATATCACATCTCATGCTATAGGAAGGGTTTCAGGATTGGAATGGGAAGGATTTGTATATCACATCTCATGCTAAAGGAAGGGTCTCAGGTTTGGAAGGGGAAGGATTTGGATATCATATCTCATGTTATAGGACGGGTCGCAGGTTTGGTATTAGAAGCTTTGAGATATCACATCTCATGCTATAGGAAGGTCTCAGGATTGGAATGGGAAGAAGTTGGATATCCCTTCTCATGCTATAGGAAGGTTCTCAGGTTGGAATGGGAAGGAGTTGGATATCACATCTCATGTTATAGGAAGGGTCTCAGGATTGGAATGGGAAGGATTTGGATATCACATCTCTTGCTATAGGAAGGGTCTCAGGTTTTTTATTAGAAACATTGAGATATCACATCTCATGCTATAGGAAGGGTTTCAGGATTGGAATGGGAAGGATTTGGATATCACAACTCATGCTAAAGGAAGGGTCTCAGGTTTGGAAGGGGAAGGATTTGGATATCATATCTCATGTTATAGGACGGGTCCCAGGTTTGGTATTAGAAGGTTTGAGATATCACATCTCATGCTATAGGAAGGGTCTCAGGATTGGAATGGGAAGGAGTTGGATATCACATCTCATGCCATAGGAAGGGTCTCAGGTTTGGTACAAGCATTGAGATATCACATCTCTGCTATCGGAAGGGTCTCAGGATAGGAATGGGAAGGAGTTGGATATCACATCTCAAGCTATCTCAGGATTGGAATGGGAAGGAGTTTGATATCACATCTCAAGCTATAGGAAGGTTCTCAGGTTTGGAAGGGGAAGGATTTGAATCTCACATCTCATGTTTTAGGACGGGTCTCAGGTTTGGTATTAGAAGCATTGAGATATCACATCTCATGGTATAGGAAGGGTCTCAGGATTGGAATGGGAAGGAGTTGGATATCACATCTCAAGCTATCACAGGATTGGAATGGGAAGGAGTTTGATATCACATCTCAAGCTATAGGAAGGGTCTCAGGTTTGGAAAGGGAAGGATTTGGATTTCACATCTCATGTTATAGGATGGTTCTCATGTTTGGTTTTAGAAGCATTGAGATATCACATCTAATGCTATCGGAAGGGTCTCAGGTTTGGAAAGGGAAGGATTTGGATTTCACATATGTTATTGGATGGTTCTCAGGTTTGGTTTTAGAAGCATTAAGATATCACATCTCATGCTATAGGAAGGGTCTCAGGTTTTGGAATGGGAAGGAGTTGGATACACATCTCATGTTATAGGAAGGATCTCAGGTTTGGTATTAGAAAAATTGTGATATCACATATCATGCTATAGGAAGGGTCTCAGGATTGGAATGGGAAGGAGTTGGATATGACATCTCATGCCACAGGAAGGGTCTCAGGTTTGGTATAAGCATTGAGATATCACATCTCTGCTATCGGAAGGGTCTCAGGATTGGAATGGGAAGGAGTTGGATATCCCATCTTATGTTATAGGAAGGGTCTCAGGTTTGGTGTTAGAAGAATTGAGATATCACATCTCATGCTATCAGAAGGGTCTCAGGATTGGAATGGGAAGGAGTCGGATATCACATCTCATGCTAAAGGGAGGGTCTCAGGTTTGGTATTAGAAGCATTGAGATATCACATCTCATGTTATAGGAAGAATCTCAGGTTTGGTATTAGAGGCATTGAGATATCACATCTCATGCTATAGGAAGGGTCTCAGGATTGGAATGGGAAGGAGTTGGATATCACATCTCATGCTAAAGGAAGGGTCTCAGTTTTGGTAGAAGCATTGAGATATCACATCTCATGGTATAGGAAGGGTCTCAGTATTGGAATGGGAAGGAGTTGGATATCACATCTCATCCAATAGGAAGGATCTCAGGATTGGAATGGGAAGGATTTGGATGTCACATCTCTTGCTATAGGAAGGGTCTCAGTTTTTTTATTAGAAACATTGAGATATCACATCTCATGCTATAGGAAGGGTTTCAGGATTGGAATGGGAAGGATTTGTATATCACATCTCATGCTAAAGGAAGGGTCTCAGGTTTGGAAGGGGAAGGATTTGGATATCATATCTCATGTTATAGGACGGGTCGCAGGTTTGGTATTAGAAGCTTTGAGATATCACATCTCATGCTATAGGAAGGTCTCAGGATTGGAATGGGAAGGAGTTGGATATCCCTTCTCATGCTATAGGAAGGGTCTCAGGATTGGAATGGGAAGGATTTGGATATCACATCTCTTGCTATAGGAAGGGTCTCAGGTTTTTTATTAGAAACATTGAGATATCACATCTCATGCTATAGGAAGGTCTCAGGTTGGAATGGGAAGGAGTTGGATATCACATCTCATGTTATAGGAAGGGTCTCAGGATTGGAATGGGAAGGATTTGGATATCACATCTCTTGCTATAGGAAGGGTCTCAGGTTTTTTATTAGAAACATTGAGATATCACATCTCATGCTATAGGAAGGGTCTCAGGATTGGAATGGGAAGGAGTTGGATATCACATCTCATGCTAAAGGAAGGGACTCAGGTTTGATAGAAGCATTGAGATATCACATCTCATGCTATAGGAAGGGTCTCAGGATTGGAATGGGAAGGAGTTGGATATCACATCTCATGCCATAGGAAGGGTCTCAGGTTTGGTACAAGCATTGAGATATCACATCTCTGCTATCGGAAGGGTCTCAGGATAGGAATGGGAAGGAGTTGGATATCACATCTCAAGCTATCTCAGGATTGGAATGGGAAGGAGTTTGATATCACATCTCAAGCTATAGGAAGGTTCTCAGGTTTGGAAGGGGAAGGATTTGAATCTCACATCTCATGTTTTAGGACGGGTCTCAGGTTTGGTATTAGAAGCATTGAGATATCACATCTCATGGTATAGGAAGGGTCTCAGGATTGGAATGGGAAGGAGTTGGATATCACATCTCAAGCTATCACAGGATTGGAATGGGAAGGAGTTTGATATCACATCTCAAGCTATAGGAAGGGTCTCAGGTTTGGAAAGGGAAGGATTTGGATTTCACATCTCATGTTATAGGATGGTTCTCATGTTTGGTTTTAGAAGCATTGAGATATCACATCTAATGCTATCGGAAGGGTCTCAGGTTTGGAAAGGGAAGGATTTGGATTTCACATATGTTATTGGATGGTTCTCAGGTTTGGTTTTAGAAGCATTAAGATATCACATCTCATGCTATAGGAAGCGTCTCAGGTTTTGGAATGGGAAGGAGTTGGATACACATCTCATGTTATAGGAAGGATCTCAGGTTTGGTATTAGAAAAATTGTGATATCACATATCATGCTATAGGAAGGGTCTCAGGATTGGAATGGGAAGGAGTTGGATATGACATCTCATGCCACAGGAAGGGTCTCAGGTTTGGTATAAGCATTGAGATATCACATCTCTGCTATCGGAAGGGTCTCAGGATTGGAATGGGAAGGAGTTGGATATCCCATCTTATGTTATAGGAAGGGTCTCAGGTTTGGTGTTAGAAGAATTGAGATATCACATCTCATGCTATCAGAAGGGTCTCAGGATTGGAATGGGAAGGAGTCGGATATCACATCTCATGCTAAAGGGAGGGTCTCAGGTTTGGTATTAGAAGCATTGAGATATCACATCTCATGTTATAGGAAGAATCTCTGGTTTGGTATTAGAGGCATTGAGATATCACATCTCATGCTATCAGAAGGGTCTCAGGATTGGAATGGGAAGGAGTCGGATATCACATCTCATGCTAAAGGGAGGGTCTCAGGTTTGGTATTAGAAGCATTGAGATATCACATCTCATGTTATAGGAAGAATCTCAGGTTTGGTATTAGAGGCATTGAGATATCACATCTCATGTTATAGGAAGGGTCTCAGGATTGGAATGGGAAGGATTTGGATATCACATCTCTTGCTATAGGAAGAGTCTCAAGTTTTTTATTAGAAACATTGAGATATCACATCTCATGCTATAGGAAGGGTTTCAGGATTGGAATGGGAAGGATTTGGATATCACATCTCATGCTAAAGGAAGGGTCTCAGGTTTGGAAGGGGAAGGATTTGGATATCATATCTCATGTTATAGGACGGGTCCCAGGTTTGGTATTAGAAGCATTGAGATATCACATCTCTGCTATCGGAAGGGTCTCAGGATAGGAATGGGAAGGACTTAGATATCACATTCCATGCTATAGGGAGGGTCTCAGGTTTGGAAAGGGAAGGATTTGGATTTCACATCTCATGTTATAGGATGGTTCTCATGTTTGGTTTTAGAAGCATTGAGATATCACATGTAATGCTATCGGAAGTGTCTCAGGTTTGGAAAGGGAAGGATTTGGATTTCACATATGTTATTGGATGGTTCTCAGGTTTGGTTTTAGAAGCATTACGATATCACATCTCAGGTTATAGGAAGGGTCTCAGGTTTGGAATGGGAAGGAGTTGGATACACATCTCATGTTATAGGAAGGATCTCAGGTTTGGTATTAGAAAAATTGTGATATCACATATCATGCTATAGGAAGGGTCTCAGGATTGGAATGGGAAGGAGTTGGATATCACATCTCATGCTAAAGGAAAGATCTCAGGTTTGGAAGGGGAAGGATTTGGATCTCACATCTCATGTTTTAGGACGGGTGTCAGGTTTGGTATTAGAAGCATTGAGATATCACATCTCATGGTATAGGAAGGGTCTCAGGATTGGAATGGGAAGGAGTTGGATATCACATCTCATGCTAAAGGGAGGGTCTCAGGTTTGGTATTAGAAGCATTGAGATATCACATCTCATGTTATAGGAAGAATCTCAGGTTTGGTATTAGAGGCATTGAGATATCACATCTCATGCTATCAGAAGGGTCTCAGGATTGGTATGGGAAGGAGTCGGATATCACATCTCATGCTAAAGGGAGGGTCTCAGGTTTGGTATTAGAAGCATTGAGATATCACATCTCATGTTATAGGAAGAATCTCAGGTTTGGTATTAGAGGCATTGAGATATCACATCTCATGCTATAGGAAGGGTCTCAGGATTGGAATGGGAAGGAGTTGGATATCACATCTCATGCTAAAGGAAGGGTCTCAGTTTTGGTAGAAGCATTGAGATATCACATCTCATGGTATAGGAAGGGTCTCAGTATTGGAATGGGAAGGAGTTGGATATCACATCTCATCCAATAGGAAGGATCTCAGGATTGGAATGGGAAGGATTTGGATGTCACATCTCTTGCTATAGGAAGGGTCTCAGTTTTTTTATTAGAAACATTGAGATATCACATCTCATGCTATAGGAAGGGTTTCAGGATTGGAATGGGAAGGATTTGTATATCACATCTCATGCTAAAGGAAGGGTCTCAGGTTTGGAAGGGGAAGGATTTGGATATCATATCTCATGTTATAGGACGGGTCGCAGGTTTGGTATTAGAAGCTTTGAGATATCACATCTCATGCTATAGGAAGGTCTCAGGATTGGAATGGGAAGGAGTTGGATATCCCTTCTCATGCTATAGGAAGGTTCTCAGGTTGGAATGGGAAGGAGTTGGATATCACATCTCATGTTATAGGAAGGGTCTCAGGATTGGAATGGGAAGGATTTGGATATCACATCTCTTGCTATAGGAAGGATCTCAGGTTTTTTATTAGAAACATTGAGATATCACATCTCATGCTATAGGAAGGGTTTCAGGATTGGAATGGGAAGGATTTGGATATCACAACTTATGCTAAAGGAAGGGTCTCAGGTTTGGAAGGGGAAGGATTTGGATATCATATCTCATGTTATAGGACGGGTCCCAGGTTTGGTATTAGAAGCTTTGAGATATCACATCTCATGCTATAGGAAGGGTCTCAGGATTGGAATGGGAAGGAGTTGGATATCACATCTCATGCTAAAGGAAGGGACTCAGGTTTGATAGAAGCATTGAGATATCACATCTCATGCTATAGGAAGGGTCTCAGGATTGGAATGGGAAGGAGTTGGATATCACATCTCATGCCATAGGAAGGGTCTCAGGTTTGGTACAAGCATTGAGATATCACATCTCTGCTATCGGAAGGGTCTCAGGATAGGAATGGGAAGGAGTTGGATATCACATCTCAAGCTATCTCAGGATTGGAATGGGAAGGAGTTTGATATCACATCTCAAGCTATAGGAAGGTTCTCAGGTTTGGAAGGGGAAGGATTTGAATCTCACATCTCATGTTTTAGGACGGGTCTCAGGTTTGGTATTAGAAGCATTGAGATATCACATCTCATGGTATAGGAAGGGTCTCAGGATTGGAATGGGAAGGAGTTGGATATCACATCTCAAGCTATCACAGGATTGGAATGGGAAGGAGTTTGATATCACATCTCAAGCTATAGGAAGGGTCTCAGGTTTGGAAAGGGAAGGATTTGGATTTCACATCTCATGTTATAGGATGGTTCTCATGTTTGGTTTTAGAAGCATTGAGATATCACATCTAATGCTATCGGAAGGGTCTCAGGTTTGGAAAGGGAAGGATTTGGATTTCACATATGTTATTGGATGGTTCTCAGGTTTGGTTTTAGAAGCATTAAGATATCACA
The DNA here is from genome assembly GCF_040938575.1 of Ambystoma mexicanum. Taxonomy (NCBI): domain Eukaryota; kingdom Metazoa; phylum Chordata; class Amphibia; order Caudata; family Ambystomatidae; genus Ambystoma; species Ambystoma mexicanum. The sequence continues at coordinate 325,581,046 of NC_090936.1, forward strand.
TCTCATGCTATAGGAAGGGTCTCAGGTTTTGGAATGGGAAGGAGTTGGATACACATCTCATGTTATAGGAAGGATCTCAGGTTTGGTATTAGAAAAATTGTGATATCACATATCATGCTATAGGAAGTGAGACCATTCCTATAGCATGAGATGTGATATCTCAATGCTTCTAATACCAAACCTGAGATCCTTCCTATGACATGAGATGTGATATCCAATTCCTCCCCATTCCAAACCTGAGAACCTTCCTACAGCATGCGATGGGATATCTCAATGCTTCTAATACCAAACCCGAGACCAGTCCTACAACATGAGATTCGATATCCAACTCCTTCCCCTTCCAAACCTGAGACCCATCCTATAGCATGAGATGTGATATCCAACTTCTTCCCATTCCACTCCTGAGACCCTTCCTATAACATGAGATGTGATGTCTCAATGCTTCTAATACCAAACCTGAGATCTTTCCTATAACATGAGATGTGATATCCAACTCCTTCCGATTCCAATCCTGAGACCCTTCCTATAGCATGAGATGTGATATCTCAATGCTTATACCAAACCTGAGACCCTTCGTATAGCTTGAGATGTGATATCCAACTCCTTCCCATTCCAATCCTGAGACCCTTCCTATAGCATGAGATGTGATATCTCAAGGCCTCTAATACCAAACCTGAGATCCTTCCTCTAACATGAAATGTGATATCCAACTCCTTCCCCTTCCAAACCTGAGAGCCTTCCTATAGCATGAGATATGATATCCAAGTCCTTCCCATCCAATCCTGAGACCCTTCCTATAACATGAAATGTGATATCCAACTCCTTCCCATTCCAACCTGAGACCCTTCCTATAGCATGAGATGGGATATCCAACTCCTTCCAAATCCAATACTGATACCCTTCCGATAGCATGAGATGTGATATCCCAATGCTTCTACCAAACCTGAGACCCATACTATGGCATGAGATGTGATATCAAACTCCTTCCCATTCCAATCCTGAGACCCTACCTATAGCTTGAGATGTGATATCCAACTCCTTCCCATTCCAATTCTGAGACCCTTCCTATACCATGAGACTTGATATCTCAATGCTTCTAATACAAAACCTGAGACCCGTCCTATAACATGAGATGTGATATCCAAATCCTTCCCCTTCCAAACCTTAGACCCTCCCTATAGCATGAGATGTGACATCCAAGTCCTCCCCATTCCAATCCTGAGACTCTTCCTATAGCATGAGATGTGATATCTCAATGCTTCTAATACCAAACCTGAGACCCTTCCTATAACATGAGATGGGATATCCAACTCCTTCCCATTCCAATCCTGAGACCCTTCCGATAGCAGAGATGTGATATCTCAATGCTTATACCAATCCTGAGACCCTTCCTATGGCCTGATTTGTCATATACAACTCCTTCCCATTCCAATCCTGAGACCCTTCCTATAGCATGAGATGTGATATCTCAATGCTTATACCAAATCCGAGACCCTTCCTATAGCATGAGATGTGATATCCAACTCCTTCCCATTCCAATCCTGAGACCCTTCCTATAGCATGAGATGTGATGTCTCAATGCTTCTAATACCAAACTTGAGATCCTTCCTATAACATGAGATGTGATATCCAACTCCTTCCCATTCCAATCCTGAGACCCTTCCTATAGCATGAGATGTGATGTCTCAATGCTTCTAATACCAAACTTGATATCCTTCCTATAACATGAGATGTGATATCCAACCCCTTCCCATTCCAATCCTGAGACCCTTATGATAGCATGAGATGTGATATCCAACTCCTTCCCATTCCAATCCTGAGACCCTTCCTATAGCATGAGATGTGATGTCTCAATGCTTCTAATACCAAACTTGAGATCCTTCCTATAACATGAGATGTGATATCCAACCCCTTCCCATTCCAATCCTGAGACCCTTATGATAGCATGAGATGTGATATCTCAATGCTTCTAATACCAAACCTGAGATCCTTCCTCTAACATGAAATGTGATATCCAACTCCTTCCCTTTCCAAACCTAAGAGCCTATCTATAGCATGAGATGTGATATCCAAGTCCTTCCCATTCCAATCCTTAGACCCTTCCTACAGCATGCAATATGATATCTCAATGATTCTAATAACAAACCTGAGACCCGTCCTATAGCATGAGAAATGATATCCAAGTCCTTTCCATTCCAATCCTGAGACCCTTCCTATAACATGAAATGTGATATCCAACTCCTTCCCATTCCAACCTGAGACCCTTCCTATAGCATGAGATGGGATATCCAACTTCCTCCAAATCCAATACTGATACCCTTCCGATAGCATGAGATGTGATATCCCAATGCTTCTACCAAACCTGAGACCCATACTATGGCATGAGATGTGATATTAAACTCCTTCCCATTCCAATCCTGAGACCCTTCCTATAACTTGAGGTGTGATATCCAACTGCTTCCCATTCCAATTCTGAGACCCTTCTTATAGCATGAGACTTGATATCTCAATGCTTCTAATACCAAACCTGAGACCCGTCCTATAACATGAGATGTGATATCCAAATCCTTCCCCTTCCAAACCTTAGACCCTTCCTTTATCATGAGATGTGATATCCAACTCCTTCCCATTCCAGTCCTGAGACCCTTCCGATATCATGAGATTTGTTATCTCAATGCTTCTAATATCAAACTTGAGACCCTCCCTATAGCATGAGATGTGACATCCAAGTCCTTCCCATTCCAATCCTGAGACCCTTCCTATAACATGAGATGTGATATCCAACTCCTTCCCATTCCAACCTGAGACACTTCCTATAGCATGAGAAGGGATATCTAACTCCTTCCCAATCCAATCCTGAGACCCTTCCGATAGCAGAGATGTGATATCTCAATGCTTATACCAAACCTGAGACCCTTCCTATGGCATGAGATGTGATATCCAACTCCTTGCCATTCACATCCTGAGACCCTTCCTATAGCATGAGATGTGATATCTCTATGCTTCTATTACCAAACCTGAGACCCTTCCTATAACATGAGATGGGATATCCAACTCCTTCCCATTCCAACCTGAGACACTTCCTATAGCATGAGAAGGGATATCCAACTCCTTCCCAATCCAATCCTGAGACCCTTCCGATAGCAGAGATGTGATATCTCAATGCTTATACCAAACCTGAGACCCTTCCTATGGCATGAGATGTGATATCCAACTCCTTCCCAATCCAATCCTGAGACCCTTCCGATAGCAGAGACGTGATATCTCAATGCTTCTACCAAACCTGAGACCCTTCCTTTAGCATGAGATGTGATATCCAAATCCTTCACATTCCAATCCTGAGACCCTTCCTATAGCATGAGATGTGATATCTCAATGCTTCTAATACCAAACCTGAGAGCCTACCTATAGCATGAGATGTGATATCCAAGTCCATCCCATTCCAATCCTTAGACCCTTCCTACAGCATGCGATGTGATATCTCAATGATTCTAATACCAAACCAGAGACTCTTCCTATAACATGAGATGGGATATCCAACTCCTTCCCATTCCAATCCTGAGCCGCTTCCGATAGCAGAGATGTGATATCTCAATGCTTATACCAAACCTGAGACCCTTCCTATAACATGAGATGTGATATCCAACTCCTTCCCGTTCCAAACCTGAGACACTAACTATAGTATATGTGATATCCAACTCCTTCCCATTCCAAACATGAGACCCTTCCTATAGCAAGAAAGTAATATCCAACTCCTACCCATTCCAATCCTGAGACCCTTCCTATAGCAAGAGATGTGATATCCAAATCCTTCCCATTCCAATCCTGAGACCCTTCCTATAACATGAGATGTGATATCCAACTCCTTCCCATTCCAACCTGAGACACTTCCTATAGCATGAGAAGGGATATCCAACTCCTTCCCAATCCAATCCTGAGACCCTTCCGATAGCAGAGATGTGATATCTCAATGCTTATACCAAACCTGAGACCCTTCCTATGGCATGAGATGTGATATCCAACTCCTTCCCAATCCAATCCTGAGACCCTTCCGATAGCAGAGACGTGATATCTCAATGCTTCTACCAAACCTGAGACCCTTCCTTTAGCATGAGATGTGATATCCAAATCCTTCACATTCCAATCCTGAGACCCTTCCTATAGCATGAGATGTGATATCTCAATGCTTCTAATACCAAACCTGAGATCCTTCCTATAACATGAGATGTGATATCCAATTCCTTCCCATTCCAAACCTGAGACCCTTCCTATTGGATGAGATGTGATATCCAACTCCTTCCCATTCCAACCCTGAGACCCTTCCTATAGCATGAGATGTAATGTCTCAATGCTTCTAATACCAAACCTGAGATCCTTCCTATAACATGAGATGTGATATCCAACTCCTTCCATTCCAATCCTGAGACCCGTCCTATAGCATGAGATGTGATATCTCAGTGCTTATACCAAACCTGAGACCCTTCCTATAGCATGAGATGTGATATCCAACTGCTTCCCATTCCAATCCTGAGACCCTTCCTATAGCATGAGATGTGATATCTCAATGCTTCTAATACCAAACCTGAGATCCTTCCTCTAACATGAAATGTGATATCCAACTCCTTCCCTTTCCAAACCTAAGAGCCTATCTATAGCATGAGATGTGATATCCAAGTCCTTCCCATTCCAACCCTTAGACCCTTCCTACAGCATGCAATATGATATCTCAATGATTCTAATAACAAACCTGAGACCCGTCCTATAACATGAGATGGGATATCCAACTCCTTCCCATTCCAATCCTGAGACACTTCCGATAGCAGAGATGTGATATCTCAATGCTTATACCAAACCTGAGACCCTTCCTATAACATGAGATGTGATATCCAAATCCTTCCCGTTCCAAACCTGAGACCCTTCCTTTAGCATGAGATGTGATATCCAGCACCTTCCCATTCCAATCCTGAGACACTTCCTATAGCATGAGATGTGATATCTCAATGCTTCTAATATCAAAACTGAGACCCTCCCTATAGCATGATATGTGATATCTAAGTCCTTCCCATTCCAATCCTGAGACCCTCCCTATAGCATGAGATGTGATATCCAACTCCTTCCCATTCCAATCCTGAGACCCTTCCTATAGCATGAGATATGATATCTCAATACTTCTAATACCAAACGTGAGATCCTTCCGATAACATGAGATGTGATATCCAAATCCTTCCCCTTCAAATCCTGAGACCCTCCCTTTAGCATGAGATGTGATATCCAACTCCTTCCTATTCCAATCCTGAGACTCTTCTGATAGCATGAGATGTGATATCTCAATGCTTCTAATACCAAACCTGAGATCCTTCCTATAACATGAGATGTGATATCCAAATCCTTCCCCTTCCAAACCTGAGACCCTCCCTTTAGCATGAGATGTGATATCCAACTCCTTCCCATTCCATTCCTGAGACCCTTCTGATAGCATGAGATGTGATATCTCAATGCCTCTAATACCAAACCTGAGATCCTACCTCTAACATGAAATGTGATATCCAACTCTTTCCCCTTCCAAACCTCAGAGCCTTCCTATAGCATGAGATGTGATATCCAAGTCCTTCCCATTCCAATCCTGAGACCCTTCCTTTATCATGAGATGTGATATCCAACTCCTTCCCATTCCAATCCTGAGACCCTTCCTATAGCATGAGATGTGATATCTCAATGCTTCTAATACCAAACCTGAGACCCTTCCTATAACATGAGATGGGAATATCCAACTCCTTCCCATTCCAATCCTGAGACCCTTCCGATAGCAGAGATGTGATATCTCAATGCTTATACCAAACCTGAGATCCTTCCTATAACATGAGATGTGATATCCAACTCCTTCCCATTCCAATCCTGAGACACTTACTATAGCATGAGATGTGATATCTCACTGCTTATACCAAACCTGAGACCCTTCCCATAGCATGAGATGTGATATCCAACTCCTTCCCATTCCAATCCTCAGACCCTTCCTATAGCATGAGATGTGATATCTCAATGCTTCTAATATCAAACTTGAGACCCTACCTATAGCATGAGATGTGATATCCAAGTCCTTCCCATTACAATCCTGAGACACTTCCTATAGCATGAGATGTGATATCCAACTCCTTCCCATTCCAATCCTGAGACCCTTCCTATAGCATGAGATATGATATCTCAATACTTCTAATACCAAACATGAGATCCTACCGATAACATGAGATGTGATATCCAAATCCTTCCCCTTCCAAACCTGAGACCCTCCCTTTAGCATGAGATGTGATATCCAACTCCTTCCCATTCCAATCCTGAGACCCTTCTGATAGCATGAGATGTGATATCTCAATGCTTCTAATACCAAACCTGAGATCCTTCCGATAGCATGAGATGTGATATCTCAATGCTTCTAATACCAAACCTGAGATCCTTCCTATAACATGAGATGTGATATCCAAATCCTTCCCCTTCCAAACCTGAGATCCTCCCTTTAGCATGAGATGTGATATCCAACTCCTTCCCATTCCATTCCTGAGACCCTTCTGATAGCATGAGATGTGATATCTCAATGCCTCTAATACCAAACCTGTGATCCTACCTCTAACATGAAATGTGATATCCAACTCTTTCCCCTTCCAAACCTGAGAGCCTTCCTATAGCATGAGATGTGATATCCAAGTCCTTCCCATTCCAATTCTGAGACCCTTCCTATAGCTTGAGATGTGATATCCAACTCCTTCCCATTCCAATTCTGAGACCCTTCCTATACTCTGAGACTTGATATCTCAATGCTTCTAATACCAAACCTGAGACCCGTAATATAACATGAGATGTGATATCCAAATCCTTCCCCTTCCAAACCTTAGACCCTTCCTTTATCATGAGATGTGATATCCAACTCCTTCCCATTCCAATCCTGAGACCCTTCCGATATCATGAGATGTGATATCTCAAAGCTTCTAATATCAAACTTGAGACCCTCCCTATAGCATGAGATGTGATATCCAAGTCCTTCCCATTCCAATCCTGAGACCCTTCCTATAGCATGAGATGTGATATCTCAATGCTCCTAATACCAAACCTGAGACCCTTCCTATAACATGAGATGGGAATATCCAACTCCTTCCCATTCCAATCCTGAGACCCTTCCGATAGCAGAGATGTGATATCTCAATGCTTATACCAAACCTGAGACCCTTCGTATGGCATGAGATGTGATATCCAACTCCTTGCCATTCAAATCCTGAGACCCTTCCTATAGCATGAGAAGGGATATCCAACTCCTTCCCAATCCAATCCTGAGACCCTTCCGATAGCAGAGACGTGATATCTCAATGCTTCTACCAAACCTGAGACCCTTCCTTTAGCATGAGATGTGATATCCAAATCCTTCACATTCCAATCCTGAAACCCTTCCTATAGCATGAGATGTGATATCTCAATGCTTCTAATACCAAACCTGAGATCCTTACTATAACATGAGATGTGATATCCAATTCCTTCCCATTCCAAACCTGAGACCCTTCCTATTGGATGAGTTGTGATATCCAACTCCTTCCCATTCCAACCCTGAGACCCTTCCTATAGCATGAGATGTGATGTCTCAATGATTCTAATACCAAACCTGAGATCCTTCCTATAACATGAGATGTGATATCCAACTCCTTCCATTCCAATCCTGAGACCCGTCCTATAGCATGAGATGTGATATCTCAATGCTTATACCAAACCTGTGACCCTTCCTATAGCATGAGATGTGATATCCAACTACTTCCCATTCCAATCCTGAGACCCTTCCTATAGCATGAGATGTGATATCTCAATGCTTCTAATACCAAACCTGAGATCCTTCCTCTAACATGAAATGTGATATCCAACTCCTTCCCTTTCCAAACCTAAGAGCCTATCTATAGCATGAGATGTGATATCCAGGTCCTTCCTATTCCAATCCTTAGACCCTTCCTACAGCATGCAATATGATATCTCAATGATTCTAATAACAAACCTGAGACCCGTCCTATAGCATGAGATATGATATCCAAGTCCTTCCCATTCCAATCCTGAGACCCTTCCTATAACATGAAATGTGATATCCAACTCCTTCCCATTCCAACCTGAGACCCTTCCTATAGCATGAGATGGGATATCCAACTTCTTCAAAATCCAATACTGATACCCTTCCGATAGCATGAGATGTGATATCCCAATGCTTCTACCAAACCTGAGACCCATACTATGGCATGGGATGTGATATCAAACTCCTTCCCATTCCAATCCTGAGACCCTTCCTATAGCTTGAGGTGTGATATCCAACTCCTTCCCATTCCAATTCTGAGACCCTTCTTATACCATGAGACTTGATATCTCAATGCTTCTAATACCAAACCTGAGACCCGTCCTATAACATGAGATGTGATATCCAAATCCTTCCCCTTCCAAACCTTAGACCCTTCCTTTATCATGAGATGTGACATCCATGTCCTTCCCATTCCAATCCTGAGACCCTTCCTATAGCATGAGATGTGATATCTCTATGCTTCTAATACCAAACCTGAGACCCTTCCTATAACATGAGATGGGATATCCAACTCCTTCCCATTCCAATCCTGAGACCTTTCCGATAGCAGAGATGTGATATCTCAATGCTTATACCAAACCTGAGAACCTTCCTATGGCCTGAGATGTCATATACAACTCCTTCCCATTCCAATCCTGAGACCCTTCCTTTAGCATGAGATGTGATATCTCAATGCTTATAATAAATCTGAGACCCTTCCTATAGCATGAGATGTGATATCCAATTCCTTCCCATTCCAATCCTGAGACCCTTCCTATAGCATGAGATGTGATATCTCAATGCTTATACCAAACCTGAGAGCCTACCTATAGCATGAGATGTGATATCCAAGTCCATCCCATTCCAATCCTTAGACCCTTCCTACAGCATGCGATGTGATATCTCAATGATTCTAATACCAAACCAGAGACTCTTCCTATAACATGAGATGGGATATCCAACTCCTTCCCATTCCAATCCTGAGCCGCTTCCGATAGCAGAGATGTGATATCTCAATGCTTATACCAAACCTGAGACCCTTCCTATAACATGAGATGTGATATCCAACTCCTTCCCGTTCCAAACCTGAGACACTAACTATAGCATATGTGATATCCAACTCCTTCCCATTCCAAACATGAGACCCTTCCTATAGCAAGAAAGTAATATCCAACTCCTACCCATTCCAATCCTGAGACCCTTCCTATAGCAAGAGATGTGATATCCAAATCCTTCCCATTCCAATCCTGAGACCCTTCCTATAACATGAGATGTGATATCCAACTCCTTCCCATTCCAACCTGAGACACTTCCTATAGCATGAGAAGGGATATCCAACTCCTTCCCAATCCAATCCTGAGACCCTTCCGATAGCAGAGATGTGATATCTCAATGCTTATACCAAACCTGAGACCCTTCCTATAGCATGAAAAGGGATATCCAACTCCTTCCCAATCCAATCCTGAGACCCTTCCGATAGCAGAGACGTGATATCTCAATGCTTCTACCAAACCTGAGACCCTTCCTTTAGCATGAGATGTGATATCCAAATCCTTCACATTCCAATCCTGAGACCCTTCCTATAGCATGAGATTTGATATCTCAATGCTTCTAATACCAAACCTGAGATCCTTCCTATAACATGAGATGTGATATCCAATTCCTTCCCATTCCAAACCTGAGACCCTTCCTATTGGATGAGATGTGATATCCAACTCCTTCCCATTTCAACCCTGAGACCCTTCCTATAGCATGAGATGTGATGTCTCAATGCTTCTAATACCAAACCTGAGATCCTTCCTATAACATGAGATGTGATATCCAACTCCTTCCATTCCAATCCTGAGACCCGTCCTATAGCATGAGATGTGATATCTCAATGCTTATACCAAACCTGAGACCCTTCCTATAGCATGAGATGTGATATCCAACTCCTTCCCATTCCAATCCTGAGACCCTTCCTATAGCATGAGATGTGATATCTCAATGCTTCTAATACCAACTCTGAGATCCTTCCTCTAACATGAAATGTGATATCCAACTCCTTCCCTTTCCAAACCTAAGAGCCTATCTATAGCATGAGATGTGATATCCAAGTCCTTCACATTCCAACCCTTAGACCCTTCCTACAGCATGCAATATGATATCTCAATGATTCTAATAACAAACCTGAGACCCGTCCTATAACATGAGATGGGATATCCAACTCCTTCCCATTCCAATCCTGAGACACTTCCGATAGCAGAGATGTGATATCTCAATGTTTATACCAAACCTGAGACCCTTCCTATAACATGAGATGTGAAATTTAACTCCTTCCCGTTCCCAACCTGAGACCCTTCCTTTAGCATGAGATGTGATATCCAGCTCCTTCCCATTCCAATCCTGAGACACTTCCGATAGCATGAGATGTGATATCCCAATGCTTCTACCAAACCTGAGACCCATACTATGGCATGAGATGTGATATCAAACTCCTTCCCATTCCAATCCTGAGACCCTTCCTATAGCTTGAGGTGTGATATCCAACTCCTTCTCATTCCAATTCTGAGACCCTTCTTATACCATGAGACTTGATATCTCAATGCTTCTAATACCAAACCTGAGACCCGTCCTATAACATGAGATGTGATAACCAAATCCTTCCCCTTCCAAACCTTAGACCCTTCCTTTATCATGAGATGTGATATCCAACTCCTTCCCATTCCAATCCTGAGACCCTTCCGATATCATGAGATTTGTTATCTCAATGCTTCTAATATCAAACTTGAGACCCTCCCTATAGCATGAGATGTGACATCCAAGTCCTTCCCATTCCAATCCTGAGACCCTTCCTATAGCATGAGATGTGATATCTCTATGCTTCTAATACCGAACCTGAGACCCTTCCTATAACATGAGATGGGATATCCAACTCCTTCCCATTCCAATCCTGAGACCTTTCCGATAGCAGAGATGTGATATCTCAATGCTTATACCAAACCTGAGAACCTTCCTATGGCCTGAGATGTCATATACAACTCCTTCCCATTCCAATCCTGAGACCCTTCCTTTACCATGAGATGTGATATCTCAATGCTTATACCAAATCTGAGACCCTTCCCATAGCATGAGATGTGATATCCAATTCCTTCCCATTCCAATCCTGAGACCCTTCCTATAGCATGAGATGTGATATCTCAATGCTTATACCAAACCTGAGAGCCTACCTATAGCATGAGATGTGATATCCAAGTCCACCCCATTCCAATCCTTAGACCCTTCCTACAGCATGCGATGTGATATCTCAATGATTCTAATACCAAACCAGAGACTCTTCCTATAACATGAGATGGGATATCCAACTCCTTCCCATTCCAATCCTGAGCCGCTTCCGATAGCAGAGATGTGATATCTCAATGCTTATACCAAACCTGAGACCCTTCCTATAACATGAGATGTGATATCCAACTCCTTCCCGTTCCAAACCTGAGACACTAACTATAGCATATGTGATATCCAACTCCTTCCCATTCCAAACATGAGACCCTTCCTATAGCAAGAAAGTAATATCCAACTCCTACCCATTCCAATCCTGAGACCCTTCGTATAGCAAGAGATGTGATATCCAAATCCTTCCCATTCCAATCCTGAGACCCTTCCTATAACATGAGATGTGATATCCAACTCCTTCCCATTCCAACCTGAGACACTTCCTATAGCATGAGAAGGGATATCCAACTCCTTCCCAATCCAATCCTGAGACCCTTCCGATAGCAGAGATGTGATATCTCAATGCTTATACCAAACCTGAGACCCTTCCTATGGCATGAGATGTGATATCCAACTCCTTGCCATTCAAATCCTGAGACCCTTCCTATAGCATGAAAAGGGATATCCAACTCCTTCCCAATCCAATCCTGAGACCCTTCCGATAGCAGAGACGTGATATCTCAATGCTTCTACCAAACCTGAGACCCTTCCTTTAGCATGAGATGTGATATCCAAATCCTTCACATTCAAATCCTGAGACCCTTCCTATAGCATGAGATTTGATATCTCAATGCTTCTAATACCAAACCTGAGATCCTTCCTATAACATGAGATGTGATATCCAATTCCTTCCCATTCCAAACCTGAGACCCTTCCTATTGGATGAGATGTGATATCCAACTCCTTCCCATTTCAACCCTGAGAACCTTCCTATAGCATGAGATGTGATGTCTCAATGCTTCTAATACCAAACCTGAGATCCTTCCTATAACATGAGATGTGATATCCAACTCCTTCCATTCCAATCCTGAGACCCGTCCTATAGCATGAGATGTGATATCTCAATGCTTCTACCAAACCTGAGACCCTTCCTATAGCATGAGATGTGATATCCAACTCCTTCCCATTCCAATCCTGAGACCCTTCCTATAGCATGAGATGTGATATCTCAATGCTTCTAATACCAAATCTGAGATCCTTCCTCTAACATGAAATGTGATATCCAACTCCTTCCCTTTCCAAACCTAAGAGCCTATCTATAGCATGAAATGTGATATCCAAGTCCTTCACATTCCAACCCTTAGACCCTTCCTACAGCATGCAATATGATATCTCAATGATTCTAATAACAAACCTGAGACCCGTCCTATAACATGAGATGGGATATCCAACTCCTTCCCATTCCAATCCTGAGACACTTCCGATAGCAGAGATGTGATATCTCAATGTTTATACCAAACCTGAGACCCTTCCTATAACATGAGATGTGAAATTTAACTCCTTCCCGTTCCCAACCTGAAACCCTTCCTTTAGCATGAGATGTGATATCCAGCTCCTTCCCATTCCAATCCTGAGACACTTCCGATAGCATGAGATGTGATATCTCAATGCTTCTAATATCAAAACTGAGACCCTCCCTATAGCATGATATGTGATATCTAAGTCCTTTCCATTCCAATCCTGAGACCCTTCCTATAGCATGAGATGTGATATCTCAATGCTTCTACCAAACCTGAGACCCTTCCTTTAGCATGAGATGTGATATCCAACTCCTTCCCATTCCAATCCTGAGACCCTTCCTATAGCATGAGATGTGATATCTCAATACTTCTAATACCAAACCTGAGATCCTTCCGATAACATGAGATGTGATATCTCAAAACTTCTAATACCAAACCTGAGATCCATCCTATAACATGAGATGTGATATCCAACTCCTTCCCTTTCCAAACCTAAGAGCCTATCTATAGCATGAGATGTGATATCCAGGTCCTTCCCATTCCAATCCTTAGACCCTTCCTACAGCATGCAATATGATATCTCAATGATTCTAATAACAAACCTGAGACCCGTCCTATAGCATGAGATATGATATCCAAGTCCTTCCCATTCCAATCCTGAGACCCTTCCTATAACATGAAATGTGATATCCAACTCCTTCCCATTCCAACCTGAGACCCTTCCTATAGCATGAGATGGGATATCCAACTTCTTCCAAATCCAATACTGATACCCTTCCGATAGCATGAGATGTGATATCCCAATGCTTCTACCAAACCTGAGACCCATACTATGGCATGAGATGTGATATCAAACTCCTTCCCATTCCAATCCTGAGACCCTTCCTATAGCTTGAGGTGTGATATCCAACTCCTTCCCATTCCAATTCTGAGACCCTTCTTATACCATGAGACTTGATATCTCAATGCTTCTAATACCAAACCTGAGACCCGTCCTATAACATGAGATGTGATAACCAAATCCTTCCCCTTCCAAACCTTAGACCCTTCCTTTATCATGAGATGTGATATCCAACTCCTTCCCATTCCAATCCTGAGACCCTTCCGATATCATGAGATTTGTTATCTCAATGCTTCTAATATCAAACTTGAGACCCTCCCTATAGCATGAGATGTGACATCCAAGTCCTTCCCATTCCAATCCTGAGACCCTTCCTATAGCATGAGATGTGATATCTCTATGCTTCTAATACCGAACCTGAGACCCTTCCTATAACATGAGATGGGATATCCAACTCCTTCCCATTCCAATCCTGAGACCTTTCCGATAGCAGAGATGTGATATCTCAATGCTTATACCAAACCTGAGAACCTTCCTATGGCCTGAGATGTCATATACAACTCCTTCCCATTCCAATCCTGAGACCCTTCCTTTACCATGAGATGTGATATCTCAATGCTTATACCAAATCTGAGACCCTTCCTATAGCATGAGATGTGATATCCAATTCCTTCCCATTCCAATCCTGAGACCCTTCCTATAGCATGAGATGTGATATCTCAATGCTTATACCAAACCTGAGAGCCTACCTATAGCATGAGATGTGATATCCAAGTCCACCCCATTCCAATCCTTAGACCCTTCCTACAGCATGCGATGTGATATCTCAATGATTCTAATACCAAACCAGAGACTCTTCCTATAACATGAGATGGGATATCCAACTCCTTCCCATTCCAATCCTGAGCCGCTTCCGATAGCAGAGATGTGATATCTCAATGCTTATACCAAACCTGAGACCCTTCCTATAACATGAGATGTGATATCCAACTCCTTCCCGTTCCAAACCTGAGACACTAACTATAGCATATGTGATATCCAACTCCTTCCCATTCCAAACATGAGACCCTTCCTATAGCAAGAAAGTAATATCCAACTCCTACCCATTCCAATCCTGAGACCCTTCGTATAGCAAGAGATGTGATATCCAAATCCTTCCCATTCCAATCCTGAGACCCTTCCTATAACATGAGATGTGATATCCAACTCCTTCCCATTCCAACCTGAGACACTTCCTATAGCATGAGAAGGGATATCCAACTCCTTCCCAATCCAATCCTGAGACCCTTCCGATAGCAGAGATGTGATATCTCAATGCTTATACCAAACCTGAGACCCTTCCTATGGCATGAGATGTGATATCCAACTCCTTGCCATTCAAATCCTGAGACCCTTCCTATAGCATGAAAAGGGATATCCAACTCCTTCCCAATCCAATCCTGAGACCCTTCCGATAGCAGAGACGTGATATCTCAATGCTTCTACCAAACCTGAGACCCTTCCTTTAGCATGAGATGTGATATCCAAATCCTTCACATTCCAATCCTGAGACCCTTCCTATAGCATGAGATTTGATATCTCAATGCTTCTAATACCAAACCTGAGATCCTTCCTATAACATGAGATGTGATATCCAATTCCTTCCCATTCCAAACCTGAGACCCTTCCTATTGGATGAGATGTGATATCCAAATCCTTCCCATTCCAACCCTGAGACCCTTCCTATAGCATGAGATGTGATGTCTCAATGCTTCTAATACCAAACCTGAGATCCTTCCTATAACATGAGATGTGATATCCAACTCCTTCCATTCCAATCCTGAGACCCGTCCTATAGCATGAGATGTGATATCTCAATGCTTATACCAAACCTGAGACCCTTCCTATAGCATGAGATGTGATATCCAACTCCTTCCCATTCCAATCCTGAGACCCTTCCTATAGCATGAGATGTGATATCTCAATGCTTCTAATACCAAACCTGAGATCCTTCCTCTAACATGAAATGTGATATCCAACTCCTTCCCTTTCCAAACCTAAGAGCCTATCTATAGCATGAGATGTGATATCCAAGTCCTTCACATTCCAACCCTTAGACCCTTCCTACAGCATGCAATATGATATCTCAATGATTCTAATACCAAACCTGAGACCCTTCCTTTAGCATGAGATGTGATATCCAAATCCTTCACATTCCATTCCTGAGACCCTTCCTATAGCATGAGATTTGATATCTCAATGCTTCTAATACCAAACCTGAGATTCTTCCTATAACATGAGATGTGATGTCCAATTCCTTCCCATTCCAAACCTGAGACCCTTCCTATTGAATGAGATGTGATATCCAACTCCTTCCCATTCCAACCCTGAGACCCTTTCTATAGCATGAGATGTGATGTCTCAATGCTTCTAATACCAAACCTGAGATCCTTCCTATAACATGAGATGTGATATCCAACTCCTTCCATTCCAATCCTGAGACCCGTCCTATAGCATGAGATGTGATATCTCAATGCTTATACCAAACCTGAGACCCTTCCTATAGCATGAGATGTGATATCCAACTCCTTCCCATTCCAATCCTGAGACCCTTCCTATAGCATGAGATGTGATATCTCAATGCTTCTAATACCAAACCTGAGATCCTTCCTCTAACATGAAATGTGATATCCAACTCCTTCCCTTTCCAAACCTAAGAGCCTATCTATAGCATGAGATGTGATATCCAAGTCCTTCACATTCCAACCCTTAGACCCTTCCTACAGCATGCAATATGATATCTCATTGATTCTAATAACAAACCTAAGACCCGTCCTATAACATGAGATGTGATATCCAACTCCTTCCCGTTCCAAACCTGAGACCCTTCCTTTAGCATGAGATGTGATATCCAGCTCCTTCCCATTCCAATCCTGAGACACTTCCGATAGCATGAGATGTGATATCTCAATGCTTCTAATATCAAAACTGAGACCCTCCCTATAGCATGATATGTGATATCTAAGTCCTTCCCATTCCAATCCTGAGACCCTTCCTATAGCATGAGATGTGATATCTCAATGCTTCTACCAAACCTGAGACCCTTCCTTTAGCATGAGATGTGATATCCAACTCCTTCCCATTCCAATCCTGAGACCCTTCCTATAGCATGAGATGTGATATCTCAATACTTCTAATACCAAACCTGAGATCCTTCCGATAACATGAGATGTGATATCTCAATACTTCTAATACCAAACCTGAGATCCATCCTATAACATGAGATGTGATATCCAACTCCTTCCCTTTCCAAACCTAAGAGCCTATCTATAGCATGAGATGTGATATCCAGGTCCTTCCCATTCCAATCCTTAGACCCTCCTACAGCATGCAATATGATATCTCAATGATTCTAATAACAATCCTGAGACCCTTCCTATAACATGAAATGTGATATCCAACTCCTTCCCATTCCAACCTGAGACCCTTCCTATAGCATGAGATGGGATATCCAACTTCTTCCAAATCCAATACTGATACCCTTCCGATAGCATGAGATGTGATATCCCAATGCTTCTACCAAACCTGAGACCCATACTCTGGCATGAGATGTGATATCAAACTCCTTCCAATTCCAATCCTGAGACCCTTCCTAAAGCTTGAGGTGTGATATCCAACTCCTTCCCATTCCAATTCTGAGACCCTTCTTATACCATGAGACTTGATATCTCAATGCTTCTAATACCAAACCTGAGACCCGTGCTATAACATGAGATGTGATATCCAAATCCTTCCCCTTCCAAACCTTAGACCCTTCCTTTATCATGAGATGTGATATCCAACTCCTTCCCATTCCAATCCTGAGATCCTTCCGATATCATGAGATTTGTTATCTCAATGCTTCTAATATCAAACTTGAGACCCTCCCTATAGCATGAGATGTGACATCCAAGTCCTTCCCATTCCAATCCTGAGACCCTTCCTATAGCATGAGATGTGATATCTCTATGCTTCTAATACCAAACCTGAGACCCTTCCTATAACATGAGATGGGATATCCAACTCCTTCCCATTCCAATCCTGAGACCTTTCCGATAGCAGAGATGTGATATCTCAATGCTTATACCAAACCTGAGAACCTTCCTATGGCCTGAGATGTCATATACAACTCCTTCCCATTCCAATCCTGAGACTCTTCCTTTAGCATGAGATGTGATATCTCAATGCTTATACCAAATCTTAGACCCTTCCTATAGCATGAGATGTGATATCTCAATGCTTATACCAAACCTGAGAGCCTACCTATAACATGAGATGTGATATCCAAGTCCATCCCATTCCAATCCTTAGACCCTTCCTACAGCATGCGATGTGATATCTCAATGATTCTAATACCAAACCAGAGACTCTTCCTATAACATGAGATGTGGTATCTCAATGCTTCTAATACCAAACCTGAGATCCTTCCTCTAACATGAAATGTGATATCCAACTCCTTCCCTTTCCAAACCTAAGAGCCTATCTATAGCATGAGATGTGATATCCAAGTCCTTCACATTCCAACCCTTAGACCCTTCCTACAGCATGCAATATGATATCTCAATGATTCTAATAACAAACCTGAGACCCGTCCTATAACGTGAGATGGGATATCCAACTCCTTCCCATTCCAATCCTGAGACACTTCCGATAGCAGAGATGTGATATCTCAATGTTTATACCAAACCTGAGACCCTTCCTATAACATGAGATGTGATATCCAACTCCTTCCCGTTCCAAACCTGAGACCCTTCCTTTAGCATGAGATGTGATATCCAGCTCCTTCCCATTCCAATCCTGAGACAATTCCGATAGCATGAGATGTGATATCTCAATGCTTCTAATATCAAAACTGAGACCCTCCCTATAGCATGATATGTGATATCTAAGCCCTTCCCATTCCAATCCTGAGACCCTTCCTATAGCATGAGATGTGATATCTCAATGCTTCTACCAAACCTGAGACCCTTCCTTTAGCATGAGATGTGATATCCAACTCCTTCCCATTCCAATCCTGAGACCCTTCCTATAGCATGAGATGTGATATCTCAATACTTCTAATACCAAACCTGACATCCTTCCGATAACATGAGATGTGATATCTCAATACTTCTAATACCAAACCTGAGATCCATCCTATAACATGAGATGTGATATCCAACTCCTTCCCTTTCCAAACCTGAGAGCCGTTCTATAGCATGAGATGTGATATCCAGGTCCTTCCCATTCCAATCCTTAGACCCTTCCTACAGCATGCAATATGATATCTCAATGATTCTAATAACAAACCTGAGACCCGTCCTATAGCATGAGATATGATATCCAAGTCCTTCCCATTCCAATCCTGAGACCCTTCCTATAACATGAAATGTGATATCCAACTCCTTCCCATTCCAACCTGAGACCCTTCCTATAGCATGAGATGGGATATCCAACTTCTTCCAAATCCAATACTGATACCCTTCCGATAGCATGAGATGTGATATCCCAATGCTTCTACCAAACCTGAGACCCATACTATGGCATGAGATGTGATATCAAACTCCTTCCCATTCCAATCCTGAGACCCTTCCTATAGCTTGAGGTGTGATATCCAACTCCTTCCCATTCCAATTCTGAGACCCTTCTTATACCATGAGACTTGATATCTCAATGCTTCTAATACCAAACCTGAGACCCGTCCTATAACATGAGATGTGATATCCAAATCCTTCCCCTTCCAAACCTTAGACGCTTCCTTTATCATGAGATGTGATATCCAACTCCTTCCCATTCCAATCCTGAGACCCTTCCTATAGCATGAGATGTGATATCTCAATGCTTCTAATACCAAACCTGAGATCCTTCCTCTAACATGAAATGTGATATCCAACTCCTTCCCTTTCCAAACCTAAGAGCCTATCTATAGCATGAGATGTGATATCCAAGTCCTTCCCATTCCAACCCTTAGACCCTTCCTACAGCATGCAATATGATATCTCAATGATTCTAATAACAAACCTGAGACCCGTCCTATAACATGAGATGGGATATCCAACTCCTTCCCATTCCAATCCTGAGACACTTCCGATAGCAGAGATGTGATATCTCAATGCTTATACCAAACCTGAGACCCTTCCTATAACATGAGATGTGATATCCAAATCCTTCCCGTTCCAAACCTGAGACCCTTCCTTTAGCATGAGATGTGATATCCAGCACCTTCCCATTCCAATCCTGAGACACTTCCTATAGCATGAGATGTGATATCTCAATGCTTCTAATATCAAAACTGAGACCCTCCCTATAGCATGATATGTGATATCTAAGTCCTTCCCATTCCAATCCTGAGACCCTCCCTATAGCATGAGATGTGATATCCAACTCCTTCCCATTCCAATCCTGAGACCCTTCCTATAGCATGAGATATGATATCTCAATACTTCTAATACCAAACGTGAGATCCTTCCGATAACATGAGATGTGATATCCAAATCCTTCCCCTTCAAATCCTGAGACCCTCCCTTTAGCATGAGATGTGATATCCAACTCCTTCCTATTCCAATCCTGAGACTCTTCTGATAGCATGAGATGTGATATCTCAATGCTTCTAATACCAAACCTGAGATCCTTCCTATAACATGAGATGTGATATCCAAATCCTTCCCCTTCCAAACCTGAGACCCTCCCTTTAGCATGAGATGTGATATCCAACTCCTTCCCATTCCATTCCTGAGACCCTTCTGATAGCATGAGATGTGATATCTCAATGCCTCTAATACCAAACCTGAGATCCTACCTCTAACATGAAATGTGATATCCAACTCTTTCCCCTTCCAAACCTCAGAGCCTTCCTATAGCATGAGATGTGATATCCAAGTCCTTCCCATTCCAATCCTGAGACCCTTCCTTTATCATGAGATGTGATATCCAACTCCTTCCCATTCCAATCCTGAGACCCTTCCTATAGCATGAGATGTGATATCTCAATGCTTCTAATACCAAACCTGAGACCCTTCCTATAACATGAGATGGGAATATCCAACTCCTTCCCATTCCAATCCTGAGACCCTTCCGATAGCAGAGATGTGATATCTCAATGCTTATACCAAACCTGAGATCCTTCCTATAACATGAGATGTGATATCCAACTCCTTCCCATTCCAATCCTGAGACACTTACTATAGCATGAGATGTGATATCTCACTGCTTATACCAAACCTGAGACCCTTCCCATAGCATGAGATGTGATATCCAACTCCTTCCCATTCCAATCCTCAGACCCTTCCTATAGCATGAGATGTGATATCTCAATGCTTCTAATATCAAACTTGAGACCCTACCTATAGCATGAGATGTGATATCCAAGTCCTTCCCATTACAATCCTGAGACACTTCCTATAGCATGAGATGTGATATCCAACTCCTTCCCATTCCAATCCTGAGACCCTTCCTATAGCATGAGATATGATATCTCAATACTTCTAATACCAAACGTGAGATCCTTCCGATAACATGAGATGTGATATCCAAATCCTTCCCCTTCCAAACCTGAGACCCTCCCTTTAGCATGAGATGTGATATCCAACTCCTTCCCATTCCAATCCTGAGACCCTTCTGATAGCATGAGATGTGATATCTCAATGCTTCTAATACCAAACCTGAGATCCTTCCGATAGCATGAGATGTGATATCTCAATGCTTCTAATACCAAACCTGAGATCCTTCCTATAACATGAGATGTGATATCCAAATCCTTCCCCTTCCAAACCTGAGATCCTCCCTTTAGCATGAGATGTGATATCCAACTCCTTCCCATTCCATTCCTGAGACCCTTCTGATAGCATGAGATGTGATATCTCAATGCCTCTAATACCAAACCTGAGATCCTACCTCTAACATGAAATGTGATATCCAACTCTTTCCCCTTCCAAACCTGAGAGCCTTCCTATAGCATGAGATGTGATATCCAAGTCCTTCCCATTCCAATTCTGAGACCCTTCCTATAGCTTGAGATGTGATATCCAACTCCTTCCCATTCCAATTCTGAGACCCTTCCTATACTCTGAGACTTGATATCTCAATGCTTCTAATACCAAACCTGAGACCCGTAATATAACATGAGATGTGATATCCAAATCCTTCCCCTTCCAAACCTTAGACCCTTCCTTTATCATGAGATGTGATATCCAACTCCTTCCCATTCCAATCCTGAGACCCTTCCGATATCATGAGATGTGATATCTCAAAGCTTCTAATATCAAACTTGAGACCCTCCCTATAGCATGAGATGTGATATCCAAGTCCTTCCCATTCCAATCCTGAGACCCTTCCTATAGCATGAGATGTGATATCTCAATGCTTCTAATACCAAACCTGAGACCCTTCCTATAACATGAGATGGGAATATCCAACTCCTTCCCATTCCAATCCTGAGACCCTTCCGATAGCAGAGATGTGATATCTCAATGCTTATACCAAACCTGAGACCCTTCGTATGGCATGAGATGTGATATCCAACTCCTTGCCATTCAAATCCTGAGACCCTTCCTATAGCATGAGAAGGGATATCCAACTCCTTCCCAATCCAATCCTGAGACCCTTCCGATAGCAGAGACGTGATATCTCAATGCTTCTACCAAACCTGAGACCCTTCCTTTAGCATGAGATGTGATATCCAAATCCTTCACATTCCAATCCTGAAACCCTTCCTATAGCATGAGATGTGATATCTCAATGCTTCTAATACCAAACCTGAGATCCTTACTATAACATGAGATGTGATATCCAATTCCTTCCCATTCCAAACCTGAGACCCTTCCTATTGGATGAGTTGTGATATCCAACTCCTTCCCATTCCAACCCTGAGACCCTTCCTATAGCATGAGATGTGATGTCTCAATGATTCTAATACCAAACCTGAGATCCTTCCTATAACATGAGATGTGATATCCAACTCCTTCCATTCCAATCCTGAGACCCGTCCTATAGCATGAGATGTGATATCTCAATGCTTATACCAAACCTGTGACCCTTCCTATAGCATGAGATGTGATATCCAACTACTTCCCATTCCAATCCTGAGACCCTTCCTATAGCATGAGATGTGATATCTCAATGCTTCTAATACCAAACCTGAGATCCTTCCTCTAACATGAAATGTGATATCCAACTCCTTCCCTTTCCAAACCTAAGAGCCTATCTATAGCATGAGATGTGATATCCAGGTCCTTCCTATTCCAATCCTTAGACCCTTCCTACAGCATGCAATATGATATCTCAATGATTCTAATAACAAACCTGAGACCCGTCCTATAGCATGAGATATGATATCCAAGTCCTTCCCATTCCAATCCTGAGACCCTTCCTATAACATGAAATGTGATATCCAACTCCTTCCCATTCCAACCTGAGACCCTTCCTATAGCATGAGATGGGATATCCAACTTCTTCAAAATCCAATACTGATACCCTTCCGATAGCATGAGATGTGATATCCCAATGCTTCTACCAAACCTGAGACCCATACTATGGCATGAGATGTGATATCAAACTCCTTCCCATTCCAATCCTGAGACCCTTCCTATAGCTTGAGGTGTGATATCCAACTCCTTCCCATTCCAATTCTGAGACCCTTCTTATACCATGAGACTTGATATCTCAATGCTTCTAATACCAAACCTGAGACCCGTCCTATAACATGAGATGTGATATCCAAATCCTTCCCCTTCCAAACCTTAGACCCTTCCTTTATCATGAGATGTGACATCCAAGTCCTTCCCATTCCAATCCTGAGACCCTTCCTATAGCATGAGATGTGATATCTCTATGCTTCTAATACCAAACCTGAGACCCTTCCTATAACATGAGATGGGATATCCAACTCCTTCCCATTCCAATCCTGAGACCTTTCCGATAGCAGAGATGTGATATCTCAATGCTTATACCAAACCTGAGAACCTTCCTATGGCCTGAGATGTCATATACAACTCCTTCCCATTCCAATCCTGAGACCCTTCCTTTAGCATGAGATGTGATATCTCAATGCTTATACCAAATCTGAGACCCTTCCTATAGCATGAGATGTGATATCCAATTCCTTCCCATTCCAATCCTGAGACCCTTCCTATAGCATGAGATGTGATATCTCAATGCTTATACCAAACCTGAGAGCCTACCTATAGCATGAGATGTGATATCCAAGTCCATCCCATTCCAATCCTTAGACCCTTCCTACAGCATGCGATGTGATATCTCAATGATTCTAATACCAAACCAGAGACTCTTCCTATAACATGAGATGGGATATCCAACTCCTTCCCATTCCAATCCTGAGCCGCTTCCGATAGCAGAGATGTGATATCTCAATGCTTATACCAAACCTGAGACCCTTCCTATAACATGAGATGTGATATCCAACTCCTTCCCGTTCCAAACCTGAGACACTAACTATAGCATATGTGATATCCAACTCCTTCCCATTCCAAACATGAGACCCTTCCTATAGCAAGAAAGTAATATCCAACTCCTACCCATTCCAATCCTGAGACCCTTCCTATAGCAAGAGATGTGATATCCAAATCCTTCCCATTCCAATCCTGAGACCCTTCCTATAACATGAGATGTGATATCCAACTCCTTCCCATTCCAACCTGAGACACTTCCTATAGCATGAGAAGGGATATCCAACTCCTTCCCAATCCAATCCTGAGACCCTTCCGATAGCAGAGATGTGATATCTCAATGCTTATACCAAACCTGAGACCCTTCCTATAGCATGAAAAGGGATATCCAACTCCTTCCCAATCCAATCCTGAGACCCTTCCGATAGCAGAGACGTGATATCTCAATGCTTCTACCAAACCTGAGACCCTTCCTTTAGCATGAGATGTGATATCCAAATCCTTCACATTCCAATCCTGAGACCCTTCCTATAGCATGAGATTTGATATCTCAATGCTTCTAATACCAAACCTGAGATCCTTCCTATAACATGAGATGTGATATCCAATTCCTTCCCATTCCAAACCTGAGACCCTTCCTATTGGATGAGATGTGATATCCAACTCCTTCCCATTTCAACCCTGAGACCCTTCCTATAGCATGAGATGTGATGTCTCAATGCTTCTAATACCAAACCTGAGATCCTTCCTATAACATGAGATGTGATATCCAACTCCTTCCATTCCAATCCTGAGACCCGTCCTATAGCATGAGATGTGATATCTCAATGCTTATACCAAACCTGAGACCCTTCCTATAGCATGAGATGTGATATCCAACTCCTTCCCATTCCAATCCTGAGACCCTTCCTATAGCATGAGATGTGATATCTCAATGCTTCTAATACCAAATCTGAGATCCTTCCTCTAACATGAAATGTGATATCCAACTCCTTCCCTTTCCAAACCTAAGAGCCTATCTATAGCATGAGATGTGATATCCAAGTCCTTCACATTCCAACCCTTAGACCCTTCCTACAGCATGCAATATGATATCTCAATGATTCTAATAACAAACCTGAGACCCGTCCTATAACATGAGATGGGATATCCAACTCCTTCCCATTCCAATCCTGAGACACTTCCGATAGCAGAGATGTGATATCTCAATGTTTATACCAAACCTGAGACCCTTCCTATAACATGAGATGTGAAATTTAACTCCTTCCCGTTCCCAACCTGAGACCCTTCCTTTA
Source organism: Ambystoma mexicanum (assembly GCF_040938575.1). Taxonomy (NCBI): domain Eukaryota; kingdom Metazoa; phylum Chordata; class Amphibia; order Caudata; family Ambystomatidae; genus Ambystoma; species Ambystoma mexicanum. Next base: position 325,606,371 of record NC_090936.1, read on the forward strand.
GCATGAGATGTGATATCCAGCTCCTTCCCATTCCAATCCTGAGACACTTCCGATAGCATGAGATGTGATATCTCAATGCTTCTAATATCAAAACTGAGACCCTCCCTATAGCATGATATGTGATAGCTAAGTCCTTCCCATTCCAATCCTGAGACCCTTCCTATAGCATGAGATGTGATATCTCAATGCTTCTACCAAACCTGAGACCCTTCCTTTAGCATGAGATGTGATATCCAACTCCTTCCCATTCCAATCCTGAGACCCTTCCTATAGCATGAGATGTGATATCTCAATACTTCTAATACCAAACCTGAGATTCTTCCGATAACATGAGATGTGATATCTCAATACTTCTAATACCAAACCTGAGATCCATCCTATAACATGAGATGTGATATCCAACTCCTTCCCTTTCCAAACCTAAGAGCCTATCTATAGCATGAGATGTGATATCCAGGTCCTTCCCATTCCAATCCTTAGACCCTTCCTACAGCATGCAATATGATATCTCAATGATTCTAATAACAAACCTGAGACCCGTCCTATAGCATGAGATATGATATCCAAGTCCTTCCCATTCCAATCCTGAGACCCTTCCTATAACATGAAATGTGATATCCAACTCCTTCCCATTCCAACCTGAGACCCTTCCTATAGCATGAGATGGGATATCCAACTTCTTCCAAATCCAATACTGATACCCTTCCGATAGCATGAGATGTGATATCCCAATGCTTCTACCAAACCTGAGACCCATACTATGGCATGAGATGTGATATCAAACTCCTTCCCATTCCAATCCTGAGACCCTTCCTATAGCTTGAGGTGTGATATCCAACTCCTTCCCATTCCAATTCTGAGACCCTTCTTATACCATGAGACTTGATATCTCAATGCTTCTAATACCAAACCTGAGACCCGTCCTATAACATGAGATGTGATAACCAAATCCTTCCCCTTCCAAACCTTAGACCCTTCCTTTATCATGAGATGTGATATCCAACTCCTTCCCATTCCAATCCTGAGACCCTTCCGATATCATGAGATTTGTTATCTCAATGCTTCTAATATCAAACTTGAGACCCTCCCTATAGCATGAGATGTGACATCCAAGTCCTTCCCATTCCAATCCTGAGACCCTTCCTATAGCATGAGATGTGATATCTCTATGCTTCTAATACCGAACCTGAGACCCTTCCTATAACATGAGATGGGATATCCAACTCCTTCCCATTCCAATCCTGAGACCTTTCCGATAGCAGAGATGTGATATCTCAATGCTTATACCAAACCTGAGAACCTTCCTATGGCCTGAGATGTCATATACAACTCCTTCCCATTCCAATCCTGAGACCCTTCCTTTACCATGAGATGTGATATCTCAATGCTTATACCAAATCTGAGACCCTTCCCATAGCATGAGATGTGATATCCAATTCCTTCCCATTCCAATCCTGAGACCCTTCCTATAGCATGAGATGTGATATCTCAATGCTTATACCAAACCTGAGAGCCTACCTATAGCATGAGATGTGATATCCAAGTCCACCTCATTCCAATCCTTAGACCCTTCCTACAGCATGCGATGTGATATCTCAATGATTGTAATACCAAACCAGAGACTCTTCCTATAACATGAGATGGGATATCCAACTCCTTCCCATTCCAATCCTGAGCCGCTTCCGATAGCAGAGATGTGATATCTCAATGCTTATACCAAACCTGAGACCCTTCCTATAACATGAGATGTGATATCCAACTCCTTCCCGTTCCAAACCTGAGACACTAACTATAGCATATGTGATATCCAACTCCTTCCCATTCCAAACATGAGACCCTTCCTATAGCAAGAAAGTAATATCCAACTCCTACCCATTCCAATCCTGAGACCCTTCGTATAGCAAGAGATGTGATATCCAAATCCTTCCCATTCCAATCCTGAGACCCTTCCTATAACATGAGATGTGATATCCAACTCCTTCCCATTCCAACCTGAGACACTTCCTATAGCATGAGAAGGGATATCCAACTCCTTCCCAATCCAATCCTGAGACCCTTCCGATAGCAGAGATGTGATATCTCAATGCTTATACCAAACCTGAGACCCTTCCTATGGCATGAGATGTGATATCCAACTCCTTGCCATTCAAATCCTGAGACCCTTCCTATAGCATGAAAAGGGATATCCAACTCCTTCCCAATCCAATCCTGAGACCCTTCCGATAGCAGAGACGTGATATCTCAATGCTTCTACCAAACCTGAGACCCTTCCTTTAGCATGAGATGTGATATCCAAATCCTTCACATTCCAATCCTGAGACCCTTCCTATAGCATGAGATTTGATATCTCAATGCTTCTAATACCAAACCTGAGATCCTTCCTATAACATGAGATGTGATATCCAATTCCTTCCCATTCCAAACCTGAGACCCTTCCTATTGGATGAGATGTGATATCCAACTCCTTCCCATTTCAACCCTGAGACCCTTCCTATAGCATGAGATGTGATGTCTCAATGCTTCTAATACCAAACCTGAGATCCTTCCTATAACATGAGATGTGATATCCAACTCCTTCCATTCCAATCCTGAGACCCGTCCTATAGCATGAGATGTGATATCTCAATGCTTATACCAAACCTGAGACCCTTCCTATAGCATGAGATGTGATATCCAACTCCTTCCCATTCCAATCCTGAGACCCTTCCTATAGCATGAGATGTGATATCTCAATGCTTCTAATACCAAATCTGAGATCCTTCCTCTAACATGAAATGTGATATCCAACTCCTTCCCTTTCCAAACCTAAGAGCCTATCTATAGCATGAAATGTGATATCCAAGTCCTTCACATTCCAACCCTTAGACCCTTCCTACAGCATGCAATATGATATCTCAATGATTCTAATAACAAACCTGAGACCCGTCCTATAACATGAGATGGGATATCCAACTCCTTCCCATTCCAATCCTGAGACACTTCCGATAGCAGAGATGTGATATCTCAATGTTTATACCAAACCTGAGACCCTTCCTATAACATGAGATGTGAAATTTAACTCCTTCCCGTTCCCAACCTGAGACCCTTCCTTTAGCATGAGATGTGATATCCAGCTCCTTCCCATTCCAATCCTGAGACACTTCCGATAGCATGAGATGTGATATCTCAATGCTTCTAATATCAAAACTGAGACCCTCCCTATAGCATGATATGTGATATCTAAGTCCTTCCCATTCCAATCCTGAGACCCTTCCTATAGCATGAGATGTGATATCTCAATGCTTCTACCAAACCTGAGACCCTTCCTTTAGCATGAGATTTGATATCCAACTCCTTCCCATTCCAATCCTGAGACCCTTCCTATAGCATGAGATGTGATATCTCAATACTTCTAATACCAAACCTGAGATCCTTCCGATAACATGAGATGTGATATCTCAATACTTCTAATACCAAACCTGAGATCCATCCTATAACATGAGATGTGATATCCAACTCCTTCCCTTTCCAATCCTGAGACCCTTCCTTTACCATGAGATGTGATATCTCAATGCTTATACCAAATCTGAGACCCTTCCCATAGCATGAGATGTGATATCCAATTCCTTCCCATTCCAATCCTGAGACCCTTCCTATAGCATGAGATGTGATATCTCAATGCTTATACCAAACCTGAGAGCCTACCTATAGCATGAGATGTGATATCCAAGTCCACCTCATTCCAATCCTTAGACCCTTCCTACAGCATGCGATGTGATATCTCAATGATTGTAATACCAAACCAGAGACTCTTCCTATAACATGAGATGGGATATCCAACTCCTTCCCATTCCAATCCTGAGCCGCTTCCGATAGCAGAGATGTGATATCTCAATGCTTATACCAAACCTGAGACCCTTCCTATAACATGAGATGTGATATCCAACTCCTTCCCGTTCCAAACCTGAGACACTAACTATAGCATATGTGATATCCAACTCCTTCCCATTCCAAACATGAGACCCTTCCTATAGCAAGAAAGTAATATCCAACTCCTACCCATTCCAATCCTGAGACCCTTCGTATAGCAAGAGATGTGATATCCAAATCCTTCCCATTCCAATCCTGAGACCCTTCCTATAACATGAGATGTGATATCCAACTCCTTCCCATTCCAACCTGAGACACTTCCTATAGCATGAGAAGGGATATCCAACTCCTTCCCAATCCAATCCTGAGACCCTTCCGATAGCAGAGATGTGATATCTCAATGCTTATACCAAACCTGAGACCCTTCCTATGGCATGAGATGTGATATCCAACTCCTTGCCATTCAAATCCTGAGACCCTTCCTATAGCATGAAAAGGGATATCCAACTCCTTCCCAATCCAATCCTGAGACCCTTCCGATAGCAGAGACGTGATATCTCAATGCTTCTACCAAACCTGAGACCCTTCCTTTAGCATGAGATGTGATATCCAAATCCTTCACATTCCAATCCTGAGACCCTTCCTATAGCATGAGATTTGATATCTCAATGCTTCTAATACCAAACCTGAGATCCTTCCTATAACATGAGATGTGATATCCAATTCCTTCCCATTCCAAACCTGAGACCCTTCCTATTGGATGAGATGTGATATCCAACTCCTTCCCATTTCAACCCTGAGACCCTTCCTATAGCATGAGATGTGATGTCTCAATGCTTCTAATACCAAACCTGAGATCCTTCCTATAACATGAGATGTGATATCCAACTCCTTCCATTCCAATCCTGAGACCCGTCCTATAGCATGAGATGTGATATCTCAATGCTTATACCAAACCTGAGACCCTTCCTATAGCATGAGATGTGATATCCAACTCCTTCCCATTCCAATCCTGAGACCCTTCCTATAGCATGAGATGTGATATCTCAATGCTTCTAATACCAAATCTGAGATCCTTCCTCTAACATGAAATGTGATATCCAACTCCTTCCCTTTCCAAACCTAAGAGCCTATCTATAGCATGAAATGTGATATCCAAGTCCTTCACATTCCAACCCTTAGACCCTTCCTACAGCATGCAATATGATATCTCAATGATTCTAATAACAAACCTGAGACCCGTCCTATAACATGAGATGGGATATCCAACTCCTTCCCATTCCAATCCTGAGACACTTCCGATAGCAGAGATGTGATATCTCAATGTTTATACCAAACCTGAGACCCTTCCTATAACATGAGATGTGAAATTTAACTCCTTCCCGTTCCCAACCTGAGACCCTTCCTTTAGCATGAGATGTGATATCCAGCTCCTTCCCATTCCAATCCTGAGACACTTCCGATAGCATGAGATGTGATATCTCAATGCTTCTAATATCAAAACTGAGACCCTCCCTATAGCATGATATGTGATATCTAAGTCCTTCCCATTCCAATCCTGAGACCCTTCCTATAGCATGAGATGTGATATCTCAATGCTTCTACCAAACCTGAGACCCTTCCTTTAGCATGAGATTTGATATCCAACTCCTTCCCATTCCAATCCTGAGACCCTTCCTATAGCATGAGATGTGATATCTCAATACTTCTAATACCAAACCTGAGATCCTTCCGATAACATGAGATGTGATATCTCAATACTTCTAATACCAAACCTGAGATCCATCCTATAACATGAGATGTGATATCCAACTCCTTCCCTTTCCAATCCTTAGACCCTTCCTACAGCATGCAATATGATATCTCAATGATTCTAATACCAAACCTGAGACCCTTCCTTTAGCATGAGATGTGATATCCAAATCCTTCACATTCCATTCCTGAGACCCTTCCTATAGCATGAGATTTGATATCTCAATGCTTCTAATACCAAACCTGAGATTCTTCCTATAACATGAGATGTGATGTCCAATTCCTTCCCATTCCAAACCTGAGACCCTTCCTATTGGATGAGATGTGATATCCAACTCCTTCCCATTCCAACCCTGAGACCCTTTCTATAGCATGAGATGTGATGTCTCAATGCTTCTAATACCAAACCTGAGATCCTTCCTATAACATGAGATGTGATATCCAACTCCTTCCATTCCAATCCTGAGACCCGTCCTATAGCATGAGATGTGATATCTCAATGCTTATACCAAACCTGAGACCCTTCCTATAGCATGAGATGTGATATCCAACTCCTTCCCATTCCAATCCTGAGACCCTTCCTATAGCATGAGATGTGATATCTCAATGCTTCTAATACCAAACCTGAGATCCTTCCTCTAACATGAAATGTGATATCCAACTCCTTCCCTTTCCAAACCTAAGAGCCTATCTATAGCATGAGATGTGATATCCAAGTCCTTCACATTCCAACCCTTAGACCCTTCCTACAGCATGCAATATGATATCTCATTGATTCTAATAACAAACCTGAGACCCGTCCTATAACATGAGATGTGATATCCAACTCCTTCCCGTTCCAAACCTGAGACCCTTCCTTTAGCATGAGATGTGATATCCAGCTCCTTCCCATTCCAATCCTGAGACACTTCCGATAGCATGAGATGTGATATCTCAATGCTTCTAATATCAAAACTGAGACCCTCCCTATAGCATGATATGTGATTTCTAAGTCCTTCCCATTCCAATCCTGAGACCCTTCCTATAGCATGAGATGTGATATCTCAATGCTTCTACCAAACCTGAGACCCTTCCTTTAGCATGAGATGTGATATCCAACTCCTTCACATTCCAATCCTGAGACCCTTCCTATAGCATGAGATATGATATCTCAATACTTCTAATACCAAACCTGAGATCCTTCCGATAACATGAGATGTGATATCTCAATACTTCTAATACCAAACCTGAGATCCATCCTATAACATGAGATGTGATATCCAACTCCTTCCCTTTCCAAACCTAAGAGCCTATCTATAGCATGAGATGTGATATCCAGGTCCTTCCCATTCCAATCCTTAGACCCTTCCTACAGCATGCAATATGATATCTCAATGATTCTAATAACAAACCTGAGACCCGTCCTATAGCATGAGATATGATATCCAAGTACTTCCCATTCCAATCCTGAGACCCTTCCTATAACATGAAATGTGATATCCAACTCCTTCCCATTCCAACCTGAGACCCTTCCTATAGCATGAGATGGGATATCCAACTTCTTCCAAATCCAATACTGATACCCTTCCGATAGCATGAGATGTGATATCCCAATGCTTCTACCAAACCTGAGACCCATACTCTGGCATGAGATGTGATATCAAACTCCTTCCAATTCCAATCCTGAGACCCTTCCTAAAGCTTGAGGTGTGATATCCAACTCCTTCCCATTCCAATTCTGAGACCCTTCTTATACCATGAGACTTGATATCTCAATGCTTCTAATACCAAACCTGAGACCCGTGCTATAACATGAGATGTGATATCCAAATCCTTCCCCTTCCAAACCTTAGACCCTTCCTTTATCATGAGATGTGATATCCAACTCCTTCCCATTCCAATCCTGAGATCCTTCTGATATCATGAGATTTGTTATCTCAATGCTTCTAATATCAAACTTGAGACCCTCCCTATAGCATGAGATGTGACATCCAAGTCCTTCCCATTCCAATCCTGAGACCCTTCCTATAGCATGAGATATGATATCTCTATGCTTCTAATACCAAACCTGAGACCCTTCCTATAACATGAGATGGGATATCCAACTCCTTCCCATTCCAATCCTGAGACCTTTCCGATAGCAGAGATGTGATATCTCAATGCTTATACCAAACCTGAGAACCTTCCTATGGCCTGAGATGTCATATACAACTCCTTCCCATTCCAATCCTGAGACCCTTCCTTTAGCATGAGATGTGATATCTCAATGCTTATACCAAATCTTAGACCCTTCCTATAGCATGAGATGTGATATCTCAATGCTTATACCAAACCTGAGAGCCTTCCTATAACATGAGATGTGATATCCAAGTCCATCCCATTCCAATCCTTAGACCCTTCCTACAGCATGCGATGTGATATCTCAATGATTCTAATACCAAACCAGAGACTCTTCCTATAACATGAGATGTGGTATCTCAATGCTTCTAATACCAAACCTGAGATCCTTCCTCTAACATGAAATGTGATATCCAACTCCTTCCCTTTCCAAACCTAAGAGCCTATCTATAGCATGAGATGTGATATCCAAGTCCTTCACATTCCAACCCTTAGACCCTTCCTACAGCATGCAATATGATATCTCAATGATTCTAATAACAAACCTGAGACCCGTCCTATAACGTGAGATGGGATATCCAACTCCTTCCCATTCCAATCCTGAGACACTTCCGATAGCAGAGATGTGATATCTCAATGTTTATACCAAACCTGAGACCCTTCCTATAACATGAGATGTGATATCCAACTCCTTCCCGTTCCAAACCTGAGACCCTTCCTTTAGCATGAGATGTGATATCCAGCTCCTTCCCATTCCAATCCTGAGACAATTCCGATAGCATGAGATGTGATATCTCAATGCTTCTAATATCAAAACTGAGACCCTCCCTATAGCATGATATGTGATATCTAAGCCCTTCCCATTCCAATCCTGAGACCCTTCCTATAGCATGAGATGTGATATCTCAATGCTTCTACCAAACCTGAGACCCTTCCTTTAGCATGAGATGTGATATCCAACTCCTTCCCATTCCAATCCTGAGACCCTTCCTATAGCATGAGATGTGATATCTCAATACTTCTAATACCAAACCTGACATCCTTCCGATAACATGAGATGTGATATCTCAATACTTCTAATACCAAACCTGAGATCCATCCTATAACATGAGATGTGATATCCAACTCCTTCCCTTTCCAAACCTGAGAGCCGTTCTATAGCATGAGATGTGATATCCAGGTCCTTCCCATTCCAATCCTTAGACCCTTCCTACAGCATGCAATATGATATCTCAATGATTCTAATAACAAACCTGAGACCCGTCCTATAGCATGAGATATGATATCCAAGTCCTTCCCATTCCAATCCTGAGACCCTTCCTATAACATGAAATGTGATATCCAACTCCTTCCCATTCCAACCTGAGACCCTTCCTATAGCATGAGATGGGATATCCAACTTCTTCCAAATCCAATACTGATACCCTTCCGATAGCATGAGATGTGATATCCCAATGCTTCTACCAAACCTGAGACCCATACTATGGCATGAGATGTGATATCAAACTCCTTCCCATTCCAATCCTGAGACCCTTCCTATAGCTTGAGGTGTGATATCCAACTCCTTCCCATTCCAATTCTGAGACCCTTCTTATACCATGAGACTTGATATCTCAATGCTTCTAATACCAAACCTGAGACCCGTCCTATAACATGAGATGTGATATCCAAATCCTTCCCCTTCCAAACCTTAGACCCTTCCTTTATCATGAGATGTGATATCCAACTCCTTCCCATTCCAATCCTGAGACCCTTCCGATATCATGAGATTTGTTATCTCAATGCTTCTAATATCAAACTTGAGACCCTCCCTATAGCATGAGATGTGACATCCAACTCCTTCCCATTCCAATCCTGAGACCCTTCCTTTAGCATGAGATGTGATTATCTCAATGCTTATACCAAATCTGAGACCCTTCCTATAGCATGAGATGTGATATCCAATTCCTTCCCAATCCAATCCTGAGACCCTTCCTATAGCATGAGATGTGATATCTCAATGCTTATACCAAACCTGAGAGCCTACCTATAACATGAGATGTGATATCCAAGTCCATCCCATTCCAATCCCTAGACCCTTCCTACAGCATGCGATGTGATATCTCTATGCTTCTAATACCAAACCTGAGACCCTTCCGATAACATGAAATGTGATATCCAACTCCTTCCCATTCCAACCTGAGACCCTTCCTATAGCATGAGATGGGATATCCAACTTCTTCCAAATCCAATACTGATACCCTTCCGATAGCATGAGATGTGATATCCCAATGCTTCTACCAAACCTGAGACCCGTCCTATAACATGAGATGTGATATCCAAATCCTTCCCCTTCCAAACCTTAGACCCTTCCTTTATCATGAGATGTGATATCCAACTCCTTCCCATTCCAATCCTGAGACCCTTCCGATATCATGAGATTTGTTATCTCAATGCTTCTAATATCAAACTTGAGACCCTCCCTATAGCATGAGATGTGACATCCAAGTCCTTCCCATTCCAATCCTGAGACCCTTCCTATAGCATGAGATGTGATATCTCTATGCTTCTAATACCAAACCTGAGACCCTTCCTATAACATGAGATGGGATATCCAACTCCTTCCCATTCCAATCCTTTGACCTTTCCGATAGCAGAGATGTGATATCTCAATGCTCATACCAAACCTGAGAACCTTCCTATGGCCTGAGATGTCATATACAACTCCTTCCCATTCCAATCCTGAGACCCTTCCTTTAGCATGAGATGTGATTATCTCAATGCTTATACCAAATCTGAGACCCTTCCTATAGCATGAGATGTGATATCCAATTCCTTCCCAATCCAATCCTGAGACCCTTCCTATAGCATGAGATGTGATATCTCAATGCTTATACCAAACCTGAGAGCCTACCTATAACATGAGATGTGATATCCAAGTCCATCCCATTCCAATCCCTAGACCCTTCCTACAGCATGCGATGTGATATCTCAATGATTCTAATACCAAACCAGAGACTCTTCCTATAACATGAGATGGGATATCCAACTCCTTCCCATTCCAATCCTTTGACCTTTCCGATAGCAGAGATGTGATATCTCAATGCTCATACCAAACCTGAGAACCTTCCTATGGCCTGAGATGTCATATACAACTCCTTCCCATTCCAATCCTGAGACCCTTCCTTTAGCATGAGATGTGATTATCTCAATGCTTATACCAAATCTGAGACCCTTCCTATAGCATGAGATGTGATATCCAATTCCTTCCCATTCCAATCCTGAGCCGCTTCCGATAGCAGAGATGTGATATCTCAATGCTTATACCAAACCTGAGACCCTTCCTATAACATGAGATGTGATATCCAACTCCTTCCCGTTCCAAACCTGAGACACTAACTATAGCATATGTGATATCCAACTCCTTCCCATTCCAAACATGAGACCCTTCCTATAGCAAGAAAGTAATATCCAACTCCTACCCATTCCAATCCTGAGACCCTTCCTATAGCAAGAGATGTGATATCCAAATCCTTCCCATTCCAATCCTGAGACCCTTCCTATAACATGAGATTAGATATCCAACTCCTTCCCATTCCAACCTGAGACACTTCCTATAGCATGAGAAGGGATATCCAACTCCTTCCCAATCCAATCCTGAGACCCTTCCGATAGCAGAGATGTGATATCTCAATGCTTATACCAAACCTGAGACCCTTCCTATGGCATGAGATGTGATATCCAACTCCTTGCCATTCAAATCCTGAGACCCTTCCTATAGCATGAGAAGGGATATCCAACCCCTTCCCAATCCAATCCTGAGACCCTTCCTATAGCATGAGACATATCTCAATACTTCAATACCAAACGTGAGATCCTTCCGATAAAATGAGATGTGATATCCAAATCCTTCCCCTTCCAAACCTGAGGCCCTCCCTTTAGCATGAGATGTGATATCCAACTCCTTCCTATTCCAATCCTGAGACCCTTCTGATAGCATGAGATGTGATATCTCAATGCTTCTAATACCAAACCTGAGATCCTTCCTATAACATGAGATGTGATATCCAAATCCTTCCCCTTCCAAACCTGAGACCCTCCCTTTAGCATGAGATGTGATATCCAACTCCTTCCCATTCCATTCCTGAGACACTTCTGATAGCATGAGATGTGATATCTCAATGCCTCTAATACCAAACCTGAGATTCTACCTCTAACATGAAATGTGATATCCAACTCTTTCCCCTTCCAAACCTGAGAGCCTTCCTATAGCATGAGATGTGATATCCAAGTCCTTCCCATTCCAATCCTGAAACCCTTCCTATAGCTTGAGATGTGATATCCAACTCCTTCCCATTCCAATTCTGAGACCCTTCCTATACTATGAGACTTGATATCTCAATGCTTCTAATACCAAACCTGAGACCCGTAATATAACATGAGATGTGATATCCAAATCCTTCCCCTTCCAAACCTTAGACCCTTCCTTTATCATGAGATGTGATATCCAACTCCTTCCCATTCCAATCCTGAGACCCTTCCGATATCATGAGATGTGATATCTCAAAGCTTCTAATATCAAACTTGAGACCCTCCCTATAGCATGAGATGTGATATCCAAGTCCTTCCCATTCCAATCCTGAGACCCTTCCTATAGCATGAGATGTGATATCTCAATGCTTCTAATACCAAACCTGAGACCCTTCCTATAACATGAGATGGGAATATCTAACTCCTTCCCATTCCAATCCTGAGACCCTTCCGATAGCAGAGATCTGATATCTCAATGCTTATACCAAACCTGAGATCCTTCCTATAACATGAGATGTGATATCCAACTCCTTCCCATTCCAATCCTGAGACACTTCCTATAGCATGAGATGTGATATCTCACTGCTTATACCAAACCTGAGACCCTTCCCATAGCAGATGTGATATCCAACTCCTTCCCATTCCAATCCTCAGACCCTTCCTATAGCATGAGATGTCATATCTCAATGCTTCTAATGTCAAACTTGAGACCCTACCTATAGCATGAGATGTGATATCCAACTCCTTCCCATTCCAATCCTGAGACCCTTCCTATAGCATGAGATGTGATATCCAACTCCTTCCCATTCCAATCCTGAGACCCTTCCTATAGCATGAGATGTGATGTCTCAATGCTTCTAATACCAAACCTGAGATCCTTCCTATAACATGAGATGTGATATCCAACTCCTTCCACTCCAATCCTGAGACCCTTCCTATAGCATGAGATGTGATATCTCAATGCTTATACCAAACCTGAGACCCTTCCTATAGCATGAGATGTGATATCCAACTCCTTCCCATTCCAATCCTGAGACCCTTCCTATAGCCTGAGATGTGATATCTCAATGCCTCTAATAACAAACCTGAGATCCTTCCTCTAACATGAAATGTGATATCCAACTCCTTCACTTTCCAAACCTGAGAGCCTATCTATAGCATGAGATGTGATATCCAAGTCCTTCCCATTCCAATCCTTAGACCCTTCCTACAGCATGCAATATGATATCTCAATGATTCTAATAAAAAACCTGAGACCCGTCCTATAACATGAGATGGGATATCCAACTCCTTCCCATTCCAATCCTGAGACACTTCCCATAGCAGAGATGTGATATCTCAATGTTTATACCAAACCTGAGACCCTTCCTATAACATGAGATGTGATATCCAACTCCTTCCCGTTCCAAACCTGAGACCCTTCCTTTAGCATGAGATGTGATATCCAGCTCCGTCCCATTCCAATCCTGAGACACTTTCGATAGCATGAGATGTGATATCTCAATGCTTCTAATATCAAAACTGAGACCCTCCCTATAGCATATGTGATATCTAAGTCCTACCCATTCCAATCCTGAGACCCTTCCTATAGCATGAGATGTGATATCTCAATGCTTCTACCAAAGCTGAGACCCTTCCTTTAGCATGAGATGTGATATCCAACTCCTTCCCATTCCAATCCTGAGACCCTTCCTATAGCATGAGATGTGATATCTCAATACTTCTAATACCAAACCTGAGATCCTTCCGATAACATGAGATGTGATATCTCAATACTTCTAATACCAAACCTGAGATCCATCCTATAACATGAGATGTGATATCCAAATCCTTCCCCTTCCAAACCTGAGACCCTCCCTTTAGCATGAGATGTGATATCCAACTCCTTCCCATTCCAATCCTGAGACCCTTCTGATAGCATAAGATATGATATCTCAATGCTTCTATACCAAACCTGAGATCCTTCCGATAGCATGAGATGTGATATCTCAATACTTCTAATACCAAACCTGAGATCCTTCCTATAACATGAGATGTGATATCCAACTCCTTCCCGTTCCAAACCTGAGACCCTTCCTTTAGCATGAGATGTGATATCCAACTCCTTCCCGTTCCAAACCTGAGACCCTTCCTTTAGCATGAGATGTGATATCCAGCTCCTTCCCATTCCAATCCTGAGACACTTCCGATAGCATGAGATTTGATATCTCAATGCTTCTAATATCAAAACTGAGACCCTCCCTATAGCATGATATGTGATATCTAAGTCCTTCCCATTCCAATCCTGAGACCCTTCCTATAGCATGAGATGTGATATCTCAATGCTTATCCTTGATTCCTGTAGTAAATTGATTTCCTTTGCAGGCCGACTCCTGTCACGAATGCCTTGTCTGCATGCATTCTCTCCTGGCCATTCGCTCACCGTGGCTATTTGCCTACCCCCTTCCTCTCTCAGTGGATGGACTTCCCCATCCTAGCCTCCTACCACTCAACTCCGCCTACTTGGATAATTCAACATGAACCTGTATGCTTCCTGACCTGGACTTTTACGAGATCTGCAACTCTTCATGTCGCTGGCCCTACACACTGCAGGGAATACTCAGGATGTTGTGATCTCAGACCTCCCCCTCTGTAACCCTCTCAACAATCCTCTCCCGTGGTGATCAAGTTCTCATCTCCAAAGAAGGCTAACTGCCAGCTGTTCCTCCTCAGAGGAGTTCTCCCTTTCTGTCCCTGCTCCCTGCACCGTTTCGCGTTGCAAACACTCGCTTCCCAGCTCTCTGGTTTAGACGCGTGTTCCCTGCCTTCTCTCTTCCCGCTGCCTTCAAATCAAAAAATGAGCTCCAAAAGATACACAGTGCTCAGAATGCTCTATAACACCCATTATTCAACATATAGCCGTAACCCGCTAGACGTATTGAAACGTGCTGTAAACTAGCAAAAACAGCTAGAAAATGTACTTTCCTCGCGTTTTTGTAAATGCTAATTCTGATGGGTTCCCATGTATGTACTGTCCGTGCGTTTGTTGTCGAATCCTGAAGTTTTTAACCACTGTTCTCCCATACAAGGGGGGGGGGTCAACGTCTACTGCTGTTCACAGGCTGAATGTATACGGCTGAAATCTTCAAGGCATTATCAGCTTTCCTGACTGTTTTGGAACGTGTATTTGCCATCTGTTCATGCAGTCGCCCTGTGTTCATCGTCCCTTCTACTTTACAGGCTGCACTCCCCTGGTGATCACATTCTCCTCTCCAGAGCAGGCTGACTACCAGCTGCTCCTCCTCATAGGCGTTCATCCTTTCTGTCCCTGCTCCCTGCACCGTTCCGCGTTGCATGTACTCGCTTCCCAGCTCTCTGGTTTAGATGCGTGTTCCCTGCCTTCTCTCCTCTTCCTACAGCCTTCCAATGAGCTCCACAAGATAGTGTTCAGAATGCTTTATAACACCCATTATAGCTGTAACCCGCTAGACGTATTGAAACGTGCTAAAAACGAGCAGAAACAGCTAGAAAATGTATTTTCTCGCGTTTTGGGAAATGCGAATTCTGGTGGATTCCCATTTTGTACTCTGTTCGTGCGTTTGTTCAGTCGAATCCTGGTCTTTTGAACCACTCTTCTCCCATACAAGGGAGGGTCAAAATGTGTTGTTCACAGGCTGAATTTATACTGCTGAAATGCTCGCTTCCCTGCTCTCTGGTTTAGATGCGTGTTCCCTTGCCTTCTCTCTTCCTACAGCCTTCCAATGAGCTCCACAAGATAGTGTTCAGAATGCTTTATAACCCCATTATTCAACATATAGCTGTAACCCGCTAGACGTATTGAAACGTGCTAAAAAACTAGCAAAAATAGCTAGAAAATGTACTTCCCTCGCGTTTTTGTAAATGCGAATTCTGGTGGGTTCCCATGTTGTATGTACTGTGTCCGTGCGTTTGTTTCGAATCCTGAAGTTTTTAATCACTGTTCTCCCATACTAGGGAGTGGGGGTCAACATCTGCTGTTCACAGGCTGAATGTATACGGCTGAAATCTTCAAGGCATTATCAGCTTTCCTGACTGTTGTGGAACGTTTATTTGCCATCTGTTAATGCAGTCGCCCTTTGTTCATCGTTCCTTCTAGTTTACAGGCTGCACTCCCCTAGTGATCACATTCTTCTCTCCTATGCGGGCTAACTACCAGCTGCTCCTCCTCATAGGTGTTCATCCTTTCTGTCCCTGCTCCCTGCACCGTTTCGCGTTGCATGTACTCGCTTCCCAGCTCTCTGGTTGAGATGCGTGTTCCCTGCCTTCTCTCCTCTTGCTACAGCCTTCCAATTTGCTCCACAATATACAGTGTTCAGAATGCTTTATAACACCCATTATTCAACATATAGCTGTAACCCGCTAGACGTATTGAAACGTGCTAAAAACTAGCAAAAACAGCTAGAAAATGTACTTCCCTCGCGTTTTGGTAAATGCAGGGTACACGCGTCTAAACCAGAAAGCAGGGAAGCGAGCATTTCAGCAGTATAAATTCAGCCTGTGAACAACACATTTTGACCCTCCCTTGTATGGGAGAAGAGTGGGTCAAAAGACCAGGATTCGACTGAACAAACGCACGAACAGAGTACAAAATGGGAATCCACCAGAATTCGCATTTACCAAAACGCGAGGAAAGTACATTTTCTAGCTGTTTCTGCTCGTTTTTAGCACGTTTCAATACGTCTAGCGGGTTACAGCAATATGTTGAATAATGGGTGTTATAAAGCATTCTGAACACTGTGTTTGTGGAGCTCATTGGAAGGGTGTAGGAAGAGGAGAGAAGGCAGGGAACACGCATCTAAACCAGAGAGCTGGGAAGCGAGTACATGCAACGCGAAACGGTGCAGGGAGCAGGGACAGAAAGGATGAACGCCTATGAGGAGGAGCAGCTGGTAGTCAGCCTGCTCTGGAGAGGAGAATGTGATCACCAGGGGAGTGCAGCCTGTAAAGTAGAAGGGACGATGAACACAGGGCGACTGCATTAACAGATGACAAATACACGTTCCAAAACAGTCAGGAAAGCTGATAATGCCTTGAAGATTTCAGCCGTATACATTCAGCCTGTGAACAGCAGTAGACGTTGACCCCCCCTTGTATGGGAGAACAGTGGTTAAAAACTTCAGGATTCGACAACAAACGCACGGACAGTATACATGGGAACCCATCAGAATTAGCATTTACAAAAACGCGAGGAAAGTACATTTTCTAGCTGTTTTTGCTAGTTTACAGCACGTATCAATACGTCTAGCGGGTTACGGCTATATGTTGAATAATGGGTGTTATAGAGCATTCTGAGCACTGTGTATCTTTTGGAGCTCATTTTTTGATTTGAAGGCAGCGGGAAGAGGAGAGAAGGCAGGGAACACGCGTCTAAACCAGAGAGCAGGGAAGCGAGTACTTGCAACGCGAAAAGGGCAGAAAGCAAGAAGGCCTCTGAGAAGGAAAAGCGTCTAAATAAGAGAGCAGGGAAGCGAGTGTTTGCAACGCGAAACGGTGCAGGGAGCAGGGACAGAAAGGGAGAACTCCTCTGAGGAGGAACAGCTGGCAGTTAGCCTTCTTTGAAGATGAGAACTTGATCACCACGGGAGAGGATTGTTGAGAGGGTTACAGAGGGGGAGGTCTGAGATCAGAAAAACCTGAGTATTCCCTGCAGTGTGCACGGCCAGCGACATGAAGAGTTGCAGATCTCGTAAAAGTCCAGGTCAGGAAGCATACAGGTTCATGTTGAATTCTCCAAGTAGGCGGAGTTGAGTGGTAGGAGGCTAGGATGGAGAAGTCCATCCACTGAGAGAGGAAGGGGGTAGGCAAATAGCCACGGTGAGCGAATGGCCAGGAGAGAATGCATGCAGACAAGGCATTCGTGACAGGAGTCGGCCTGCAAAGGAAATCAATTTACTACAGGAATCAAGGATAAGCATTGAGATATCACATCTCATGCTATCGGAAGTGTCTCAGGATTGGAATGGGAAGGACTTAGATATCACATATGCTAAAGGAAGGGTCTCGGGTTTGGAACGGGAAGGAGTTGGATATCACATCTCATGTTATAGGAAGGGTCTCAGGTTTGGTATAAACATTGAGATATCACATCTCTGCTATCGGAAGTGTCTCAGGATTGGAATGGGAAGGAGTTGGATATCCCATCTCATGTTATAGGACGGGTCTCAGGTTTTTTATTAAAATCATTGAGATATCATATTGCATGCTGTAGGAAGGGTCTAAGGATTGGAATGGGAAGGACTTGGATATCACATCTCATGCTATAGATAGGCTCTCAGGTTTGGAAAGTGAAGGAGTTGGATATCACATTTCATGTTAGAGGAAGGATCTCAGGTTTGGTATTAGAGGCATTGAGATATCACATCTCAGGCTATAGGAAGGGTCTCAGGATTGGAATGGGAAGGAGTTGGATATCACATGTCATGCTATAGGAAGGGTCTCAGGTTTTGTTATAAGCATTGAGATATCACATCTCATGCTATAGGAAGGGTCTCAGGATTGGAATGGGAAGGACTTGGGTATCACATCTCATGCTATAGGGAGGGTCTCAAGTTTGATACTAGAAGCATTGAGATATCACATCTCATGCTATAGGAAGGGTCTCAGGATTGGAATGGGAAGGAGTTGGATATCACATTGGATATTCCCATCTCATGTTATAGGAAGGGTCTCAGGTTTGGTATTAGAAGCATTGAGATATCAAATCTCATGCTATAGGAAGGGTCTCAGGATTGGAATGGGAAGGACTTGGATATCACATATGCTATAAGGAGGGTCTCAAGTTTGGTATTAGAAGCATTGAGATATCAAGTCTCATGGTATAGGAAGGGTCTCAGAATTGGAATGGGAAGGAGTTGGATATCACATTTCAAGCTATAGGAAGGGTCTCAGGATTAGAATGGGAAGGAGTTTGATATCACATCTCATGCCATAGTATGGGTCTCAGGTTTGGTAGAAGCATTGGGATATCACATCTCATGCTATCGGAAGGGTATCGGGATTGGATTTGGAAGGAGTTGGATATCCCATCTCATGCTATATGAAGGGTCTCAGGTTGGAATGGGAAGGAGTTGGATATCACATTTCATGTTATAGGAAGGGTCTCAGGATTGGAATGGGAAGGACTTGGATATCACATCTCATGCTATAGGAAGGCTCTCAGGTTTGCAAGGGGAAAGAGTTGGATATCACATTTCATGTTAGAGGTAGGATCTCAGGTTTGGTATTAGAAGTATTGAGATATCACATCTCATGCTATCAGAAGGATCTCAGGTTTGGTATAGAAGCATTGAGATATCAAATCTTATGCTATCAGTAGGGTCTCAGGATTGGAATGGGAAGGAGTTGGATATCACATCTCATGCTAAAGGGAGGGTCTCGGGTTTTGAAGGGGAAGGATTTGGATATCACATCTCATGTTCTAGGATGGATCTCAGGTTTGGTATTAGAAGTATTGAGATATCACATCTCATGTTATCGGAAGGATCTCAGGTTTGGTGTTAGAAGTATTGAGATATAACATATCATGCGATAGGGAGGGTCTCAGTTTTGATATTAGAAGCATTGAGATATCACATCTCATGCTATCGGAAGTGTCTCAGGATTGGAATGGGAAGGAGCTGGATATCACATCTCATGCTACAGGAAGGGTCTCAGGTTTGGAATGGGAAGGAGTTGGATATCACATCTCATGTTATAGGAAGGGTCTCAGGTTTGGTATAAACATTGAGATATCACATCTCTGCTATCGGAAGTGTCTCAGGATTGGAATGGGAAGGAGTTGGATATCCCATCTCATGTTATAGGAAGGGTCTCAGGTTTTTTTATTAGAATCATTGAGATATCATATTGCATGCTGTAGGAAGGGTCTAAGGATTGGAATGGGAAGGACTTAGATATCACATCTCATGCTATAGATAGGCTCTCAGGTTTGGAAAGTGAAGGAGTTGGATATCACATTTCATGTTAGAGGAAGGATCTCAGGTTTGGTATTAGGGGCATTGAGATATCACATCTCAGGCTATAGGAAGGGTCTCAGGATTGGAATGGGAAGGAGTTGGATATCACATCTCATGCTATAGGAAGGGTCTCAGGTTTGGTAGAAGCATTGAGATATCACATCTCATGCTATAGGAAGGGTCTCAGGATTGGAATGGGAAGGACTTAGATATCACATCTCATGCTATAGATAGGCTCTCAGGTTTGGAAAGTGAAGGAGTTGGATATCACATTTCATGTTAGAGGAAGGATCTCAGGTTTGGTATTAGGGGCATTGAGATATCACATCTCAGGCTATAGGAAGGGTCTCAGGATTGGAATGGGAAGGAGTTGGATATCACATCTCATGCTATAGGAAGGGTCTCAGGTTTGGTAGAAGCATTGAGATATCACATCTCATGCTATAGGAAGGGTCTCGGGATTGGAATGGAAGGAGTTGGATATCACATCTCATGTTATAGGAAGGATATCAGGTTTGGTATTAGAAGCATTGAGACATCACATCTCATGCTATAGGAAGGGTCTCAGGATTGGAATGGGAAGGAGTTGGATATCACATCTCATGCTATAGGAAGGGTCTCAGGATTGGAATGGGAAGGAGTTGAATATGACATCTCATGCCGTAGGAAGGGTCTCAGGTTTGGAATGGGAAGGACTTGGATATCACATCTCATGCTATAAGGAGGGTCTCAAGTTTGATATTAGAAGCATTGAGATATCACATTTCATGATATCGGAAGGGTCTCAAGATTGGAATGGGAAGGAATTGGATATCACATCTCATGATAAAGGAAGGGTCTAAGGTTTGGAAGGGGAAGGATTTGGATATCATATCTCATGTTATAGGACGGGTCTCAGGTTTGGTATTAGAAGCATTGAGATATCAAGTCTCATGGTATAGGAAGGGTCTCAGAATTGGAATGGGAAGGAGTTGGATATCACATCTCAAGCTATAGGAAGGGTCTCAGGATTAGAATGGGAAGGAGTTTGATATCACATCTCATGCCATAGTATGGGTCTCAGGTTTGGTAGAAGCATTGGGATATCACATCTCATGCTATCGGAAGGGTATCGGGATTGGATTTGGAAGGAGTTGGATATCCCATCTCATGCTATAGGAAGGGTCTCAGGTTGGAATAGGAAGGAGTTGGATATCACATCTCATGTTATAGGAAGGGTCTCAGGATTGGAATGGGAAGGACTTGGATATCACATCTCATGCTATAGGAAGGCTCTCAGGTTTGCAAGGGGAAAGAGTTGGATATCACATTTCATGTTAGAGGTAGGATCTCAGGTTTGGTATTATAAGTATTGAGATATCACATCTCATGCTATCAGAAGGATCTCAGGTTTGGTATAGAAGCATTGGGATATCACATCTCATGCTATCGGAAGGGTATCGGGATTGGATTTGGAAGGAGTTGGATATCCCATCTCATGCTATAGGAAGGGTCTCAGGTTGGAATGGGAAGGAGTTGGATATCACATCTCATGTTATAGGAAGGGTCTCAGGATTGGAATGGGAAGGACTTGGATATCACATCTCATGCTATAGGAAGGCTCTCAGGTTTGCAAGGGGAAAGAGTTGGATATCACATCTCATGTTATAGGAAGGATCTCAGGTTTGGTATTAGAAGTATTGAGATATCACATCTCATGCTATCGGAAGGATCTCAGGTTTGGTATAGAAGCATTGAGATATATCTTATGCTATCAGAAGGGTCTCAGGATTGGAATGGGAAGGAGTTGGATATTACATCTCATGCTAAAGGGAGGGTCTCAGGTTTGGAAGGGGAAGGATTTGGATATCACATCTCATGTTATAGGATGGATCTCAGGTTTGGTATTAGAAGTATTGAGATATCACATCTCATGTTATCGGAAGGATCTCAGGTTTGGTATTAGAAGTATTGAGATATCACATCTCATGCTATAGGAAGGGTCTCAGGATTGGAATGGGAAGGAGTTGGATATCACATCTCATGTTATAGGAAGGGTCTCAGGTTTGGTATAAACATTGAGATATCACATCTCTGCTATCGGAAGTGTCTCAGGATTGGAATGGGAAGGAGCTGGATATCACATCTCATGCTAAAGGAAGGGTCTCAGGTTTGGAACGGGAAGGAGTTGGATATCACATCTCATGTTATAGGAAGGGTCTCAGGTTTGGTATAAACATTGAGATATCACAGCTCTGCTATCGGAAGTGTCTCAGGATTGGAATGGGAAGGAGTTGAATATCCCATCTCAGGTTATAGGACGGGTCTCAGGTTTTTTTTATTAGAATCATTGAGATATCATATTGCATGCTGTAGGAAGGGTCTAAGGATTGGAATGGGAAGGACTTAGATATCACATCTCATGCTATAGATAGGCTCTCAGGTTTGGAAAGTGAAGGAGTTGGATATCACATTTCATGATAGAGGAAGGATCTCAGGTTTGGTATTAGGGGCATTGAGATATCACATCTCAGGCTATAGAAAGGGTCTCAGGATTGGAATGGGAAGGAGTTGGATATCACATCTCATGCTATAGGAAGGGTCTCAGGTTTGGTAGAAGCATTGAGATATCACATCTCATGCTATAGGAAGGGTCTCAGGATTGGAATGGAAGGAGTTGGATATCACATCTCATGTTATAGGAAGGATATCAGGTTTGGTATTAGAAGCATTGAGACATCACATCTCATGCTATAGGAAGGGTCTCAGGATTGGAATGGGAAGGAGTTGGATATCACATCTCATGCTATAGGAAGGGTCTCAGGATTGGAATGGGAAGGAGTTGAATATGACATCTCATGCCGTAGGAAGGGTCTCAGGTTTGGTATAAACATTGAGATATCACATCTCTGCTATCAAAAGGGTCTCAGGATTGGAATGGGAAGGAGTTGGATTTCCCATCTCATGTTATAGGAAGAGTCTCAGGTTTGGTATTAGAAGCATTGAGATATCACATCTCATGCTATAGGAAGTGTCTCAGGATTGGAATGGGAAGGACTTAGATATCACATCTCATGCTATGGGAAGGGTCTCAGGTTTGGTATAAGCAGTGAGATATCACATCTCATGCTATAGGAAGTGTCTCAGGATTGGAATGGGAAGGAGTTGGATATCACATCTCATGTTATAGGAAGGATCTCAGGTTTGGTATAAGCATTGAGATATCACATCTCTGCTATCGGAAGGGTCTCAGGATTGGAATGGGAAGGAGTTGGATATTCCCATCTCATGTCATAGGAAGGGTCTCAGGTTTGGTATTAGAAGCATTGAGATATCACATCTCATGCTATAGGAAGGGTCTCAGGATTGGAATGGGAAGGACTTGGATATCACATCTCATGCTATAGGGAGGGTCTCAAGTTTGATATTAGAAGCTTTGAGATATCACATCTCATGATATCGGAAGGGTCTCAGGATTGGAATGGGAAGGAGTTGGATATCACATCTCATGATAAAGGAAGGGTCTAAGGTTTGGAAGGGGAAGGATTTGGATATCACGTCTCATGTTATATTATGGGTCTCAGGTTTGGTATTAGAAGCATTGAGATATCAAGTCTCATAGTATAGGAAGGGTCTCAGAATTGGAATGGGAAGGAGTTGGATATCACATCTCAAGATCTAGGAAGGGTCTCAGGATTGGAATGGGAAGGACTTGGATATCACATCTCATGCTATAGGAAGGCTCTCAGGTTTGGAAGGGGAAAGAGTTGGATATCACATTTCATGTTAGAGGTAGGATCTCAGGTTTGGTATTAGAGGCATTGAGATATCACATCTCATGCTATCAGAAGGGTCTCAGGAATGGAATGGGAAGGAGTTGGATATCACATCTCATGCTAAAGGGAGGGTCTCAGGTTTGGAAGGGGAAGGATTTGGATATCACATCTCATGTTAAGTGTTAAGACGGATTTCTGAACTCTGTCCTGGTGGCGCAGAGGTTCAGAAGGCCAACCTAATTACTTGGAACAGGGTAACCTCTGGACAAGCCAGACCAATCAAGGTAGCGATCGCGGCGGTCAAGACTAGGTCTCAAGAGGGGTGAGGGTGACTGAAAGCCCGCAATGAGCACACAAAGCAAGAGCGCTTACAAACTACTCCAAACAGTTGTTTATATCAAAAATAGATACACATTTATTATAAGGCCTTGAAACTAATAACCACAGTAAAAGCAGCAATATACAACGATATTAAACCAACACATACACTATCCACCCAATATATATACAGAATACACAGTTTCACAGCATTAGCAGCACGAAATATGTTATCCACCTGCAGGGGAAGGAAAACAGGCAGTGCGAACCAATGCGAGTGATATGTCCGCCTTCTGAGGCCCCTAACTGGATGGTAGTCCAATCCCTACGAAGAGTGGAGCCTAGCGCTCAAAAGTACCTGCACACGCCGGTGCCAATGGGCAGAAGGTGAAGCTCTTCGGAGGACGTTGAACAGCTCTGTAGGGAGCTCTAATGAAGGAGAACACGGTCCGCGACTCTAGCGCAGCCTCCACTGTGAGGCAGAAGCAGGGCGCGAGTACGGACAAGGGGTGCTGTATTCACAGCGGGGAAAAGCAAGGGGCACTGCAGGAGGGCGACCAGATCCTAGCTAATCTACTCACCGGTCCCCGAAGCAAGCAGGCCCGAGCTTCTCCTCGATAGATGCAGCTTCTGGCAGGTTCTGAAGAGCAGGGAACGTCTCGTCGTCGTGCAGAGTAAAAAGACGTCCCGATCGAAGAAACAAGCACAGTTTTGTCGCCACAGCAGGGCAACGGAACGGCCGGGTGTATTCAAGCCAAACGAGCACTGCTCACCTCTAGCTTAGGACTGCTAAGCAAACGAAGCGTGTGAGCATGCCCCGGACTCAGAATACCACCCAACCTGTCGGCGATTACAGAGCAGGCCTCCTTAGTAAGCTGGTCAGTCAACTGGATGGCCCAGAGACACTTCCGAAGGCTTACAGCAGGAGTTGATGAAGGTGCCGGGAATAGCTGGTCCTGCTATTCCAATAGGTCGAAGCGCCAGTACAGGCCTTCTTGTTCGATCTTAGGTGGAAAGGGCTTCACCGGACGACAGCAATGAGGAGCAGAAGTTCTTCAGGGGGTCACCAGCGATTCCTCGGTCCAGCCTCGTGTTCGCAGGATACTTGGCTCCTGTATCCCTGGGTTCGTAAGAACTCAGGAGATCGACATGGTAGTGGTGTTTCCAGCTCCCTCTTATCCACGGTTCCCTTCGCGCCAAAACGGAGGGGAGCCAATGGGAGATCCGCTCATCAACACACATACCATACGTGGACCAATCACGGACCACGGTGGTCCCAGGCATTCACACCACCCTAGACTCTCTGGCACCCAGGATGTGTATTGGGACCAGACAGCCCAGCCCACATCCTGGGGGCACTCAAACGACATGTAGAAGCCCGCGAAAGCAACCGTGTTTCGCGGGAAACTACATGCCCAAATAAGGAAGGCCCCGGGTCGCCTGACCCGGGGGAAGGTAAAGGGAGCAAGACGGACAGTGGACTAGACAAAGGAGCCTCGTGGTCCGGCCATTTTGTGTAGCCGGGCCACCCTTTTGTGTTCGCGGCAAAAACGTGCTCAGAACGGCAAAAGGAGCTCAAAATAAACCAAATGATCGCTGCCACCAGCCCAGTCCCTGAATGACTTGCACCGATCCAAAACCCATCCGAAAAGAGTGTCTAGGGTTTGTAGAAGGCTAGAGACCCAAGAGAGCTGTAGCTTAGCTTACAGTGCCCTCTTGTGTCGTGTTGCACTAAAATGGCGACACGATAAAAGAAACTACGGGAAACAGCGTTCCCCGGTACTGACTGTCTTAAGGGCATGTCAGTTTCCCCGTAAGAAAGGAGCGAAAGCCCAGAGGAGTACAGCAGAAGGCTGCACTTCTCTGGCAAAGTCAAGAAAACAGGTTGAAAACAATAGCAAAAAGTTTAGGGGTTGCCACATGGAAGGAAAGTTCCCTACAATAACGAAATCTTTCCTAACACTCGCCCCTCCCAGACTATGGACAGGGGGAACTAATCCACCCCTGGATGAGTCTCTTGTTCAGGTCGGTAAAACATTCTGGACAACCCATCAGCATTGCTATGTTGGACACCTGGCCTATGCTCAATAGTGAAGTCGAAGCCTTGTAGACTTATGGACCACCTAAGCAACTTTGGATTCTCCCCCTTCATGTTCATTAGCCACTTTAACGGCTTATGGTCAGTCTGCACAGTGAAGTGGGTCCCATAGAGGTAGGGCCGCAGCTTCCTTAGGGCCCACACAACAGAGAAACATTCTTTCTCTACCGTGGACCATCTGAGCTCTCTGTCCTTAAGCTGGCGACTAATAAAACCGATAGGGTGTTCCTTACCCTTCTCATCTACTTGTGATAGTACAGCTCCTATCCCAGTGTCAGAGGCATCCGTCTGCACGATAAAAGGTCTTTGATAATCAGGGGCCCTGAGCACAGGGGCCTGGCACAAGGAGTCTTTCAAGCCATTGAAGGCCTTCTCACACTCGTCAGTCCAAGTTACCTTCTTGGGTTTCTTCGGAGTTGTGAGGGCAGTCAGAGGAGCAGCTATGGTGCCATAGTCTGCTACAAAAGTGCGGTAATAACCCGTGAGTCCTAAAAAGGCTCTCACTTGGGTTTGCGTAGTGGGGGTAGGCCAGTCTTGTACTGCTTGTACCTTACTGGATAGAGGCTGTAGGCTGTCTCCTCCCTCCAACTACTTCATGTCCAAGGTAAACCACTGAGCCTTGTCCATTTTGGTGAGGGGCCACTCGGACACCCTCAAAAGAGCTAACTGAAGGACTGCTTGGGAACAGGTCGGGGAGAGGTTCAGACTCCTCTCCCACAACGTCTGAAGCCAGTAGCAGTGCTGCGATTTCGACGCTTGGGCCGAAAGCCTTCAGCCTATTCACGTGAAACACTTTTAGAGCCTGTCCAGGCCTTCCAAGGTCCACTGAATAGCTAACCTCACCCAGGGGCTCCACCACTGGGCAAGGGCCTGACCATTTGTCCTGTAAAGCTCGAGGCCTTATGAGATTCATGATCAGGACTTGCTGACCAAGTGTAAAGTTGATGAGGGAAGCTTTCTGGTCGTACCAATGTTTCACCAGCGCTTGCCCTGCCTTCAATTTATCACTGGCCAAGCCCATCAGAAGTACCATCCGTTTTCTGAGCCCTAGCACATAATCAACTACATTGGTAGTAACCGGGGGAGTGGGCATCTCCCATCCCTCCTTGACAATGGCTAAGGGTCCCCGTACGGGATGACCGAACAGAAGTTCGAAGGGGCTGAAGCCAACACCCTCCTGTGGTACCTCTCGGTAGGCAAACGGTAAGCATGAAACAAGAAGATCCCATTTTCTTCTCTGAGGCTCCTCCAGAGCCCCAATCATGCTTTTTAACGTCCTGTTAAGACGCCCCCCCAGACCATCGGTCTGGGGGCGGTATGCAGAAGAGAACCTGTAGGTGACCCCACATTCTTTCCACATAGCCTGCCTATACTTCGACATAAAGTTGCTGCCATGATCCGACACAACTTCTTTAGGGAAGCCAACCCTAGTAAACATGCCGAGTAAAGCTTCTGCAACTGGCTTGGCAGTTACAGTTGTAAATGGGACGGCCTCAGGATACCTGGTTGCATGGTCGACCAGCACCAGGATAAACCTATTGCCTGAGGATGTTTGCGGGTCAAGGGGACCAACCATGTCGATCCCTACCCTTTCAAATGGTACCCCCACAACTGGGAGCGGTACCAACGGAGCTTGGATTGTCGCGCCAACCTTACCAGACAACTGGCAGGAGGCACAACTCCTGCAGTGACTTTCTACTTGCACCCCCATCTTGGGCCAGTAGAAGTGCATGGATAACCTTTGCTTGGTCCTCCTCATACCAAGGTGACCAGCAAGGTGAACGACATGCGCCAACTGCAGGAGGAAGGGCCTAACAGCAAGGGAAACCACCAACCTCCTATGGTCTCCTTCTGTAGACTCTGTGGGCTCACTATACAGGAGTCCACCTTCCTGGTAAATCCTTTGCAACCCAGGAGGTTCACCCTCAAGCTGGGAGCAGGCCTGTCTCCTTAGGCCTTCCAGAGATGGGCACTCACGTTGGCCCTTACTGAAGTCGTCCCTATCAGGACCTCCTTCAACTAACAAGTCTTTTAGTTCAGGATGGTCGTTGGGGTCGAACACTTCAGGCATCGCCACCTCCTCGTCAGGCTCGGGCGATTGACCAACTCCCTCCACCGCAGTGGTAGGCGAGCTCGGGGGAAGATTCTCTTTCCCCCGTCGGGACTTGTTGACTCCTTTCGCCTTGGGTTTCCCCTTCGGCTGGGGCGGCGTATTGGACTTGGCCAATGCTGCCCGTGCTTGAGACCGTGTGTAGGGTCTTTCGGCAGTGTCTCCTACGAGCCCTAGAGCTCTGAGATCATTGCCCAACAAGACCTTTCCCGGGACGTTTCTCTGAATGCTCACTGGAATCCTAACTGCTGTACCATTTAAAGTTAGATTAACAGGGATCACGGGAAACATACGGAGGGGGCCGTCAGCCAACTTAGTGGGCATCAGAGTAGCTCTGGCAACTTCCTCTGAGTCTACCAAGGTAGAATCCACTACAGTTCGACTGCACCCACTATCCCTAAGAGCTGGAGTATCCACTCCATTGATCAGCACACTGTCTTTAAAGTAGTGCTTGGTATTATCCGGAATCCTAGCATACGCCTCTGCGACTTTAGGCTCCCAGGAACCCAGGGACACTAAAACTACCTCAGCCTCTATTCCGCTGGGAAATGAGTCTGAGGAGAAGGATGCTCCTGTAATCTCTTCTTCCTCGTAGGAGGAGAAGGCCAGATTAGCGGAGTGGACCCCCAAAGGTCTAACCTTACAACGGGGATCCCCCTTCACATGGTCAGTTGCTCCACAAGAAAAACAAGCCCCATTGGGTCTGTTTACGTAGGGAGGCTTATTATAACCAGAGTTCTGTTTCGGAGGCGAACCTCCACTACCCTGTGAGTTCTCGGATGGCTTACCCTTATTTTTCTTTTTGTGGCCCTTATGGGAAGAAGATTTAGCAGATTCCCCACCCTCCACATCTTTGGACTTTTTCCCTTCCTCCTGCTTACCAGGATGAGTTTTGTCCTTATGGGACACTCGATGTGACACCCATAAGTCTGCTGCAATGGCCAGCTTCTTAGGATCTATCTCCTTTGAATCGGCCAAATGCTGCTTAAGCTCCGGGGAAGAAGAAGCAAAAATGTGTTCCAGCATGACCAGATTGATCATGCCTTCGAAGGTAGAAACCTTATAACCTTCAACCCAGCCAGTCAAGTTTTTCAGGGACTCAGCTACATACGACACCCAAGTACCACCTTCCTTTTTCTTATACTCTCTAAACCTTTTCAAATATTGGGTCGGAGTCTTCCCAAACTTTAAAATGAGAGTCTGCTTCAACATTGCAAAATCAGCGCGCTCAGCCTTCGACATTTCCATAATGGCACTGCAACCAGAATGGGGCAGTCTGCTGAGTAACCATGCAATCTTATCCGCATTATCAACCTCTTGAACCTCGCATGCATATTCAAACGCATTCAACCAGTCCATAATGTCATTTCGTTCCTCATACACACTGAGCAGATCTTTTGGAAACCGTGGATGAGAGGAAGCCCCAGAACCATGTCCAGGACCCTTGGACCCATTTGCGAACTGAAGCTTGGCCAGTTCCAACTGGTGATCCCTGTCTTTTTGTTTTTCTGCCTGGTCGATTTTCAGTTTGGCTATGCTGAATTCAAGCTCCTGCTGCCTAAACCGCAGCTCTTGCTTCTTGAATTCAAGCATAGCCTCCCCATCAACACTGGCAGAGGAAACATTAGACATTACATCCTCCCTGTCCTCGTGGTCGTGATGGATCAGTGCAGCGGCAGAACCGTCGGTTCTGCCAGTGAGAGCAGCCCCACCACCTTCTGCACTGTCCTCGGAAGTTATAGCGTCAAGCTGCGCTTCTTGCCACGCCACGATTCTCTGGATCATTTCCAATTTAGTGCCTTGAGAGGAAACCCCTCTCTCCGCACACATCTTCTTCAATGTTTCAGATTTCGAAGCATTTAAGGTTAATAAAGTATTCGTTTCCATACTGTCGATAGGACTATGGCCTTTTTAACGTTATATTCAATACTTTACTGCGTGTCCTGGTTGGAATAACCTGAAAACGCCCTAGCTCGTGCGCAACACTGGATACCCTCAGTCGTATCCCACCGCTGTACACCAATTTGTTAAGACGGATTTCTGAACTCTGTCCTGGTGGCGCAGAGGTTCAGAAGGCCAACCTAATTACTTGGAACAGGGTAACCTCTGGACAAGCCAGACCAATCAAGGTAGCGATCGCGGCGGTCAAGACTAGGTCTCAAGAGGGGTGAGGGTGACTGAAAGCCCGCAATGAGCACACAAAGCAAGAGCGCTTACAAACTACTCCAAACAGTTGTTTATATCAAAAATAGATACACATTTATTATAAGGCCTTGAAACTAATAACCACAGTAAAAGCAGCAATATACAACGATATTAAACCAACACATACACTATCCACCCAATATATATACAGAATACACAGTTTCACAGCATTAGCAGCACGAAATATGTTATCCACCTGCAGGGGAAGGAAAACAGGCAGTGCGAACCAATGCGAGTGATATGTCCGCCTTCTGAGGCCCCTAACTGGATGGTAGTCCAATCCCTACGAAGAGTGGAGCCTAGCGCTCAAAAGTACCTGCACACGCCGGTGCCAATGGGCAGAAGGTGAAGCTCTTCGGAGGACGTTGAACAGCTCTGTAGGGAGCTCTAATGAAGGAGAACACGGTCCGCGACTCTAGCGCAGCCTCCACTGTGAGGCAGAAGCAGGGCGCGAGTACGGACAAGGGGTGCTGTATTCACAGCGGGGAAAAGCAAGGGGCACTGCAGGAGGGCGACCAGATCCTAGCTAATCTACTCACCGGTCCCCGAAGCAAGCAGGCCCGAGCTTCTCCTCGATAGATGCAGCTTCTGGCAGGTTCTGAAGAGCAGGGAACGTCTCGTCGTCGTGCAGAGTAAAAAGACGTCCCGATCGAAGAAACAAGCACAGTTTTGTCGCCACAGCAGGGCAACGGAACGGCCGGGTGTATTCAAGCCAAACGAGCACTGCTCACCTCTAGCTTAGGACTGCTAAGCAAACGAAGCGTGTGAGCATGCCCCGGACTCAGAATACCACCCAACCTGTCGGCGATTACAGAGCAGGCCTCCTTAGTAAGCTGGTCAGTCAACTGGATGGCCCAGAGACACTTCCGAAGGCTTACAGCAGGAGTTGATGAAGGTGCCGGGAATAGCTGGTCCTGCTATTCCAATAGGTCGAAGCGCCAGTACAGGCCTTCTTGTTCGATCTTAGGTGGAAAGGGCTTCACCGGACGACAGCAATGAGGAGCAGAAGTTCTTCAGGGGGTCACCAGCGATTCCTCGGTCCAGCCTCGTGTTCGCAGGATACTTGGCTCCTGTATCCCTGGGTTCGTAAGAACTCAGGAGATCGACATGGTAGTGGTGTTTCCAGCTCCCTCTTATCCACGGTTCCCTTCGCGCCAAAACGGAGGGGAGCCAATGGGAGATCCGCTCATCAACACACATACCATACGTGGACCAATCACGGACCACGGTGGTCCCAGGCATTCACACCACCCTAGACTCTCTGGCACCCAGGATGTGTATTGGGACCAGACAGCCCAGCCCACATCCTGGGGGCACTCAAACGACATGTAGAAGCCCGCGAAAGCAACCGTGTTTCGCGGGAAACTACATGCCCAAATAAGGAAGGCCCCGGGTCGCCTGACCCGGGGGAAGGTAAAGGGAGCAAGACGGACAGTGGACTAGACAAAGGAGCCTCGTGGTCCGGCCATTTTGTGTAGCCGGGCCACCCTTTTGTGTTCGCGGCAAAAACGTGCTCAGAACGGCAAAAGGAGCTCAAAATAAACCAAATGATCGCTGCCACCAGCCCAGTCCCTGAATGACTTGCACCGATCCAAAACCCATCCGAAAAGAGTGTCTAGGGTTTGTAGAAGGCTAGAGACCCAAGAGAGCTGTAGCTTAGCTTACAGTGCCCTCTTGTGTCGTGTTGCACTAAAATGGCGACACGATAAAAGAAACTACGGGAAACAGCGTTCCCCGGTACTGACTGTCTTAAGGGCATGTCAGTTTCCCCGTAAGAAAGGAGCGAAAGCCCAGAGGAGTACAGCAGAAGGCTGCACTTCTCTGGCAAAGTCAAGAAAACAGGTTGAAAACAATAGCAAAAAGTTTAGGGGTTGCCACATGGAAGGAAAGTTCCCTACAATAACGAAATCTTTCCTAACATTAAGGATCTCAGGTTTGGTATTAGAAGCATTGAGATATCACATCTCATGTTATCGGAAGGATCTCACGTTTGGTATTAGAAGTATTGAGATATATCTCATGCTATAGGAAGGGTCTCAGGATTGGAATGGGAAGGAGTTGGATATCACATCTCATGCTATAGGGAGGGTCTCAGGATTGGAATGGGAAGGACTTAGATATCACATATCATGCTATAGGGAGGGTCTCAGTTTTGATATTAGAAGCATTGAGATATCACATCTCATGCTATCGGAAGTGTCTCAGGATTGGAATGGGAAGGAGCTGGATATCACATCTCATGCTAAAGGAAGGGTCTCAGGTTTGGAACGGGAAGGATTTGGATATCACATCTCATGTTATAGGAAGGGTCTCAGGTTTGGTATAAGCATTGAGATATCACATGCTATCGGAAGTGTCTCAGGATTGGAATGGGAAGGAGTTGGATATCCCATCTCATGTTATAGGACGGGTCTCAGGTTTGTTATTAGAATCATTGAGATATATTGCATGCTGTAGGAAGGGTCTAAGGGTTGGAATGTGAAGGACTTGGATATCACATCTCATGCTATAGATAGGCTCTTAGGTTTTGAAAGGGAAGGAGTTGGATATCACATTTCATGTTAGAGGAAGGATCTCAGGTTTGGTATTAGAAGCATTGAGATATCACATCTCATGCTATAGGAAGGGTCTCAGGATTGGAATGGGAAGCAGTTGGATATCACATCTCATGCTATAGGAAGGGTCTCAGGTTTGGTATAAGCATTGAGATATCACATCTCATGCTATAGGACGGGTCTCAGGATTGGAATGGAAGGAGTTGGATATCACATCTCATGTTATAGGAAGGATCTCAGGTTTGGTATTAGAAGCATTGAGACATCACATCTCATGCTATAGGAAGGGTCTCAGGGTTGGAATGGGAAGGAGTTGGATATCACATCTCATCCAATAGGAAGGGTCTCAGGTTTGGAATGGGAAGGAATTGGATATCACATATCATGTTATAGGAAGGATCTCAGGTTTGGTATTAGAAGCATTGAGATATCACATCTCATGCTAAAGGAAGGGTCTCAGGTTTGGAACGTGAAGGAGTTGGATATCACATCTCATGTTATAGGAAGGGTCTCAGGTTTGGTATAAACATTGAGATATCACATCTCTGCTATCGGAAGTGTCTCAGGATTGGAATGGGAAGGAGTTGGATATCCCATCTCATGTTATAGGACGGGTCTCAGGTTTTTTTATTAGAATCATTGAGATATCATATTGCATGCTGTAGGAAGGGTCTAAGGATT
The DNA here is from genome assembly GCF_040938575.1 of Ambystoma mexicanum. Lineage (NCBI taxonomy): Eukaryota > Metazoa > Chordata > Amphibia > Caudata > Ambystomatidae > Ambystoma > Ambystoma mexicanum. The sequence continues at coordinate 325,640,054 of NC_090936.1, forward strand.
GGAATGGGAAGGACTTAGATATCACATCTCATGCTATAGATAGGCTCTCAGGTTTGGAAAGTGAAGGAGTTGGATATCACATTTCATGTTAGAGGAAGGATCTCAGGTTTGGTATTAGGGGCATTGAGATATCACATCTCAGGCTATAGGAAGGGTCTCAGGATTGGAATGGGAAGGAGTTGGATATCACATCTCATGCTATAGGAAGGGTCTCAGGTTTGGTAGAAGCATTGAGATATCACATCTCATGCTATAGGAAGGGTCTCAGGATTGGAATGGAAGGAGTTGGATATCACATCTCATGTTATAGGAAGGATATCAGGTTTGGTATTAGAAGCATTGAGACATCACATCTCATGCTATGGGAAGGGTCTCAGGATTGGAATGGGAAGGAGTTGGATATCACATCTCATGCTATAGGAAGGGTCTCAGGATTGGAATGGGAAGGAGTTGGATATCACATCTCATGTTATAGGAAGGATCTCAGGTTTGGTATAAGCATTGAGATATCACATCTCTGCTATCGGAAGGGTCTCAGGATTGGAATGGGAAGGAGTTGGATATTCCCATCTCATGTCATAGGAAGGGTCTCAGGTTTGGTATTAGAAGCATTGAGATATCACATCTCATGCTATAGGAAGGGTCTCAGGATTGGAATGGGAAGGACTTGGATATCACATCTCATGCTATAGGGAGGGTCTCAAGTTTGATATTAGAAGCTTTGAGATATCACATCTCATGATATCGGAAGGGTCTCAGGATTGGAATGGGAAGGAGTTGGATATCACATCTCATGATAAAGGAAGGGTCTAAGGTTTGGAAGGGGAAGGATTTGGATATCACGTCTCATGTTATATTATGGGTCTCAGGTTTGGTATTAGAAGCATTGAGATATCAAGTCTCATAGTATAGGAAGGGTCTCAGAATTGGAATGGGAAGGAGTTGGATATCACATCTCAAGATCTAGGAAGGGTCTCAGGATTGGAATGGGAAGGACTTGGATATCACATCTCATGCTATAGGAAGGCTCTCAGGTTTGGAAGGGGAAAGAGTTGGATATCACATTTCATGTTAGAGGTAGGATCTCAGGTTTGGTATTAGAGGCATTGAGATATCACATCTCATGCTATCAGAAGGGTCTCAGGAATGGAATGGGAAGGAGTTGGATATCACATCTCATGCTAAAGGGAGGGTCTCAGGTTTGGAAGGGGAAGGATTTGGATATCACATCTCATGTTAAGGATCTCAGGTTTGGTATTAGAAGCATTGAGATATCACATCTCATGTTATCGGAAGGATCTCACGTTTGGTATTAGAAGTATTGAGATATATCTCATGCTATAGGAAGGGTCTCAGGATTGGAATGGGAAGGAGTTGGATATCACATCTCATGCTATAGGGAGGGTCTCAGGATTGGAATGGGAAGGACTTAGATATCACATATCATGCTATAGGGAGGGTCTCAGTTTTGATATTAGAAGCATTGAGATATCACATCTCATGCTATCGGAAGTGTCTCAGGATTGGAATGGGAAGGAGCTGGATATCACATCTCATGCTAAAGGAAGGGTCTCAGGTTTGGAACGGGAAGGATTTGGATATCACATCTCATGTTATAGGAAGGGTCTCAGGTTTGGTATAAGCATTGAGATATCACATGCTATCGGAAGTGTCTCAGGATTGGAATGGGAAGGAGTTGGATATCCCATCTCATGTTATAGGACGGGTCTCAGGTTTGTTATTAGAATCATTGAGATATATTGCATGCTGTAGGAAGGGTCTAAGGGTTGGAATGTGAAGGACTTGGATATCACATCTCATGCTATAGATAGGCTCTTAGGTTTTGAAAGGGAAGGAGTTGGATATCACATTTCATGTTAGAGGAAGGATCTCAGGTTTGGTATTAGAAGCATTGAGATATCACATCTCATGCTATAGGAAGGGTCTCAGGATTGGAATGGGAAGCAGTTGGATATCACATCTCATGCTATAGGAAGGGTCTCAGGTTTGGTATAAGCATTGAGATATCACATCTCATGCTATAGGACGGGTCTCAGGATTGGAATGGAAGGAGTTGGATATCACATCTCATGTTATAGGAAGGATCTCAGGTTTGGTATTAGAAGCATTGAGACATCACATCTCATGCTATAGGAAGGGTCTCAGGGTTGGAATGGGAAGGAGTTGGATATCACATCTCATCCAATAGGAAGGGTCTCAGGTTTGGAATGGGAAGGAATTGGATATCACATCTCATGTTATAGGAAGGATCTCAGGTTTGGTATTAGAAGCATTGAGATATCACATCTCATGCTAAAGGAAGGGTCTCAGGTTTGGAACGTGAAGGAGTTGGATATCACATCTCATGTTATAGGAAGGGTCTCAGGTTTGGTATAAACATTGAGATATCACATCTCTGCTATCGGAAGTGTCTCAGGATTGGAATGGGAAGGAGTTGGATATCCCATCTCATGTTATAGGACGGGTCTCAGGTTTTTTTATTAGAATCATTGAGACATCATATTGCATGCTGTAGGAAGGGTCTAAGGATTGGAATGGGAAGGACTTAGATATCACATCTCATGCTATAGATAGGCTCTCAGGTTTGGAAAGTGAAGGAGTTGGATATCACATTTCATGTTAGAGGAAGGATCTCAGGTTTGGTATTAGGGGCATTGAGATATCACATCTCAGGCTATAGGAAGGGTCTCAGGATTGGAATGGGAAGGAGTTGGATATCACATCTCATGCTATAGGAAGGGTCTCAGGTTTGGTAGAAGCATTGAGATATCACATCTCATGCTATAGGAAGGGTCTCAGGATTGGAATGGAAGGAGTTGGATATCACATCTCATGTTATAGGAAGGATATCAGGTTTGGTATTAGAAGCATTGAGACATCACATCTCATGCTATGGGAAGGGTCTCAGGATTGGAATGGGAAGGAGTTGGATATCACATCTCATGCTATGGGAAGGGTCTCAGGATTGGAATGGGAAGGAGTTGGATATCACATCTCATGCTATAGGAAGGGTCTCAGGATTGGAATGGGAAGGAGTTGGATATCACATCTCATGTTATAGGAAGGATCTCAGGTTTGGTATAAGCATTGAGATATCACATCTCTGCTATCGGAAGGGTCTCAGGATTGGAATGGGAAGGAGTTGGATATTCCCATTTCATGTCATAGGAAGGGTCTCAGGTTTGGTATTAGAAGCATTGAGATATCACATCTCATGCTATAGGAAGGGTCTCAGGATTGGAATGGGAAGGACTTGGATATCACATCTCATGCTATAGGGAGGGTCTCAAGTTTGATATTAGAAGCTTTGAGATATCACATCTCATGATATCGGAAGGGTCTCAGGATTGGAATGGGAAGGAGTTGGATATCACATCTCATGATAAAGGAAGGGTCTAAGGTTTGGAAGGGGAAGGATTTGGATATCACGTCTCATGTTATATTATGGGTCTCAGGTTTGGTATTAGAAGCATTGAGATATCAAGTCTCATAGTATAGGAAGGGTCTCAGAATTGGAATGGGAAGGAGTTGGATATCACATCTCAAGATCTAGGAAGGGTCTCAGGATTGGAATGGGAAGGACTTGGATATCACATCTCATGCTATAGGAAGGCTCTCAGGTTTGGAAGGGGAAAGAGTTGGATATCACATTTCATGTTAGAGGTAGGATCTCAGGTTTGGTATTAGAGGCATTGAGATATCACATCTCATGCTATCAGAAGGGTCTCAGGAATGGAATGGGAAGGAGTTGGATATCACATCTCATGCTAAAGGGAGGGTCTCAGGTTTGGAAGGGGAAGGATTTGGATATCACATCTCATGTTAAGGATCTCAGGTTTGGTATTAGAAGCATTGAGATATCACATCTCATGTTATCGGAAGGATCTCACGTTTGGTATTAGAAGTATTGAGATATATCTCATGCTATAGGAAGGGTCTCAGGATTGGAATGGGAAGGAGTTGGATATCACATCTCATGCTATAGGGAGGGTCTCAGGATTGGAATGGGAAGGACTTAGATATCACATATCATGCTATAGGGAGGGTCTCAGTTTTGATATTAGAAGCATTGAGATATCACATCTCATGCTATCGGAAGTGTCTCAGGATTGGAATGGGAAGGAGCTGGATATCACATCTCATGCTAAAGGAAGGGTCTCAGGTTTGGAACGGGAAGGATTTGGATATCACATCTCATGTTATAGGAAGGGTCTCAGGTTTGGTATAAGCATTGAGATATCACATGCTATCGGAAGTGTCTCAGGATTGGAATGGGAAGGAGTTGGATATCCCATCTCATGTTATAGGACGGGTCTCAGGTTTGTTATTAGAATCATTGAGATATATTGCATGCTGTAGGAAGGGTCTAAGGGTTGGAATGTGAAGGACTTGGATATCACATCTCATGCTATAGATAGGCTCTTAGGTTTTGAAAGGGAAGGAGTTGGATATCACATTTCATGTTAGAGGAAGGATCTCAGGTTTGGTATTAGAAGCATTGAGATATCACATCTCATGCTATAGGAAGGGTCTCAGGATTGGAATGGGAAGCAGTTGGATATCACATCTCATGCTATAGGAAGGGTCTCAGGTTTGGTATAAGCATTGAGATATCACATCTCATGCTATAGGACGGGTCTCAGGATTGGAATGGAAGGAGTTGGATATCACATCTCATGTTATAGGAAGGATCTCAGGTTTGGTATTAGAAGCATTGAGACATCACATCTCATGCTATAGGAAGGGTCTCAGGGTTGGAATGGGAAGGAGTTGGATATCACATCTCATCCAATAGGAAGGGTCTCAGGTTTGGAATGGGAAGGAATTGGATATCACATCTCATGTTATAGGAAGGATCTCAGGTTTGGTATTAGAAGCATTGAGATATCACATCTCATGCTAAAGGAAGGGTCTCAGGTTTGGAACGTGAAGGAGTTGGATATCACATCTCATGTTATAGGAAGGGTCTCAGGTTTGGTATAAACATTGAGATATCACATCTCTGCTATCGGAAGTGTCTCAGGATTGGAATGGGAAGGAGTTGGATATCCCATCTCATGTTATAGGACGGGTCTCAGGTTTTTTTATTAGAATCATTGAGATATCATATTGCATGCTGTAGGAAGGGTCTAAGGATTGGAATGGGAAGGACTTAGATATCACATCTCATGCTATAGATAGGCTCTCAGGTTTGGAAAGTGAAGGAGTTGGATATCACATTTCATGTTAGAGGAAGGATCTCAGGTTTGGTATTAGGGGCATTGAGATATCACATCTCAGGCTATAGGAAGGGTCTCAGGATTGGAATGGGAAGGAGTTGGATATCACATCTCATGCTATAGGAAGGGTCTCAGGTTTGGTAGAAGCATTGAGATATCACATCTCATGCTATAGGAAGGGTCTCAGGATTGGAATGGAAGGAGTTGGATATCACATCTCATGTTATAGGAAGGATATCAGGTTTGGTATTAGAAGCATTGAGACATCACATCTCATGCTATGGGAAGGGTCTCAGGATTGGAATGGGAAGGAGTTGGATATCACATCTCATGCTATAGGAAGGGTCTCAGGATTGGAATGGGAAGGAGTTGAATATGACATCTCATGCCGTAGGAAGGGTCTCAGGTTTGGAATGGGAAGGACTTGGATATCACATCTCATGCTATAAGGAGGGTCTCAAGTTTGATATTAGAAGCATTGAGATATCACATTTCATGATATCGGAAGGGTCTCAAGATTGGAATGGGAAGGAATTGGATATCACATCTCATGATAAAGGAAGGGTCTAAGGTTTGGAAGGGGAAGGATTTGGATATCACATCTCATGTTATAGGACGGGTCTCAGGTTTGGTATTAGAAGCATTGAGATATCAAGTCTCATGGTATAGGAAGGGTCTCAGAATTGGAATGGGAAGGAGTTGGATATCACATCTCAAGCTATAGGAAGGGTCTCAGGATTAGAATGGGAAGGAGTTTGATATCACATCTCATGCCATAGTATGGGTCTCAGGTTTGGTAGAAGCATTGGGATATCACATCTCATGCTATCGGAAGGGTATCGGGATTGGATTTGGAAGGAGTTGGATATCCCATCTCATGCTATAGGAAGGGTCTCAGGTTGGAATGGGAAGGAGTTGGATATCACATCTCATGTTATAGGAAGGGTCTCAGGATTGGAATGGGAAGGACTTGGATATCACATCTCATGCTATAGGAAGGCTCTCAGGTTTGCAAGGGGAAAGAGTTGGATATCACATTTCATGTTAGAGGTAGGATCTCAGGTTTGGTAGAAGTATTGAGATATCACATCTCATGCTATCAGAAGGATCTCAGGTTTGGTATAGAAGCATTGAGATATCAAATCTTATGCTATCAGAAGAGTCTCAGGATTGGAATGGGAAGGAGTTGGATAAAGGAAGGAAGGGTCTCAGGTTTGGAAGATAAGGATTTGGATATCACATCTCATGTTATAGGAAGGATCTCAGGTTTGGTATTAGAAGTATTGAGATATCACATCTCATGCTATCGGAAGGATCTCAGGTTTGGTATAGAAGCATTGAGATATATCTTATGCTATCAGAAGGGTCTCAGGATTGGAATGGGAAGGAGTTGGATATCACATCTCATGCTAAAGGGAGGGTCTCAGGTTTGGAAGGGGAAGGATTTGGATATCACATCTCATGTTATAGGATGGATCTCAGGTTTGGTATTAGAAGTATTGAGATATCACATCTCATGTTATCGGAAGGATCTCAGGTTTGGTATTAGAAGTATTGAGATATCACATCTCATGCTATTGGAAGGGTCTCAGGATTGGAATGGGAAGGAGTTGGATATCACATCTCATGTTATAGGAAGGGTCTCAGGTTTGGTATAAACATTGAGATATCACATCTCTGCTATCGGAAGTGTCTCAGGATTGGAATGGGAAGGAGCTGGATATCACATCTCATGCTATCGGAAGTGTCTCAGGATTGGAATGGGAAGGAGCTGGATATCACATCTCATGCTAAAGGAAGGGTCTCAGGTTTGGAACGGGAAGGAGTTGGATATCACATCTCATGTTATAGGAAGGGACTCAGGTTTGGTATAAACATTGAGATATCACAGCTCTGCTATCGGAAGTGTCTCAGGATTGGATTGGGAAGGAGTTGAATATCCCATCTCATGTTATAGGACGGGTCTCAGGTTTTTTTATTAGAATCATTGAGATATCATATTGCATGCTGTAGGAAGGGTCTAAGGATTGGAATGGGAAGGACTTAGATATCACATCTCATGCTATAGATAGGCTCTCAGGTTTGGAAAGTGAAGGAGTTGGATATCACATTTCATGTTAGAGGAAGGATCTCAGGTTTGGTATTAGGGGCATTGAGATATCACATCTCAGTCTATAGGAAGGGTCTCAGGATTGGAATGGGAAGGAGTTGGATATCACATCTCATGCTATAGGAAGGGTCTCAGGATTGGAATGGAAGGAGTTGGATATCACATCTCATGTTATAGGAAGGATATCAGGTTTGGTATTAGAAGCATTGAGACATCACATCTCATGCTATAGGAAGGGTCTCAGGATTGGAATGGGAAGGAGTTGGATATCACATCTCATGCTATAGGAAGGGTCTCAGAATTGGAATGGGAAGGAGTTGGATATCACATCTCAAGCTATAGGAAGGGTCTCAGGATTAGAATGGGAAGGAGTTTGATATCACATCTCATGCCATAGTATGGGTCTCAGGTTTGGTAGAAGCATTGGGATATCACATCTCATGCTATCGGAAGGGTATCGGGATTGGATTTGGAAGGAGTTGGATATCCCATCTCATGCTATAGGAAGGGTCTCAGGTTGGAATGGGAAGGAGTTGGATATCACATCTCATGTTATAGGAAGGGTCTCAGGTTTGGTATTAGAAGTATTTAGATATCACATCTCATGCTATCAGAAGGATCTCAGGTTTGGTATAGAAGCTTTGAGATATATCTTATGCTATCAGTAGGGTCTCAGGATTGGACTGGGAAGGAGTTGGATATCACATCTCATGCTAAAGGGAGGGTCTCGGGTTTGGAAGGGGAAGGATTTGGATATCACATCTCATGTTCTAGGATGGATCTCAGGTTTGGTATTAGAAGTATTGAGATATCACATCTCATGTTATCGGAAGGATCTCAGGTTTGGTGTTAGAAGTATTGAGATATCACATATCATGCTATAGGGAGGGTCTCAGTTTTGATATTAGCAGCATTGAGATATCACATCTCATGCTATCGGAAGTGTCTCAGGATTGGAATGGGAAGGAGCTGGATATCACATCTCATGCTAAAGGAAGGGTCTCAGGTTTGGAATGGGAAGGAGTTGGATATCACATCTCATGTTATAGGAAGGGTCTCAGGTTTGGTATAAACATTGAGATATCACATCTCTGCTATCGGAAGGGTCTCAGGATTGGAATGGGAAGGAGTTGGATATTCCCATTTCATGTCATAGGAAGGGTCTCAGGTTTGGTATTAGAAGCATTGAGATATCACATCTCATGCTATAGGAAGGGTCTCAGGATTGGAATGGGAAGGACTTGGATATCACATCTCATGCTATAGGGAGGGTCTCAAGTTTGATATTAGAAGCTTTGAGATATCACATCTCATGATATCGGAAGGGTCTCAGGATTGGAATGGGAAGGAGTTGGATATCACATCTCATGATAAAGGAAGGGTCTAAGGTTTGGAAGGGGAAGGATTTGGATATCACGTCTCATGTTATATTATGGGTCTCAGGTTTGGTATTAGAAGCATTGAGATATCAAGTCTCATAGTATAGGAAGGGTCTCAGAATTGGAATGGGAAGGAGTTGGATATCACATCTCAAGATCTAGGAAGGGTCTCAGGATTGGAATGGGAAGGACTTGGATATCACATCTCATGCTATAGGAAGGCTCTCAGGTTTGGAAGGGGAAAGAGTTGGATATCACATTTCATGTTAGAGGTAGGATCTCAGGTTTGGTATTAGAGGCATTGAGATATCACATCTCATGCTATCAGAAGGGTCTCAGGAATGGAATGGGAAGGAGTTGGATATCACATCTCATGCTAAAGGGAGGGTCTCAGGTTTGGAAGGGGAAGGATTTGGATATCACATCTCATGTTAAGGATCTCAGGTTTGGTATTAGAAGCATTGAGATATCACATCTCATGTTATCGGAAGGATCTCACGTTTGGTATTAGAAGTATTGAGATATATCTCATGCTATAGGAAGGGTCTCAGGATTGGAATGGGAAGGAGTTGGATATCACATCTCATGCTATAGGGAGGGTCTCAGGATTGGAATGGGAAGGACTTAGATATCACATATCATGCTATAGGGAGGGTCTCAGTTTTGATATTAGAAGCATTGAGATATCACATCTCATGCTATCGGAAGTGTCTCAGGATTGGAATGGGAAGGAGCTGGATATCACATCTCATGCTAAAGGAAGGGTCTCAGGTTTGGAACGGGAAGGATTTGGATATCACATCTCATGTTATAGGAAGGGTCTCAGGTTTGGTATAAGCATTGAGATATCACATGCTATCGGAAGTGTCTCAGGATTGGAATGGGAAGGAGTTGGATATCCCATCTCATGTTATAGGACGGGTCTCAGGTTTGTTATTAGAATCATTGAGATATATTGCATGCTGTAGGAAGGGTCTAAGGGTTGGAATGTGAAGGACTTGGATATCACATCTCATGCTATAGATAGGCTCTTAGGTTTTGAAAGGGAAGGAGTTGGATATCACATTTCATGTTAGAGGAAGGATCTCAGGTTTGGTATTAGAAGCATTGAGATATCACATCTCATGCTATAGGAAGGGTCTCAGGATTGGAATGGGAAGCAGTTGGATATCACATCTCATGCTATAGGAAGGGTCTCAGGTTTGGTATAAGCATTGAGATATCACATCTCATGCTATAGGACGGGTCTCAGGATTGGAATGGAAGGAGTTGGATATCACATCTCATGTTATAGGAAGGATCTCAGGTTTGGTATTAGAAGCATTGAGACATCACATCTCATGCTATAGGAAGGGTCTCAGGGTTGGAATGGGAAGGAGTTGGATATCACATCTCATCCAATAGGAAGGGTCTCAGGTTTGGAATGGGAAGGAATTGGATATCACATCTCATGTTATAGGAAGGATCTCAGGTTTGGTATTAGAAGCATTGAGATATCACATCTCATGCTAAAGGAAGGGTCTCAGGTTTGGAACGTGAAGGAGTTGGATATCACATCTCATGTTATAGGAAGGGTCTCAGGTTTGGTATAAACATTGAGATATCACATCTCTGCTATCGGAAGTGTCTCAGGATTGGAATGGGAAGGAGTTGGATATCCCATCTCATGTTATAGGACGGGTCTCAGGTTTTTTTATTAGAATCATTGAGATATCATATTGCATGCTGTAGGAAGGGTCTAAGGATTGGAATGGGAAGGACTTAGATATCACATCTCATGCTATAGATAGGCTCTCAGGTTTGGAAAGTGAAGGAGTTGGATATCACATTTCATGTTAGAGGAAGGATCTCAGGTTTGGTATTAGGGGCATTGAGATATCACATCTCAGGCTATAGGAAGGGTCTCAGGATTGGAATGGGAAGGAGTTGGATATCACATCTCATGCTATAGGAAGGGTCTCAGGTTTGGTAGAAGCATTGAGATATCACATCTCATGCTATAGGAAGGGTCTCAGGATTGGAATGGAAGGAGTTGGATATCACATCTCATGTTATAGGAAGGATATCAGGTTTGGTATTAGAAGCATTGAGACATCACATCTCATGCTATGGGAAGGGTCTCAGGATTGGAATGGGAAGGAGTTGGATATCACATCTCATGCTATAGGAAGGGTCTCAGGATTGGAATGGGAAGGAGTTGAATATGACATCTCATGCCGTAGGAAGGGTCTCAGGTTTGGAATGGGAAGGACTTGGATATCACATCTCATGCTATAAGGAGGGTCTCAAGTTTGATATTAGAAGCATTGAGATATCACATTTCATGATATCGGAAGGGTCTCAAGATTGGAATGGGAAGGAATTGGATATCACATCTCATGATAAAGGAAGGGTCTAAGGTTTGGAAGGGGAAGGATTTGGATATCACATCTCATGTTATAGGACGGGTCTCAGGTTTGGTATTAGAAGCATTGAGATATCAAGTCTCATGGTATAGGAAGGGTCTCAGAATTGGAATGGGAAGGAGTTGGATATCACATCTCAAGCTATAGGAAGGGTCTCAGGATTAGAATGGGAAGGAGTTTGATATCACATCTCATGCCATAGTATGGGTCTCAGGTTTGGTAGAAGCATTGGGATATCACATCTCATGCTATCGGAAGGGTATCGGGATTGGATTTGGAAGGAGTTGGATATCCCATCTCATGCTATAGGAAGGGTCTCAGGTTGGAATGGGAAGGAGTTGGATATCACATCTCATGTTATAGGAAGGGTCTCAGGATTGGAATGGGAAGGACTTGGATATCACATCTCATGCTATAGGAAGGCTCTCAGGTTTGCAAGGGGAAAGAGTTGGATATCACATTTCATGTTAGAGGTAGGATCTCAGGTTTGGTAGAAGTATTGAGATATCACATCTCATGCTATCAGAAGGATCTCAGGTTTGGTATAGAAGCATTGAGATATCAAATCTTATGCTATCAGAAGAGTCTCAGGATTGGAATGGGAAGGAGTTGGATAAAGGAAGGAAGGGTCTCAGGTTTGGAAGATAAGGATTTGGATATCACATCTCATGTTATAGGAAGGATCTCAGGTTTGGTATTAGAAGTATTGAGATATCACATCTCATGCTATCGGAAGGATCTCAGGTTTGGTATAGAAGCATTGAGATATATCTTATGCTATCAGAAGGGTCTCAGGATTGGAATGGGAAGGAGTTGGATATCACATCTCATGCTAAAGGGAGGGTCTCAGGTTTGGAAGGGGAAGGATTTGGATATCACATCTCATGTTATAGGATGGATCTCAGGTTTGGTATTAGAAGTATTGAGATATCACATCTCATGTTATCGGAAGGATCTCAGGTTTGGTATTAGAAGTATTGAGATATCACATCTCATGCTATTGGAAGGGTCTCAGGATTGGAATGGGAAGGAGTTGGATATCACATCTCATGTTATAGGAAGGGTCTCAGGTTTGGTATAAACATTGAGATATCACATCTCTGCTATCGGAAGTGTCTCAGGATTGGAATGGGAAGGAGCTGGATATCACATCTCATGCTATCGGAAGTGTCTCAGGATTGGAATGGGAAGGAGCTGGATATCACATCTCATGCTAAAGGAAGGGTCTCAGGTTTGGAACGGGAAGGAGTTGGATATCACATCTCATGTTATAGGAAGGGACTCAGGTTTGGTATAAACATTGAGATATCACAGCTCTGCTATCGGAAGTGTCTCAGGATTGGATTGGGAAGGAGTTGAATATCCCATCTCATGTTATAGGACGGGTCTCAGGTTTTTTTATTAGAATCATTGAGATATCATATTGCATGCTGTAGGAAGGGTCTAAGGATTGGAATGGGAAGGACTTAGATATCACATCTCATGCTATAGATAGGCTCTCAGGTTTGGAAAGTGAAGGAGTTGGATATCACATTTCATGTTAGAGGAAGGATCTCAGGTTTGGTATTAGGGGCATTGAGATATCACATCTCAGTCTATAGGAAGGGTCTCAGGATTGGAATGGGAAGGAGTTGGATATCACATCTCATGCTATAGGAAGGGTCTCAGGATTGGAATGGAAGGAGTTGGATATCACATCTCATGTTATAGGAAGGATATCAGGTTTGGTATTAGAAGCATTGAGACATCACATCTCATGCTATAGGAAGGGTCTCAGGATTGGAATGGGAAGGAGTTGGATATCACATCTCATGCTATAGGAAGGGTCTCAGAATTGGAATGGGAAGGAGTTGGATATCACATCTCAAGCTATAGGAAGGGTCTCAGGATTAGAATGGGAAGGAGTTTGATATCACATCTCATGCCATAGTATGGGTCTCAGGTTTGGTAGAAGCATTGGGATATCACATCTCATGCTATCGGAAGGGTATCGGGATTGGATTTGGAAGGAGTTGGATATCCCATCTCATGCTATAGGAAGGGTCTCAGGTTGGAATGGGAAGGAGTTGGATATCACATCTCATGTTATAGGAAGGGTCTCAGGATTGGAATGGGAAGGACTTGGATATCACATCTCATGCTATAGGAAGGCTCTCAGGTTTGCAAGGGGAAAGAGTTGGATATCACATTTTATGTTAGAGGTAGGATCTCAGGTTTGGTATTAGAAGTATTTAGATATCACATCTCATGCTATCAGAAGGATCTCAGGTTTGGTATAGAAGCTTTGAGATATATCTTATGCTATCAGTAGGGTCTCAGGATTGGACTGGGAAGGAGTTGGATATCACATCTCATGCTAAAGGGAGGGTCTCGGGTTTGGAAGGGGAAGGATTTGGATATCACATCTCATGTTCTAGGATGGATCTCAGGTTTGGTATTAGAAGTATTGAGATATCACATCTCATGTTATCGGAAGGATCTCAGGTTTGGTGTTAGAAGTATTGAGATATCACATATCATGCTATAGGGAGGGTCTCAGTTTTGATATTAGCAGCATTGAGATATCACATCTCATGCTATCGGAAGTGTCTCAGGATTGGAATGGGAAGGAGCTGGATATCACATCTCATGCTAAAGGAAGGGTCTCAGGTTTGGAATGGGAAGGAGTTGGATATCACATCTCATGTTATAGGAAGGGTCTCAGGTTTGGTATAAACATTGAGATATCACATCTCTGCTATCGGAAGTGTCTCAGGATTGGAATGGGAAGGAGTTGGATATCCCATCTCATGTTATAGGAAGGGTCTCAGGTTTTTTTATTAGAATCATTGAGATATCATATTGCATGCTGTAGGAAGGGTCTAAGGATTGGAATGGGAAGGACTTAGATATCACATCTCATGCTATAGATAGGCTCTCAGGTTTGGAAAGTGAAGGAGTTGGATATCACATTTCATGTTAGAGGAAGGATCTCAGGTTTGGTATTAGGGGCATTGAGATATCACATCTCAGGCTATAGGAAGGGTCTCAGGATTGGAATGGGAAGGAGTTGGATATCACATCTCATGCTATAGGAAGGGTCACAGGTTTGGTAGAAGCATTGAGATATCACATCTCATGCTATAGGAAGGGTCTCAGGATTGGAATGGAAGGAGTTGGATATCACATCTCATGTTATAGGACGGATATCAGGTTTGGTATTAGAAGCATTGAGACATCACATCTCATGCTATAGGAAGGGTCTCAGGATTGGAATGGGAAGGAGTTGGATATCACATCTCATGCTATAGGAAGGGTCTCAGAATTGGAATGGGAAGGAGTTGGATATCACATCTCAAGCTATAGGAAGGGTCACAGGATTAGAATGGGAAGGAGTTTGATATCACATCTCATGCCATAGTATGGGTCTCAGGTTTGGTAGAAGCATTGGGATATCACATCTCATGCTATCGGAAGGGTATCGGGATTGGATTTGGAAGGAGTTGGATATCCCATCTCATGCTATAGGAAGGGTCTCAGGTTGGAATGGGAAGGAGTTGGATATCACATCTCATGCTATAGGAAGGCTCTCAGGTTTGCAAGGGGAAAGAGTTGGATATCACATTTTATGTTAGAGGTAGGATCTCAGGTTTGGTATTAGAAGTATTGAGATATCACATCTCATGCTATCAGAAGGATCTCAGGTTTGGTATAGAAGCATTGAGATATCAAATCTTATGCTATCAGAAGAGTCTCAGGATTGGAATGGGAAGGAGTTGGATATCACATCTCATGGTAAAGGAAGGGTCTCAGGTTTGGAAGATAAGGATTTGGATATCACATCTCATGTTATAGGAAGGATCTCAGGTTTGGTATTAGAAGTATTGAGATATCACATCTCATGCTATCGGAAGGATCTCAGGTTTGGTATTGAAGCATTGAGATATATCTTATGCTATCAGAAGGGTCTCAGGATTGGAATGGGAAGGAGTTGGATATCACATCTCATGCTAAAGGGAGGTTCTCAGGTTTGGAAGGGGAAGGATTTGGATATCACATCTCATGTTATAGGATGGATCTCAGGTTTGGTATTAGAAGTATTGAGATATCACATCTCATGTTATCGGAAGGATCTCAGGTTTGGTGTTAGAAGTATTGAGATATCACATCTCATGCTATAGGAAGGGTCTCAGGATTGGAATGGGAAGGAGTTGGATATCACATCTCATGCTAAAGGAAGGGTCTCAGGTTTGGTAGAAGCATTGAGATATCACATCTCATGCTATCGGAAGTGTCTCAGGATTGGAATGGGAAGGAGCTGGATATCACATCTCATGCTAAAGGAAGGGTCTCAGGTTTGGAACGGGAAGGAGTTGGATATCACATCTCATGCTAAAGGAAGGGTCTCAGGTTTGGTATAAACATTGAGATATCACATCTCTGCTATCGGAAGTGTCTCAGGATTGGAATGGGAAGGAGCTGGATATCACATCTCATGCTAAAGGAAGGGTCTCAGGATTGGAATGGGAAGGAGTTGGATATCACATCTCAAGCTATAGGAAGGGTCACAGGATTAGAATGGGAAGGAGTTTGATATCACATCTCATGCCATAGTATGGGTCTCAGGTTTGGTAGAAGCATTGGGATATCACATCTCATGCTATCGGAAGGGTATCGGGATTGGATTTGGAAGGAGTTGGATATCCCATCTCATGCTATAGGAAGGGTCTCAGGTTGGAATGGGAAGGAGGTGGATATCACATCTCATGTTATAGGAAGGGTCTCAGGATTGGAATGGGAAGGACTTGGATATCACATCTCATGCTATAGGAAGGCTCTCAGGTTTGCAAGGGGAAAGAGTTGGATATCACATTTTATGTTAGAGGTAGGATCTCAGGTTTGGTATTAGAAGTATTGAGATATCACATCTCATGCTATCAGAAGGATCTCAGGTTTGGTATAGAAGCATTGAGATATCAAATCTTATGCTATCAGAAGAGTCTCAGGATTGGAATGGGAAGGAGTTGGATATCACATCTCATGGTAAAGGAAGGGTCTCAGGTTTGGAAGATAAGGATTTGGATATCACATCTCATGTTATAGGAAGGATCTCAGGTTTGGTATTAGAAGTATTGAGATATCACATCTCATGCTATCGGAAGGATCTCAGGTTTGGTATTGAAGCATTGAGATATATCTTATGCTATCAGAAGGGTCTCAGGATTGGAATGGGAAGGAGTTGGATATCACATCTCATGCTAAAGGGAGGTTCTCAGGTTTGGAAGGGGAAGGATTTGGATATCACATCTCATGTTATAGGATGGATCTCAGGTTTGGTATTAGAAGTATTGAGATATCACATCTCATGTTATCGGAAGGATCTCAGGTTTGGTGTTAGAAGTATTGAGATATCACATCTCATGCTATAGGAAGGGTCTCAGGATTGGAATGGGAAGGAGTTGGATATCACATCTCATGCTAAAGGAAGGGTCTCAGGTTTGGTAGAAGCATTGAGATATCACATCTCATGCTATAGGAAGGGTCTCAGGATTGGAATGGGAAGGACTTAGATATCACATATCATGCTATAGGGAGGGTCTCAGTTTTGATATTAGAAGCATTGAGATATCACATCTCATGCTATCGGAAGTGTCTCAGGATTGGAATGGGAAGGAGCTGGATATCACATCTCATGCTAAAGGAAGGGTCTCAGGTTTGGAACGGGAAGGAGTTGGATATCACATCTCATGTTATAGGAAGGGTCTCAGGTTTGGTATAAACATTGAGATATCACATCTCTGCTATCGGAAGTGTCTCAGGATTGGAATGGGAAGGAGCTGGATATCACATCTCATGCTAAAGGAAGGGTCTCAGGATTGGAATGGGAAGGAGTTGGATATCCCATCTCATGTTATAGGACGGGTCTCAGGTTTTTTTATTAGAATCATTGAGATATCATATTGCATGCTGTAGGAAGGGTCTAAGGATTGGAATGGGAAGGACTTAGATATCACATCTCATGCTATAGATAGGCTCTCAGGTTTGGAAAGTGAAGGAGTTGGATATCACATTTCATGTTAGAGGAAGGATCTCAGGTTTGGTATTAGGGGCATTGAGATATCACATCTCAGGCTATAGGAAGGGTCTCAGGATTGGAATGGGAAGGAGTTGGATATCACATCTCATGCTATAGGAAGGGTCTCAGGTTTGGTAGAAGCATTGAGATATCACATCTCATGCTATAGGAAGGGTCTCGGGATTGGAATGGAAGGAGTTGGATATCACATCTCATGTTATAGGAAGGTTATCAGGTTTGGTATTAGAAGCATTGAGACATCACATCTCATGCTATAGGAAGGGTCTCAGGATTGGAATGGGAAGGAGTTGGATATCACATCTCATGCTATAGGAAGGGTCTCAGGATTGGAATGGGAAGGAGTTGAATATGACATCTCATGCCGTAGGAAGGGTCTCAGGTTTGGAATGGGAAGGACTTGGATATCACATCTCATGCTATAAGGAGGGTCTCAAGTTTGATATTAGAAGCATTGAGATATCACATTTCATGATATCGGAAGGGTCTCAAGATTGGAATGGGAAGGAATTGGATATCACATCTCATGATAAAGGAAGGGTCTAAGGTTTGGAAGGGGAAGGATTTGGATATCACATCTCATGTTATAGGACGGGTCTCAGGTTTGGTATTAGAAGCATTGAGATATCAAGTCTCATGGTATAGGAAGGGTCTCAGAATTGGAATGGGAAGGAGTTGGATATCACATCTCAAGCTATAGGAAGGGTCTCAGGATTAGAATGGGAAGGAGTTTGATATCACATCTCATGCCATAGTATGGGTCTCAGGTTTGGTAGAAGCATTGGGATATCACATCTCATGCTATCGGAAGGGTATCGGGATTGGATTTGGAAGGAGTTGGATATCCCATCTCATGCTATAGGAAGGGTCTCAGGATTGGAATGGGAAGGACTTGGATATCACATCTCATGCTATAGGAAGGCTCTCAGGTTTGCAAGGGGAAAGAGTTGGATATCACATTTCATGTTAGAGGTAGGATCTCAGGTTTGGTATTAGAAGTATTGAGATATCACATCTCATGCTATCAGAAGGATCTCAGGTTTGGTATAGAAGCATTGAGATATCAAATCTTATGCTATCAGAAGAGTCTCAGGATTGGAATGGGAAGGAGTTGGATAAAGGAAGGAAGGGTCTCAGGTTTGGAAGATAAGGATTTGGATATCACATCTCATGTTATAGGAAGGATCTCAGGTTTGGTATTAGAAGTATTGAGATATCACATCTCATGCTATCGGAAGGATCTCAGGTTTGGTATAGAAGCATTGAGATATATCTTATGCTATCAGAAGGGTCTCAGGATTGGAATGGGAAGGAGTTGGATATCACATCTCATGCTAAAGGGAGGGTCTCAGGTTTGGAAGGGGAAGGATTTGGATATCACATCTCATGTTATAGGATGGATCTCAGGTTTGGTATTAGAAGTATTGAGATATCACATCTCATGTTATCGGAAGGATCTCAGGTTTGGTATTAGAAGTATTGAGATATCACATCTCATGCTATAGGAAGGGTCTCAGGATTGGAATGGGAAGGAGTTGGATATCACATCTCATGTTATAGGAAGGGTCTCAGGTTTGGTATAAACATTGAGATAGCACATCTCTGCTATCGGAAGTGTCTCAGGATTGGAATGGGAAGGAGCTGGATATCACATCTCATGCTATCGGAAGTGTCTCAGGATTGGAATGGGAAGGAGCTGGATATCACATCTCATGCTAAAGGAAGGGTCTCAGGTTTGGAACGGGAAGGAGTTGGATATCACATCTCATGTTATAGGAAGGGTCTCAGGTTTGGTATAAACATTGAGATATCACAGCTCTGCTATTGGAAGTGTCTCAGGATTGGAATGGGAAGGAGTTGAATATCCCATCTCATGTTATAGGACGGGTCTCAGGTTTTTTTATTAGAATCATTGAGATATCATATTGCATGCTGTAGGAAGGGTCTAAGGATTGGAATGGGAAGGACTTAGATATCACATCTCATGCTATAGATAGGCTCTCAGGTTTGGAAAGTGAAGGAGTTGGATATCACATTTCATGATAGAGGAAGGATCTCAGGTTTGGTATTAGGGGCATTGAGATATCACATCTCAGGCTATAGAAAGGGTCTCAGGATTGGAATGGGAAGGAGTTGGATATCACATCTCATGCTATAGGAAGGGTCTCAGGTTTGGTAGAAGCATTGAGATATCACATCTCATGCTATAGGAAGGGTCTCAGGATTGGAATGGAAGGAGTTGGATATCACATCTCATGTTATAGGAAGGATATCAGGTTTGGTATTAGAAGCATTGAGACATCACATCTCATGCTATAGGAATGGTCTCAGGATTGGAATGGGAAGGAGTTGGATATCACATCTCATGCTATAGGAAGGGTCTCAGGATTGGAATGGGAAGGAGTTGAATATGACATCTCATGCAGTAGGAAGGGTCTCAGGTTTGGTATAAACATTGAGATATCACATCTCTGCTATCAAAAGGGTCTCAGGATTGGAATGGGAAGGAGTTGGATTTCCCATCTCATGTTATAGGAAGAGTCTCAGGTTTGGTATTAGAAGCATTGAGATATCACATCTCATGCTATAGGAAGTGTCTCAGGATTGGAATGGGAAGGACTTAGATATCACATCTCATGCTATGGGAAGGGTCTCAGGTTTGGTATAAGCAGTGAGATATCACATCTCATGCTATAGGAAGTGTCTCAGGATTGGAATGGGAAGGAGTTGGATATCACATCTCATGTTATAGGAAGGATCTCAGGTTTGGTATAAGCATTGAGATATCACATCTCTGCTATCGGAAGGGTCTCAGGATTGGAATGGGAAGGAGTTGGATATTCCCATCTCATGTCATAGGAAGGGTCTCAGGTTTGGTATTAGAAGCATTGAGATATCACATCTCATGCTATAGGAAGGGTCTCAGGATTGGAATGGGAAGGACTTGGATATCACATCTCATGCTATAGGGAGGGTCTCAAGTCTGATATTAGAAGCTTTGAGATATCACATCTCATGATATCGGAAGGGTCTCAGGATTGGAATGGGAAGGAGTTGGATATCACATCTCATGATAAAGGAAGGGTCTAAGGTTTGGAAGGGGAAGGATTTGGATATCACGTCTCATGTTATATTATGGGTCTCAGGTTTGGTATTAGAAGCATTGAGATATCAAGTCTCATAGTATAGGAAGGGTCTCAGAATTGGAATGGGAAGGAGTTGGATATCACATCTCAAGATCTAGGAAGGGTCTCAGGATTGGAATGGGAAGGACTTGGATATCACATCTCATGCTATAGGAAGGCTCTCAGGTTTGGAAGGGGAAAGAGTTGGATATCACATTTCATGTTAGAGGTAGGATCTCAGGTTTGGTATTAGAGGCATTGAGATATCACATCTCATGCTATCAGAAGGGTCTCAGGAATGGAATGGGAAGGAGTTGGATATCACATCTCATGCTAAAGGGAGGGTCTCAGGTTTGGAAGGGGAAGGATTTGGATATCACATCTCATGTTATAGGAAGGATCTCAGGTTTGGTATTAGAAGCATTGAGATATCACATCTCATGCTATCGGAAGGATCTCAGGTTTGGTATTAGAAGCATTGAGATATCACATCTCATGCTATCAGAAGAGTCTCAGGATTGGAATAGGAAGGAGTTGGATATCACATCTCATGCTAAAGGGAGGGTCTCAGGTTTGGAAGGGGAAGGATTTGGATATCACATCTCATGTTATCGGAAGGATCTCACGTTTGGTATTAGAAGTATTGAGATATATCTCATGCTATAGGAAGGGTCTCAGGATTGGAATGGGAAGGAGTTGGATATCACATCTCATGCTATAGGGAGGGTCTCAGGATTGGAATGGGAAGGACTTAGATATCACATATCATGCTATAGGGAGGGTCTCAGTTTTGATATTAGAAGCATTGAGATATCACATCTCATGCTATCGGAAGTGTCTCAGGATTGGAATGGGAAGGAGCTGGATATCACATCTCATGCTAAAGGAAGGGTCTCAGGTTTGGAACGGGAAGGATTTGGATATCACATCTCATGTTATAGGAAGGGTCTCAGGTTTGGTATAAGCATTGAGATATCACATGCTATCGGAAGTGTCTCAGGATTGGAATGGGAAGGAGTTGGATATCCCATCTCATGTTATAGGACTGGTCTCAGGTTTGTTATTAGAATCATTGAGATATATTGCATGCTGTAGGAAGGGTCTAAGGGTTGGAATGTGAAGGACTTGGATATCACATCTCATGCTATAGATAGGCTCTTAGGTTTTGAAAGGGAAGGAGTTGGATATCACATTTCATGTTAGAGGAAGGATCTCAGGTTTGGTATTAGAAGCATTGAGATATCAAATCTCATGCTATAGGAAGGGTCTCAGGATTGGAATGGGAAGCAGTTGGATATCACATTTCATGCTATAGGAAGGGTCTCAGGTTTGGTATAAGCATTGAGATATCACATCTCATGCTATAGGACGGGTCTCAGGATTGGAATGGAAGGAGTTGGATATCACATCTCATGTTATAGGAAGGATCTCAGGTTTGGTATTAGAAGCATTGAGACATCACATCTCATGCTATAGGAAGGGTCTCAGGGTTGGAATGGGAAGGAGTTGGATATCACATCTCATCCAATAGGAAGGGTCTCAGGTTTGGAATGGGAAGGAATTGGATATCACATCTCATGTTATAGGAAGGATCTCAGGTTTGGTATTAGAAGCATTGAGATATCACATCTCATGCTAAAGGAAGGGTCTCAGGTTTGGAACGTGAAGGAGTTGGATATCACATCTCATGTTATAGGAAGGGTCTCAGGTTTGGTATAAACATTGAGATATCACATCTCTGCTATCGGAAGTGTCTCAGGATTGGAATGGGAAGGAGTTGGATATCCCATCTCATGTTATAGGACGGGTCTCAGGTTTTTTTATTAGAATCATTGAGATATCATATTGCATGCTGTAGGAAGGGTCTAAGGATTGGAATGGGAAGGACTTAGATATCACATCTCATGCTATAGATAGGCTCTCAGGTTTGGAAAGTGAAGGAGTTGGATATCACATTTCATGTTAGAGGAAGGATCTCAGGTTTGGTATTAGGGGCATTGAGATATCACATCTCAGGCTATAGGAAGGGTCTCAGGATTGGAATGGGAAGGAGTTGGATATCACATCTCATGCTATAGGAAGGGTCTCAGGTTTGGTAGAAGCATTGAGATATCACATCTCATGCTATAGGAAGGGTCTCAGGATTGGAATGGAAGGAGTTGGATATCACATCTCATGTTATAGGAAGGATATCAGGTTTGGTATTAGAAGCATTGAGACATCACATCTCATGCTATGGGAAGGGTCTCAGGATTGGAATGGGAAGGAGTTGGATATCACATCTCATGCTATAGGAAGGGTCTCAGGATTGGAATGGGAAGGAGTTGAATATGACATCTCATGCCGTAGGAAGGGTCTCAGGTTTGGAATGGGAAGGACTTGGATATCACATCTCATGCTATAAGGAGGGTCTCAAGTTTGATATTAGAAGCATTGAGATATCACATTTCATGATATCGGAAGGGTCTCAAGATTGGAATGGGAAGGAATTGGATATCACATCTCATGATAAAGGAAGGGTCTAAGGTTTGGAAGGGGAAGGATTTGGATATCACATCTCATGTTATAGGACGGGTCTCAGGTTTGGTATTAGAAGCATTGAGATATCAAGTCTCATGGTATAGGAAGGGTCTCAGAATTGGAATGGGAAGGAGTTGGATATCACATCTCAAGCTATAGGAAGGGTCTCAGGATTAGAATGGGAAGGAGTTTGATATCACATCTCATGCCATAGTATGGGTCTCAGGTTTGGTAGAAGCATTGGGATATCACATCTCATGCTATCGGAAGGGTATCGGGATTGGATTTGGAAGGAGTTGGATATCCCATCTCATGCTATAGGAAGGGTCTCAGGTTGGAATGGGAAGGAGTTGGATATCACATCTCATGTTATAGGAAGGGTCTCAGGATTGGAATGGGAAGGACTTGGATATCACATCTCATGCTATAGGAAGGCTCTCAGGTTTGCAAGGGGAAAGAGTTGGATATCACATTTCATGTTAGAGGTAGGATCTCAGGTTTGGTAGAAGTATTGAGATATCACATCTCATGCTATCAGAAGGATCTCAGGTTTGGTATAGAAGCATTGAGATATCAAATCTTATGCTATCAGAAGAGTCTCAGGATTGGAATGGGAAGGAGTTGGATAAAGGAAGGAAGGGTCTCAGGTTTGGAAGATAAGGATTTGGATATCACATCTCATGTTATAGGAAGGATCTCAGGTTTGGTATTAGAAGTATTGAGATATCACATCTCATGCTATCGGAAGGATCTCAGGTTTGGTATAGAAGCATTGAGATATATCTTATGCTATCAGAAGGGTCTCAGGATTGGAATGGGAAGGAGTTGGATATCACATCTCATGCTAAAGGGAGGGTCTCAGGTTTGGAAGGGGAAGGATTTGGATATCACATCTCATGTTATAGGATGGATCTCAGGTTTGGTATTAGAAGTATTGAGATATCACATCTCATGTTATCGGAAGGATCTCAGGTTTGGTATTAGAAGTATTGAGATATCACATCTCATGCTATTGGAAGGGTCTCAGGATTGGAATGGGAAGGAGTTGGATATCACATCTCATGTTATAGGAAGGGTCTCAGGTTTGGTATAAACATTGAGATATCACATCTCTGCTATCGGAAGTTTCTCAGGATTGGAATGGGAAGGAGCTGGATATCACATCTCATGCTATCGGAAGTGTCTCAGGATTGGAATGGGAAGGAGCTGGATATCACATCTCATGCTAAAGGAAGGGTCTCAGGTTTGGAACGGGAAGGAGTTGGATATCACATCTCATGTTATAGGAAGGGACTCAGGTTTGGTATAAACATTGAGATATCACAGCTCTGCTATCGGAAGTGTCTCAGGATTGGATTGGGAAGGAGTTGAATATCCCATCTCATGTTATAGGACGGGTCTCAGGTTTTTTTATTAGAATCATTGAGATATCATATTGCATGCTGTAGGAAGGGTCTAAGGATTGGAATGGGAAGGACTTAGATATCACATCTCATGCTATAGATAGGCTCTCAGGTTTGGAAAGTGAAGGAGTTGGATATCACATTTCATGTTAGAGGAAGGATCTCAGGTTTGGTATTAGGGGCATTGAGATATCACATCTCAGTCTATAGGAAGGGTCTCAGGATTGGAATGGGAAGGAGTTGGATATCACATCTCATGCTATAGGAAGGGTCTCAGGATTGGAATGGAAGGAGTTGGATATCACATCTCATGTTATAGGAAGGATATCAGGTTTGGTATTAGAAGCATTGAGACATCACATCTCATGCTATAGGAAGGGTCTCAGGATTGGAATGGGAAGGAGTTGGATATCACATCTCATGCTATAGGAAGGGTCTCAGAATTGGAATGGGAAGGAGTTGGATATCACATCTCAAGCTATAGGAAGGGTCTCAGGATTAGAATGGGAAGGAGTTTGATATCACATCTCATGCCATAGTATGGGTCTCAGGTTTGGTAGAAGCATTGGGTTATCACATCTCATGCTATCGGAAGGGTATCGGGATTGGATTTGGAAGGAGTTGGATATCCCATCTCATGCTATAGGAAGGGTCTCAGGTTGGAATGGGAAGGAGTTGGATATCACATCTCATGTTATAGGAAGGGTCTCAGGATTGGAATGGGAAGGACTTGGATATCACATCTCATGCTATAGGAAGGCTCTCAGGTTTGCAAGGGGAAAGAGTTGGATATCACATTTTATGTTAGAGGTAGGATCTCAGGTTTGGTATTAGAAGTATTAAGATATCACATCTCATGCTATCAGAAGGATCTCAGGTTTGGTATAGAAGCTTTGAGATATATCTTATGCTATCAGTAGGGTCTCAGGATTGGAATGGGAAGGAGTTGGATATCACATCTCATGCTAAAGGGAGGGTCTCGGGTTTGGAAGGGGAAGGATTTGGATATCACATCTCATGTTCTAGGATGGATCTCAGGTTTGGTATTAGAAGTATTGAGATATCACATCTCATGTTATCGGAAGGATCTCAGGTTTGGTGTTAGAAGTATTGAGATATCACATATCATGCTATAGGGAGGGTCTCAGTTTTGATATTAGAAGCATTGAGATATCACATCTCATGCTATCGGAAGTGTCTCAGGATTGGAATGGGAAGGAGCTGGATATCACATCTCATGCTAAAGGAAGGGTCTCAGGTTTGGAATGGGAAGGAGTTGGATATCACATCTCATGTTATAGGAAGGGTCTCAGGTTTGGTATAAACATTGAGATATCACATCTCTGCTATCGGAAGTGTCTCAGGATTGGAATGGGAAGGAGTTGGATATCCCATCTCATGTTATAGGAAGGGTCTCAGGTTTTTTTATTAGAATCATTGAGATATCATATTGCATGCTGTAGGAAGGGTCTAAGGATTGGAATGGGAAGGACTTAGATATCACATCTCATGCTATAGATAGGCTCTCAGGTTTGGAAAGTGAAGGAGTTGGATATCACATTTCATGTTAGAGGAAGGATCTCAGGTTTGGTATTAGGGGCATTGAGATATCACATCTCAGGCTATAGGAAGGGTCTCAGGATTGGAATGGGAAGGAGTTGGATATCACATCTCATGCTATAGGAAGGGTCTCAGGTTTGGTAGAAGCATTGAGATATCACATCTCATGCTATAGGAAGGGTCTCAGGATTGGAATGGAAGGAGTTGGATATCACATCTCATGTTATAGGAAGGATATCAGGTTTGGTATTAGAAGCATTGAGACATCACATCTCATGCTATAGGAAGGGTCTCAGGATTGGAATGGGAAGGAGTTGGATATCACATCTCATGCTATAGGAAGGGTCTCAGAATTGGAATGGGAAGGAGTTGGATATCACATCTCAAGCTATAGGAAGGGTCACAGGATTAGAATGGGAAGGAGTTTGATATCACATCTCATGCCATAGTATGGGTCTCAGGTTTGGTAGAAGCATTGGGATATCACATCTCATGCTATCGGAAGGGTATCGGGATTGGATTTGGAAGGAGTTGGATATCCCATCTCATGCTATAGGAAGGGTCTCAGGTTGGAATGGGAAGGAGTTGGATATCACATCTCATGTTATAGGAAGGGTCTCAGGATTGGAATGGGAAGGACTTGGATATCACATCTCATGCTATAGGAAGGCTCTCAGGTTTGCAAGGGGAAAGAGTTGGATATCACATTTTATGTTAGAGGTAGGATCTCAGGTTTGGTATTAGAAGTATTGAGATATCACATCTCATGCTATCAGAAGGATCTCAGGTTTGGTATAGAAGCATTGAGATATCAAATCTTATGCTATCAGAAGAGTCTCAGGATTGGAATGGGAAGGAGTTGGATATCACATCTCATGCTAAAGGAAGGGTCTCAGGTTTGGAAGATAAGGATTTGGATATCACATCTCATGTTATAGGAAGGATCTCAGGTTTGGTATTAGAAGTATTGAGATATCACATCTCATGCTATCGGAAGGATCTCAGGTTTGGTATTGAAGCATTGAGATATATCTTATGCTATCAGAAGGGTCTCAGGATTGGAATGGGAAGGAGTTGGATATCACATCTCATGCTAAAGGGAGGTTCTCAGGTTTGGAAGGGGAAGGATTTGGATATCACATCTCATGTTATAGGATGGATCTCAGGTTTGGTATTAGAAGTATTGAGATATCACATCTCATGTTATCGGAAGGATCTCAGGTTTGGTGTTAGAAGTATTGAGATATCACATCTCATGCTATAGGAAGGGTCTCAGGATTGGAATGGGAAGGAGTTGGATATCACATCTCATGCTAAAGGAAGGGTCTCAGGTTTGGTAGAAGCATTGAGATATCACATCTCATGCTATAGGAAGGGTCTCAGGATTGGAATGGGAAGGACTTAGATATCACATATCATGCTATAGGGAGGGTCACAGTTTTGATATTAGAAGCATTGAGATATCACATCTCATACTATCGGAAGTGTCTCAGGATTGGAATGGGAAGGAGCTGGATATCACATCTCATGCTAAAGGAAGGGTCTCAGGTTTGGAACGGGAAGGAGTTGGATATCACATCTCATGTTATAGGAAGGGTCTCAGGTTTGGTATAAACATTGAGATATCACATCTCTGCTATCGGAAGTGTCTCAGGATTGGAATGGGAAGGAGCTGGATATCACATCTCATGCTAAAGGAAGGGTCTCAGGATTGGAATGGGAAGGAGTTGGATATCCCATCTCATGTTATAGGACGGGTCTCAGGTTTTTTTATTAGAATCATTGAGATATCATATTGCATGCTGTAGGAAGGGTCTAAGGATTGGAATGGGAAGGACTTAGATATCACATCTCATGCTATAGATAGGCTCTCAGGTTTGGAAAGTGAAGGAGTTGGATATCACATTTCATGTTAGAGGAAGGATCTCAGGTTTGGTATTAGGGGCATTGAGATATCACATCTCAGGCTATAGGAAGGGTCTCAGGATTGGAATGGGAAGGAGTTGGATATCACATCTCATGCTATAGGAAGGGTCTCAGGTTTGGTAGAAGCATTGAGATATCACATCTCATGCTATAGGAAGGGTCTCGGGATTGGAATGGAAGGAGTTGGATATCACATCTCATGTTATAGGAAGGTTATCAGGTTTGGTATTAGAAGCATTGAGACATCACATCTCATGCTATAGGAAGGGTCTCAGGATTGGAATGGGAAGGAGTTGGATATCACATCTCATGCTATAGGAAGGGTCTCAGGATTGGAATGGGAAGGAGTTGAATATGACATCTCATGCCGTAGGAAGGGTCTCAGGTTTGGAATGGGAAGGACTTGGATATCACATCTCATGCTATAAGGAGGGTCTCAAGTTTGATATTAGAAGCATTGAGATATCACATTTCATGATATCGGAAGGGTCTCAAGATTGGAATGGGAAGGAATTGGATATCACATCTCATGATAAAGGAAGGGTCTAAGGTTTGGAAGGGGAAGGATTTGGATATCACATCTCATGTTATAGGACGGGTCTCAGGTTTGGTATTAGAAGCATTGAGATATCAAGTCTCATGGTATAGGAAGGGTCTCAGAATTGGAATGGGAAGGAGTTGGATATCACATCTCAAGCTATAGGAAGGGTCTCAGGATTAGAATGGGAAGGAGTTTGATATCACATCTCATGCCATAGTATGGGTCTCAGGTTTGGTAGAAGCATTGGGATATCACATCTCATGCTATCGGAAGGGTATCGGGATTGGATTTGGAAGGAGTTGGATATCCCATCTCATGCTATAGGAAGGGTCTCAGGATTGGAATGGGAAGGACTTGGATATCACATCTCATGCTATAGGAAGGCTCTCAGGTTTGCAAGGGGAAAGAGTAGGATATCACATTTCATGTTAGAGGTAGGATCTCAGGTTTGGTATTAGAAGTATTGAGATATCACATCTCATGCTATCAGAAGGATCTCAGGTTTGGTATAGAAGCATTGAGATATCAAATCTTATGCTATCAGAAGAGTCTCAGGATTGGAATGGGAAGGAGTTGGATAAAGGAAGGAAGGGTCTCAGGTTTGGAAGATAAGGATTTGGATATCACATCTCATGTTATAGGAAGGATCTCAGGTTTGGTATTAGAAGTATTGAGATATCACATCTCATGCTATCGGAAGGATCTCAGGTTTGGTATAGAAGCATTGAGATATATCTTATGCTATCAGAAGGGTCTCAGGATTGGAATGGGAAGGAGTTGGATATCACATCTCATGCTAAAGGGAGGGTCTCAGGTTTGGAAGGGGAAGGATTTGGATATCACATCTCATGTTATAGGATGGATCTCAGGTTTGGTATTAGAAGTATTGAGATATCACATCTCATGTTATCGGAAGGATCTCAGGTTTGGTATTAGAAGTATTGAGATATCACATCTCATGCTATAGGAAGGGTCTCAGGATTGGAATGGGAAGGAGTTGGATATCACATCTCATGTTATAGGAAGGGTCTCAGGTTTGGTATAAACATTGAGATAGCACATCTCTGCTATCGGAAGTGTCTCAGGATTGGAATGGGAAGGAGCTGGATATCACATCTCATGCTATCGGAAGTGTCTCAGGATTGGAATGGGAAGGAGCTGGATATCACATCTCATGCTAAAGGAAGGGTCTCAGGTTTGGAACGGGAAGGAGTTGGATATCACATCTCATGTTATAGGAAGGGTCTCAGGTTTGGTATAAACATTGAGATATCACAGCTCTGCTATTGGAAGTGTCTCAGGATTGGAATGGGAAGGAGTTGAATATCCCATCTCATGTTATAGGACGGGTCTCAGGTTTTTTTATTAGAATCATTGAGATATCATATTGCATGCTGTAGGAAGGGTCTAAGGATTGGAATGGGAAGGACTTAGATATCACATCTCATGCTATAGATAGGCTCTCAGGTTTGGAAAGTGAAGGAGTTGGATATCACATTTCATGTTAGAGGAAGGATCTCAGGTTTGGTATTAGGGGCATTGAGATATCACATCTCAGGCTATAGGAAGGGTCTCAGGATTGGAATGGGAAGGAGTTGCATATCACATCTCATGCTATAGGAAGGGTCTCAGGTTTGGTAGAAGCATTGAGATATCACATCTCATGCTATAGGAAGGGTCTCAGGATTGGAATGGAAGGAGTTGGATATCACATCTCATGTTATAGGAAGGATATCAGGTTTGGTATTAGAAGCATTGAGACATCACATCTCATGCTATAGGAAGGGTCTCGGGATTGGAATGGGAAGGAGTTGGATATCACATCTCATGCTATAGGAAGGGTCTCAGGATTGGAATGGGAAGGAGTTGAATATGACATCTCATGCCGTAGGAAGGGTCTCAGGTTTGGTATAAACATTGAGATATCACATCTCTGCTATCAAAAGGGTCTCAGGATTGGAATGGGAAGGAGTTGGATTTCCCATCTCATGTTATAGGAAGAGTCTCAGGTTTGGTATTAGAAGCATTGAGATATCACATCTCATGCTATAGGAAGTGTCTCAGGATTGGAATGGGAAGGACTTAGATATCACATCTCATGCTATGGGAAGGGTCTCAGGTTTGGTATAAGCAGTGAGATATCACATCTCATGCTATAGGAAGTGTCTCAGGATTGGAATGGGAAGGAGTTGGATATCACATCTCATGTTATAGGAAGGATCTCAGGTTTGGTATAAGCATTGAGATATCACATCTCTGCTATCGGAAGGGTCTCAGGATTGGAATGGGAAGGAGTTGGATATTCCCATCTCATGTCATAGGAAGGGTCTCAGGTTTGGTATTAGAAGCATTGAGATATCACATCCCATGCTATAGGAAGGGTCTCAGGATTGGAATGGGAAGGACTTGGATATCACATCTCATGCTATAGGGAGGGTCTCAAGTTTGATATTAGAAGCTTTGAGATATCACATCTCATGATATCGGAAGGGTCTCAGGATTGGAATGGGAAGGAGTTGGATATCACATCTCATGATAAAGGAAGGGTCTAAGGTTTGGAAGGGGATGGATTTGGATATCACGTCTCATGTTATATTATGGGTCTCAGGTTTGGTATTAGAAGCATTGAGATATCAAGTCTCATAGTATAGGAAGGGTCTCAGAATTGGAATGGGAAGGAGTTGGATATCACATCTCAAGATCTAGGAAGGGTCTCAGGATTGGAATGGGAAGGACTTGGATATCACATCTCATGCTATAGGAAGGCTCTCAGGTTTGGAAGGGGAAAGAGTTGGATATCACATTTCATGTTAGAGGTAGGATCTCAGGTTTGGTATTAGAGGCATTGAGATATCACATCTCATGCTATCAGAAGGGTCTCAGGAATGGAATGGGAAGGAGTTGGATATCACATCTCATGCTAAAGGGAGGGTCTCAGGTTTGGAAGGGGAAGGATTTGGATATCACATCTCATGTTATAGGAAGGATCTCAGGTTTGGTATTAGAAGCATTGAGATATCACATCTCATGCTATCGGAAGGATCTCAGGTTTGGTATTAGAAGCATTGAGATATCACATCTCATGCTATCAGAAGAGTCTCAGGATTGGAATAGGAAGGAGTTGGATATCACATCTCATGCTAAAGGGAGGGTCTCAGGTTTGGAAGGGGAAGGATTTGGATATCACATCTCATGTTATCTGAAGGATCTCACGTTTGGTATTAGAAGTATTGAGATATATCTCATGCTATAGGAAGGGTCTCAGGATTGGAATGGGAAGGAGTTGGATATCACATCTCATGCTATAGGGAGGGTCTCAGGATTGGAATGGGAAGGACTTAGATATCACATATCATGCTATAGGGAGGGTCTCAGTTTTGATATTAGAAGCATTGAGATATCACATCTCATGCTATCGGAAGTGTCTCAGGATTGGAATGGGAAGGAGCTGGATATCACATCTCATGCTAAAGGAAGGGTCTCAGGTTTGGAACGGGAAGGATTTGGATATCACATCTCATGTTATAGGAAGGGTCTCAGGTTTGGTATAAGCATTGAGATATCACATCTCTGCTATCGGAAGTGTCTCAGGATTGGAATGGGAAGGAGCTGGATATCACATCTCATGCTAAAGGAAGGGTCTCAGGTTTGGAACGGGAAGGAGTTGGATATCACATCTCATGTTATAGGAAGGGTCTCAGGTTTGGTATAAACATTGAGATATCACATCTCTGCTATCGGAAGTGTCTCAGGATTGGAGTGGGAAGGAGTTGGATATCACATCTCATGCTAAAGGAAGGGTCTCAGGTTTGGAACGGGAAGGAGTTGGATATCACATCTCATGTTATAGGAAGGGTCTCAGGTTTGGTATAAACATTCAGATATCACATCTCTGCTATCGGAAGTGTCTCAGGATTGGAATGGGAAGGAGTTGGATATCCCATCTCATGTTATAGGACGGGTCTCAGGTTTGTTATTAGAAACATTGAGATATCATATTGCATGCTGTAGGAAGGGTCTAAGGGTTGGAATGTGAAGGACTTGGATAACACATCTCATGCTATAGATAGGCTCTTAGGTTTGGAAAGGGAAGGAGTTGGATATCACATCTCATGTTATAGGAAGGATCTCAGGTTTGGTATTAGAAGCATTGAGACATCACATCTCATGCTATAGGAAGGGTCTCAGGGTTGGAATGGGAAGGAGTTGGATATCACATCTCATCCAATAGGAAGGGTCTCAGGTTTGGAATGGGAAGGAATTGGATATCACATCTCATGTTATAGGAAGGATCTCAGGTTTGGTATTAGAAGCATTGAGATATCACATCTCATGCTAAAGGAAGGGTCTCAGGTTTGGAACGTGAAGGAGTTGGATATCACATCTCATGTTATAGGAAGGGTCTCAGGTTTGGTATAAACATTGAGATATCACATCTCTGCTATCGGAAGTGTCTCAGGATTGGAATGGGAAGGAGTTGGATATCCCATCTCATGTTATAGGACGGGTCTCAGGTTTTTTTATTAGAATCATTGAGATATCATATTGCATGCTGTAGGAAGGGTCTAAGGATTGGAATGGGAAGGACTTAGATATCACATCTCATGCTATAGATAGGCTCTCAGGTTTGGAAAGTGAAGGAGTTGGATATCACATTTCATGTTAGAGGAAGGATCTCAGGTTTGGTATTAGGGGCATTGAGATATCACATCTCAGGCTATAGGAAGGGTCTCAGGATTGGAATGGGAAGGAGTTGGATATCACATCTCATGCTATAGGAAGGGTCTCAGGTTTGGTAGAAGCATTGAGATATCACATCTCATGCTATAGGAAGGGTCTCAGGATTGGAATGGAAGGAGTTGGATATCACATCTCATGTTATAGGAAGGATATCAGGTTTGGTATTAGAAGCATTGAGACATCACATCTCATGCTATGGGAAGGGTCTCAGGATTGGAATGGGAAGGAGTTGGATATCACATCTCATGCTATAGGAAGGGTCTCAGGATTGGAATGGGAAGGAGTTGAATATGACATCTCATGCCGTAGGAAGGGTCTCAGGTTTGGAATGGGAAGGACTTGGATATCACATCTCATGCTATAAGGAGGGTCTCAAGTTTGATATTAGAAGCATTGAGATATCACATTTCATGATATCGGAAGGGTCTCAAGATTGGAATGGGAAGGAATTGGATATCACATCTCATGATAAAGGAAGGGTCTAAGGTTTGGAAGGGGAAGGATTTGGATATCACATCTCATGTTATAGGACGGGTCTCAGGTTTGGTATTAGAAGCATTGAGATATCAAGTCTCATGGTATAGGAAGGGTCTCAGAATTGGAATGGGAAGGAGTTGGATATCACATCTCAAGCTATAGGAAGGGTCTCAGGATTAGAATGGGAAGGAGTTTGATATCACATCTCATGCCATAGTATGGGTCTCAGGTTTGGTAGAAGCATTGGGATATCACATCTCATGCTATCGGAAGGGTATCGGGATTGGATTTGGAAGGAGTTGGATATCCCATCTCATGCTATAGGAAGGGTCTCAGGTTGGAATGGGAAGGAGTTGGATATCACATCTCATGTTATAGGAAGGGTCTCAGGATTGGAATGGGAAGGACTTGGATATCACATCTCATGCTATAGGAAGGCTCTCAGGTTTGCAAGGGGAAAGAGTTGGATATCACATTTCATGTTAGAGGTAGGATCTCAGGTTTGGTAGAAGTATTGAGATATCACATCTCATGCTATCAGAAGGATCTCAGGTTTGGTATAGAAGCATTGAGATATCAAATCTTATGCTATCAGAAGAGTCTCAGGATTGGAATGGGAAGGAGTTGGATAAAGGAAGGAAGGGTCTCAGGTTTGGAAGATAAGGATTTGGATATCACATCTCATGTTATAGGAAGGATCTCAGGTTTGGTATTAGAAGTATTGAGATATCACATCTCATGCTATCGGAAGGATCTCAGGTTTGGTATAGAAGCATTGAGATATATCTTATGCTATCAGAAGGGTCTCAGGATTGGAATGGGAAGGAGTTGGATATCACATCTCATGCTAAAGGGAGGGTCTCAGGTTTGGAAGGGGAAGGATTTGGATATCACATCTCATGTTATAGGATGGATCTCAGGTTTGGTATTAGAAGTATTGAGATATCACATCTCATGTTATCGGAAGGATCTCAGGTTTGGTATTAGAAGTATTGAGATATCACATCTCATGCTATTGGAAGGGTCTCAGGATTGGAATGGGAAGGAGTTGGATATCACATCTCATGTTATAGGAAGGGTCTCAGGTTTGGTATAAACATTGAGATATCACATCTCTGCTATCGGAAGTGTCTCAGGATTGGAATGGGAAGGAGCTGGATATCACATCTCATGCTATCGGAAGTGTCTCAGGATTGGAATGGGAAGGAGCTGGATATCACATCTCATGCTAAAGGAAGGGTCTCAGGTTTGGAACGGGAAGGAGTTGGATATCACATCTCATGTTATAGGAAGGGACTCAGGTTTGGTATAAACATTGAGATATCACAGCTCTGCTATCGGAAGTGTCTCAGGATTGGATTGGGAAGGAGTTGAATATCCCATCTCATGTTATAGGACGGGTCTCAGGTTTTTTTATTAGAATCATTGAGATATCATATTGCATGCTGTAGGAAGGGTCTAAGGATTGGAATGGGAAGGACTTAGATATCACATCTCATGCTATAGATAGGCTCTCAGGTTTGGAAAGTGAAGGAGTTGGATATCACATTTCATGTTAGAGGAAGGATCTCAGGTTTGGTATTAGGGGCATTGAGATATCACATCTCAGTCTATAGGAAGGGTCTCAGGATTGGAATGGGAAGGAGTTGGATATCACATCTCATGCTATAGGAAGGGTCTCAGGATTGGAATGGAAGGAGTTGGATATCACATCTCATGTTATAGGAAGGATATCAGGTTTGGTATTAGAAGCATTGAGACATCACATCTCATGCTATAGGAAGGGTCTCAGGATTGGAATGGGAAGGAGTTGGATATCACATCTCATGCTATAGGAAGGGTCTCAGAATTGGAATGGGAAGGAGTTGGATATCACATCTCAAGCTATAGGAAGGGTCTCAGGATTAGAATGGGAAGGAGTTTGATATCACATCTCATGCCATAGTATGGGTCTCAGGTTTGGTAGAAGCATTGGGTTATCACATCTCATGCTATCGGAAGGGTATCGGGATTGGATTTGGAAGGAGTTGGATATCCCATCTCATGCTATAGGAAGGGTCTCAGGTTGGAATGGGAAGGAGTTGGATATCACATCTCATGTTATAGGAAGGGTCTCAGGATTGGAATGGGAAGGACTTGGATATCACATCTCATGCTATAGGAAGGCTCTCAGGTTTGCAAGGGGAAAGAGTTGGATATCACATTTTATGTTAGAGGTAGGATCTCAGGTTTGGTATTAGAAGTATTAAGATATCACATCTCATGCTATCAGAAGGATCTCAGGTTTGGTATAGAAGCTTTGAGATATATCTTATGCTATCAGTAGGGTCTCAGGATTGGAATGGGAAGGAGTTGGATATCACATCTCATGCTAAAGGGAGGGTCTCGGGTTTGGAAGGGGAAGGATTTGGATATCACATCTAATGTTCTAGGATGGATCTCAGGTTTGGTATTAGAAGTATTGAGATATCACATCTCATGTTATCGGAAGGATCTCAGGTTTGGTGTTAGAAGTATTGAGATATCACATATCATGCTATAGGGAGGGTCTCAGTTTTGATATTAGAAGCATTGAGATATCACATCTCATGCTATCGGAAGTGTCTCAGGATTGGAATGGGAAGGAGCTGGATATCACATCTCATGCTAAAGGAAGGGTCTCAGGTTTGGAATGGGAAGGAGTTGGATATCACATCTCATGTTATAGGAAGGGTCTCAGGTTTGGTATAAACATTGAGATATCACATCTCTGCTATCGGAAGTGTCTCAGGATTGGAATGGGAAGGAGTTGGATATCCCATCTCATGTTATAGGAAGGGTCTCAGGTTTTTTTATTAGAATCATTGAGATATCATATTGCATGCTGTAGGAAGGGTCTAAGGATTGGAATGGGAAGGACTTAGATATCACATCTCATGCTATAGATAGGCTCTCAGGTTTGGAAAGTGAAGGAGTTGGATATCACATTTCATGTTAGAGGAAGGATCTCAGGTTTGGTATTAGGGGCATTGAGATATCACATCTCAGGCTATAGGAAGGGTCTCAGGATTGGAATGGGAAGGAGTTGGATATCACATCTCATGCTATAGGAAGGGTCTCAGGTTTGGTAGAAGCATTGAGATATCACATCTCATGCTATAGGAAGGGTCTCAGGATTGGAATGGAAGGAGTTGGATATCACATCTCATGTTATAGGAAGGATATCAGGTTTGGTATTAGAAGCATTGAGACATCACATCTCATGCTATAGGAAGGGTCTCAGGATTGGAATGGGAAGGAGTTGGATATCACATCTCATGCTATAGGAAGGGTCTCAGAATTGGAATGGGAAGGAGTTGGATATCACATCTCAAGCTATAGGAAGGGTCACAGGATTAGAATGGGAAGGAGTTTGATATCACATCTCATGCCATAGTATGGGTCTCAGGTTTGGTAGAAGCATTGGGATATCACATCTCATGCTATCGGAAGGGTATCGGGATTGGATTTGGAAGGAGTTGGATATCCCATCTCATGCTATAGGAAGGGTCTCAGGTTGGAATGGGAAGGAGTTGGATATCACATCTCATGTTATAGGAAGGGTCTCAGGATTGGAATGGGAAGGACTTGGATATCACATCTCATGCTATAGGAAGGCTCTCAGGTTTGCAAGGGGAAAGAGTTGGATATCACATTTTATGTTAGAGGTAGGATCTCAGGTTTGGTATTAGAAGTATTGAGATATCACATCTCATGCTATCAGAAGGATCTCAGGTTTGGTATAGAAGCATTGAGATATCAAATCTTATGCTATCAGAAGAGTCTCAGGATTGGAATGGGAAGGAGTTGGATATCACATCTCATGCTAAAGGAAGGGTCTCAGGTTTGGAAGATAAGGATTTGGATATCACATCTCATGTTATAGGAAGGATCTCAGGTTTGGTATTAGAAGTATTGAGATATCACATCTCATGCTATCGGAAGGATCTCAGGTTTGGTATTGAAGCATTGAGATATATCTTATGCTATCAGAAGGGTCTCAGGATTGGAATGGGAAGGAGTTGGATATCACATCTCATGCTAAAGGGAGGTTCTCAGGTTTGGAAGGGGAAGGATTTGGATATCACATCTCATGTTATAGGATGGATCTCAGGTTTGGTATTAGAAGTATTGAGATATCACATCTCATGTTATCGGAAGGATCTCAGGTTTGGTGTTAGAAGTATTGAGATATCACATCTCATGCTATAGGAAGGGTCTCAGGATTGGAATGGGAAGGAGTTGGATATCACATCTCATGCTAAAGGAAGGGTCTCAGGTTTGGTAGAAGCATTGAGATATCACATCTCATGCTATAGGAAGGGTCTCAGGATTGGAATGGGAAGGACTTAGATATCACATATCATGCTATAGGGAGGGTCACAGTTTTGATATTAGAAGCATTGAGATATCACATCTCATACTATCGGAAGTGTCTCAGGATTGGAATGGGAAGGAGCTGGATATCACATCTCATGCTAAAGGAAGGGTCTCAGGTTTGGAACGGGAAGGAGTTGGATATCACATCTCATGTTATAGGAAGGGTCTCAGGTTTGGTATAAACATTGAGATATCACATCTCTGCTATCGGAAGTGTCTCAGGATTGGAATGGGAAGGAGCTGGATATCACATCTCATGCTAAAGGAAGGGTCTCAGGATTGGAATGGGAAGGAGTTGGATATCCCATCTCATGTTATAGGACGGGTCTCAGGTTTTTTTATTAGAATCATTGAGATATCATATTGCATGCTGTAGGAAGGGTCTAAGGATTGGAATGGGAAGGACTTAGATATCACATCTCATGCTATAGATAGGCTCTCAGGTTTGGAAAGTGAAGGAGTTGGATATCACATTTCATGTTAGAGGAAGGATCTCAGGTTTGGTATTAGGGGCATTGAGATATCACATCTCAGGCTATAGGAAGGGTCTCAGGATTGGAATGGGAAGGAGTTGGATATCACATCTCATGCTATAGGAAGGGTCTCAGGTTTGGTAGAAGCATTGAGATATCACATCTCATGCTATAGGAAGGGTCTCGGGATTGGAATGGAAGGAGTTGGATATCACATCTCATGTTATAGGAAGGTTATCAGGTTTGGTATTAGAAGCATTGAGACATCACATCTCATGCTATAGGAAGGGTCTCAGGATTGGAATGGGAAGGAGTTGGATATCACATCTCATGCTATAGGAAGGGTCTCAGGATTGGAATGGGAAGGAGTTGAATATGACATCTCATGCCGTAGGAAGGGTCTCAGGTTTGGAATGGGAAGGACTTGGATATCACATCTCATGCTATAAGGAGGGTCTCAAGTTTGATATTAGAAGCATTGAGATATCACATTTCATGATATCGGAAGGGTCTCAAGATTGGAATGGGAAGGAATTGGATATCACATCTCATGATAAAGGAAGGGTCTAAGGTTTGGAAGGGGAAGGATTTGGATATCACATCTCATGTTATAGGACGGGTCTCAGGTTTGGTATTAGAAGCATTGAGATATCAAGTCTCATGGTATAGGAAGGGTCTCAGAATTGGAATGGGAAGGAGTTGGATATCACATCTCAAGCTATAGGAAGGGTCTCAGGATTAGAATGGGAAGGAGTTTGATATCACATCTCATGCCATAGTATGGGTCTCAGGTTTGGTAGAAGCATTGGGATATCACATCTCATGCTATCGGAAGGGTATCGGGATTGGATTTGGAAGGAGTTGGATATCCCATCTCATGCTATAGGAAGGGTCTCAGGATTGGAATGGGAAGGACTTGGATATCACATCTCATGCTATAGGAAGGCTCTCAGGTTTGCAAGGGGAAAGAGTAGGATATCACATTTCATGTTAGAGGTAGGATCTCAGGTTTGGTATTAGAAGTATTGAGATATCACATCTCATGCTATCAGAAGGATCTCAGGTTTGGTATAGAAGCATTGAGATATCAAATCTTATGCTATCAGAAGAGTCTCAGGATTGGAATGGGAAGGAGTTGGATAAAGGAAGGAAGGGTCTCAGGTTTGGAAGATAAGGATTTGGATATCACATCTCATGTTATAGGAAGGATCTCAGGTTTGGTATTAGAAGTATTGAGATATCACATCTCATGCTATCGGAAGGATCTCAGGTTTGGTATAGAAGCATTGAGATATATCTTATGCTATCAGAAGGGTCTCAGGATTGGAATGGGAAGGAGTTGGATATCACATCTCATGCTAAAGGGAGGGTCTCAGGTTTGGAAGGGGAAGGATTTGGATATCACATCTCATGTTATAGGATGGATCTCAGGTTTGGTATTAGAAGTATTGAGATATCACATCTCATGTTATCGGAAGGATCTCAGGTTTGGTATTAGAAGTATTGAGATATCACATCTCATGCTATAGGAAGGGTCTCAGGATTGGAATGGGAAGGAGTTGGATATCACATCTCATGTTATAGGAAGGGTCTCAGGTTTGGTATAAACATTGAGATAGCACATCTCTGCTATCGGAAGTGTCTCAGGATTGGAATGGGAAGGAGCTGGATATCACATCTCATGCTATCGGAAGTGTCTCAGGATTGGAATGGGAAGGAGCTGGATATCACATCTCATGCTAAAGGAAGGGTCTCAGGTTTGGAACGGGAAGGAGTTGGATATCACATCTCATGTTATAGGAAGGGTCTCAGGTTTGGTATAAACATTGAGATATCACAGCTCTGCTATTGGAAGTGTCTCAGGATTGGAATGGGAAGGAGTTGAATATCCCATCTCATGTTATAGGACGGGTCTCAGGTTTTTTTATTAGAATCATTGAGATATCATATTGCATGCTGTAGGAAGGGTCTAAGGATTGGAATGGGAAGGACTTAGATATCACATCTCATGCTATAGATAGGCTCTCAGGTTTGGAAAGTGAAGGAGTTGGATATCACATTTCATGTTAGAGGAAGGATCTCAGGTTTGGTATTAGGGGCATTGAGATATCACATCTCAGGCTATAGGAAGGGTCTCAGGATTGGAATGGGAAGGAGTTGGATATCACATCTCATGCTATAGGAAGGGTCTCAGGTTTGGTAGAAGCATTGAGATATCACATCTCATGCTATAGGAAGGGTCTCAGGATTGGAATGGAAGGAGTTGGATATCACATCTCATGTTATAGGAAGGATATCAGGTTTGGTATTAGAAGCATTGAGACATCACATCTCATGCTATAGGAAGGGTCTCGGGATTGGAATGGGAAGGAGTTGGATATCACATCTCATGCTATAGGAAGGGTCTCAGGATTGGAATGGGAAGGAGTTGAATATGACATCTCATGCCGTAGGAAGGGTCTCAGGTTTGGTATAAACATTGAGATATCACATCTCTGCTATCAAAAGGGTCTCAGGATTGGAATGGGAAGGAGTTGGATTTCCCATCTCATGTTATAGGAAGAGTCTCAGGTTTGGTATTAGAAGCATTGAGATATCACATCTCATGCTATAGGAAGTGTCTCAGGATTGGAATGGGAAGGACTTAGATATCACATCTCATGCTATGGGAAGGGTCTCAGGTTTGGTATAAGCAGTGAGATATCACATCTCATGCTATAGGAAGTGTCTCAGGATTGGAATGGGAAGGAGTTGGATATCACATCTCATGTTATAGGAAGGATCTCAGGTTTGGTATAAGCATTGAGATATCACATCTCTGCTATCGGAAGGGTCTCAGGATTGGAATGGGAAGGAGTTGGATATTCCCATCTCATGTCATAGGAAGGGTCTCAGGTTTGGTATTAGAAGCATTGAGATATCACATCCCATGCTATAGGAAGGGTCTCAGGATTGGAATGGGAAGGACTTGGATATCACATCTCATGCTATAGGGAGGGTCTCAAGTTTGATATTAGAAGCTTTGAGATATCACATCTCATGATATCGGAAGGGTCTCAGGATTGGAATGGGAAGGAGTTGGATATCACATCTCATGATAAAGGAAGGGTCTAAGGTTTGGAAGGGGATGGATTTGGATATCACGTCTCATGTTATATTATGGGTCTCAGGTTTGGTATTAGAAGCATTGAGATATCAAGTCTCATAGTATAGGAAGGGTCTCAGAATTGGAATGGGAAGGAGTTGGATATCACATCTCAAGATCTAGGAAGGGTCTCAGGATTGGAATGGGAAGGACTTGGATATCACATCTCATGCTATAGGAAGGCTCTCAGGTTTGGAAGGGGAAAGAGTTGGATATCACATTTCATGTTAGAGGTAGGATCTCAGGTTTGGTATTAGAGGCATTGAGATATCACATCTCATGCTATCAGAAGGGTCTCAGGAATGGAATGGGAAGGAGTTGGATATCACATCTCATGCTAAAGGGAGGGTCTCAGGTTTGGAAGGGGAAGGATTTGGATATCACATCTCATGTTATAGGAAGGATCTCAGGTTTGGTATTAGAAGCATTGAGATATCACATCTCATGCTATCGGAAGGATCTCAGGTTTGGTATTAGAAGCATTGAGATATCACATCTCATGCTATCAGAAGAGTCTCAGGATTGGAATAGGAAGGAGTTGGATATCACATCTCATGCTAAAGGGAGGGTCTCAGGTTTGGAAGGGGAAGGATTTGGATATCACATCTCATGTTATCTGAAGGATCTCACGTTTGGTATTAGAAGTATTGAGATATATCTCATGCTATAGGAAGGGTCTCAGGATTGGAATGGGAAGGAGTTGGATATCACATCTCATGCTATAGGGAGGGTCTCAGGATTGGAATGGGAAGGACTTAGATATCACATATCATGCTATAGGGAGGGTCTCAGTTTTGATATTAGAAGCATTGAGATATCACATCTCATGCTATCGGAAGTGTCTCAGGATTGGAATGGGAAGGAGCTGGATATCACATCTCATGCTAAAGGAAGGGTCTCAGGTTTGGAACGGGAAGGATTTGGATATCACATCTCATGTTATAGGAAGGGTCTCAGGTTTGGTATAAGCATTGAGATATCACATGCTATCGGAAGTGTCTCAGGATTGGAATGGGAAGGAGTTGGATATCCCATCTCATGTTATAGGACGGGTCTCAGGTTTGTTATTAGAATCATTGAGATATCATATTGCATGCTGTAGGAAGGGTCTAAGGGTTGGAATGTGAAGGACTTGGATATCACATCTCATGCTATAGATAGGCTCTTAGGTTTTGAAAGGGAAGGAGTTGGATATCACATTTCATGTTAGAGGAAGGATCTCAGGTTTGGTATTAGAAGCATTGAGATATCACATCTCATGCTATAGGAAGGGTCTCAGGATTGGAATGGGAAGCAGTTGGATATCACATCTCATGCTATAGGAAGGGTCTCAGGTTTGGTATAAGCATTGAGATATCACATCTCATGCTATAGGACGGGTCTCAGGATTGGAATGGAAGGAGTTGGATATCACATCTCATGTTATAGGAAGGATCTCAGGTTTGGTATTAGAAGCATTGAGACATCACATCTCATGCTATAGGAAGGGTCTCAGGGTTGGAATGGGAAGGAGTTGGATATCACATCTCATCCAATAGGAAGGGTCTCCGGTTTGGAATGGGAAGGAATTGGATATCACATCTCATGTTATAGGAAGGATCTCAGGTTTGGTATTAGAAGCATTGAGATATCACATCTCATGCTATAGGAAGGGTCTCAGGATTGGAATGTGAAGGATTTGGATATCACATCTCATGCTAAAGGAAGGGTCTCAGGTTTGGTAGAAGCATTGAGATATCACGTCTCTGCTATCGGAAGGGTCTCATGATTGGATTGGGAAGGAGTTGGATATCCCTTCTCATGCTATAGGAAGGGTCTCAGGATTTGAATGGCAAGGAGTTGGATATCACATCTCATGCCATAGGAAGGGTCTCAGGTTTGGTATAAGCATTGAGATATCACATCTCTGCTATCGGAAGGGTCTCAGGATTGGATTGGGAAGGAGTTGGATATCCCTTCTCATGCTATAGGAAGTGTCTCAGGTTGGAATGGGAAGGAGTTGGATATCACATCTCATGTTATAGGAAGGGTCTCAGGATTGGAATGGGAAGGATTTGGATATCACATCTCTTGCTATAGGAAGGGTCTCAGGATTGGAATGGGTAGGAGTTGGATATTACTTTCTTGCTATAGGAAGGGTCTCATGTTTGGAATGGGAAGGAGTTGGATATCACATATGCTATAGTTAGTGTCTCAGGTTTGGAACGGGAAGGAGTTGGATATCACATCTCATGTTATAGGAAGGGTCTCAGGTTTGGTATAAGCATTGAGATATCACATCTCTGCTATCGGAAGCGGCTCAGGATTGGAATGGGAAGGAGTTGGATATCCCATCTAATGTTATAGGAAGAGTCTCTGGTTTGGTATTAGAATCATTGAGATATCACATCGCATGCTGTAGGAAGGGTCTAAGGATTGGAATGGGATGGACTTGGATATCACATCTCATGCTATAGGTAGGCTCTCAGGTTTGGTATAAGCATTGAGATATCACATCTCATGCTATAGGAAGGGTCTCAGGATTGGAATGGGAAGGAATTGGATATCACATCTCATGCTATAGGAAGGGTCTCAGGATTGGAATGGGAAGGAGTTGGATATCACATCTCATGCTATAGGAAGGGTCTCAGGTTTGGTAGAAGCATTGAGATATCACATCTCATGCTATAGGAAGGGTCTCGGGATTGGAATGGAAGGAGTTGGATATCACATCTCATGTTATAGGAAGGTTATCAGGTTTGGTATTAGAAGCATTGAGACATCACATCTCATGCTATAGGAAGGGCCTCAGGATTGGAAT
This sequence comes from Ambystoma mexicanum, assembly GCF_040938575.1. Classification (NCBI taxonomy): domain Eukaryota; kingdom Metazoa; phylum Chordata; class Amphibia; order Caudata; family Ambystomatidae; genus Ambystoma; species Ambystoma mexicanum. The sequence continues at coordinate 325,684,369 of NC_090936.1, forward strand.
GGGAAGGAGTTGGATATCACATCTCATGCTATAGGAAGGGTCTCAGGTTTGGAATGGGAAGGACTTGGATATCACATCTCATGCTATAAGGAGGGTCTCAAGTTTGATATTAGAAGCATTGAGATATCACATTTCATGATATCGGAAGGGTCTCAAGATTGGAATGGGAAGGAATTGGATATCACATCTCATGATAAAGGATGGGTCTAAGGTTTGGAAGGGGAAGGATTTGGATATCACATCTCATGTTATAGGACGGGTCTCAGGTTTGGTATTAGAAGCATTGAGATATCAAGTCTCATGGTATAGGAAGGGTCTCAGAATTGGAATGGGAAGGAGTTGGATATCACATCTCAAGCTATAGGAAGGGTCTCAGGATTAGAATGGGAAGGAGTTTGATATCACATCTCATGCCATAGTATGGGTCTCAGGTTTGGTAGAAGCATTGGGATATCACATCTCATGCTATCGGAAGGGTATCGGGATTGGATTTGGAAGGAGTTGGATATCCCATCTCATGCTATAGGAAGGGTCTCAGGATTGGAATGGGAAGGACTTGGATATCACATCTCATGCTATAGGAAGGCTCTCAGGTTTGCAAGGGGAAAGAGTTGGATATCACATTTCATGTTAGAGGTAGGATCTCAGGTTTGGTATTAGAAGTATTGAGATATCACATCTCATGCTATCAGAAGGATCTCAGGTTTGGTATAGAAGCATTGAGATATCAAATCTTATGCTATCAGAAGAGTCTCAGGATTGGAATGGGAAGGAGTTGGATAAAGGAAGGAAGGGTCTCAGGTTTGGAAGATAAGGATTTGGATATCACATCTCATGTTATAGGAAGGATCTCAGGTTTGGTATTAGAAGTATTGAGATATCACATCTCATGCTATCGGAAGGATCTCAGGTTTGGTATAGAAGCATTGAGATATATCTTATGCTATCAGAAGGGTCTCAGGATTGGAATGGGAAGGAGTTGGATATCACATCTCATGCTAAAGGGAGGGTCTCAGGTTTGGAAGGGGAAGGATTTGGATATCACATCTCATGTTATAGGATGGATCTCAGGTTTGGTATTAGAAGTATTGAGATATCACATCTCATGTTATCGGAAGGATCTCAGGTTTGGTATTAGAAGTATTGAGATATCACATCTCATGCTATAGGAAGGGTCTCAGGATTGGAATGGGAAGGAGTTGGATATCACATCTCATGTTATAGGAAGGGTCTCAGGTTTGGTATAAACATTGAGATATCACATCTCTGCTATCGGAAGTGTCTCAGGATTGGAATGGGAAGGAGCTGGATATCACATCTCATGCTATCGGAAGTGTCTCAGGATTGGAATGGGAAGGAGCTGGATATCACATCTCATGCTAAAGGAAGGGTCTCAGGTTTGGAACGGGAAGGAGTTGGATATCACATCTCATGTTATAGGAAGGGTCTCAGGTTTGGTATAAACATTGAGATATCACAGCTCTGCTATCGGAAGTGTCTCAGGATTGGAATGGGAAGGAGTTGAATATCCCATCTGATGTTATAGGACGGGTCTCAGGTTTTTTTATTAGAATCATTGAGATATCATATTGCATGCTGTAGGAAGGGTCTAAGGATTGGAATGGGAAGGACTTAGATATCACATCTCATGCTATAGATAGGCTCTCAGGTTTGGAAAGTGAAGGAGTTGGATATCACATTTCATGTTAGAGGAAGGATCTCAGGTTTGGTATTAGGGGCATTGAGATATCACATCTCAGGCTATAGGAAGGGTCTCAGGATTGGAATGGGAAGGAGTTGGATATCACATCTCATGCTATAGGAAGGGTCTCAGGTTTGGTAGAAGCATTGAGATATCACATCTCATGCTATAGGAAGGGTCTCAGGATTGGAATGGAAGGAGTTGGATATCACATCTCATGTTATAGGAAGGATATCAGGTTTGGTATTAGAAGCATTGAGACATCACATCTCATGCTATAGGAAGGGTCTCAGGATTGGAATGGGAAGGAGTTGGATATCACATCTCATGCTATAGGAAGGGTCTCAGGAATGGAATGGGAAGGAGTTGAATATGACATCTCATGCCGTAGGAAGGGTCTCAGGTTTGGTATAAACATTGAGATATCACATCTCTGCTATCAAAAGGGTCTCAGGATTGGAATGGGAAGGAGTTGGATTTCCCATCTCATGTTATAGGAAGAGTCTCAGATTTGGTATTAGAAGCATTGAGATATCACATCTCATGCTATAGGAAGTGTCTCAGGATTGGAATGGGAAGGACTTAGATATCACATCTCATGCTATGGGAAGGGTCTCAGGTTTGGTATAAGCAGTGAGATATCACATCTCATGCTATAGGAAGTGTCTCAGGATTGGAATGGGAAGGAGTTGGATATCACATCTCATGTTATAGGAAGGATCTCAGGTTTGGTATAAGCATTGAGATATCACATCTCTGCTATCGGAAGGGTCTCAGGATTGGAATGGGAAGGAGTTGGATATTCCCATCTCATGTCATAGGAAGGGTCTCAGGTTTGGTATTAGAAGCATTGAGATATCACATCTCATGCTATAGGAAGGGTCTCAGGATTGGAATGGGAAGGACTTGGATATCACATCTCATGCTATAGGGAGGGTCTCAAGTTTGATATTAGAAGCTTTGAGATATCACATCTCATGATATCGGAAGGGTCTCAGGATTGGAATGGGAAGGAGTTGGATATCACATCTCATGATAAAGGAAGGGTCTAAGGTTTGGAAGGGGATGGATTTGGATATCACGTCTCATGTTATATTATGGGTCTCAGGTTTGGTATTAGAAGCATTGAGATATCAAGTCTCATAGTATAGGAAGGGTCTCAGAATTGGAATGGGAAGGAGTTGGATATCACATCTCAAGATCTAGGAAGGGTCTCAGGATTGGAATGGGAAGGACTTGGATATCACATCTCATGCTATAGGAAGGCTCTCAGGTTTGGAAGGGGAAAGAGTTGGATATCACATTTCATGTTAGAGGTAGGATCTCAGGTTTGGTATTAGAGGCATTGAGATATCACATCTCATGCTATCAGAAGGGTCTCAGGAATGGAATGGGAAGGAGTTGGATATCACATCTCATGCTAAAGGGAGGGTCTCAGGTTTGGAAGGGGAAGGATTTGGATATCACATCTCATGTTATAGGAAGGATCTCAGGTTTGGTATTAGAAGCATTGAGATATCACATCTCATGCTATCGGAAGGATCTCAGGTTTGGTATTAGAAGCATTGAGATATCACATCTCATGCTATCAGAAGAGTCTCAGGATTGGAATAGGAAGGAGTTGGATATCACATCTCATGCTAAAGGGAGGGTCTCAGGTTTGGAAGGGGAAGGATTTGGATATCACATCTCATGTTATCGGAAGGATCTCACGTTTGGTATTAGAAGTATTGAGATATATCTCATGCTATAGGAAGGGTCTCAGGATTGGAATGGGAAGGAGTTGGATATCACATCTCATGCTATAGGGAGGGTCTCAGGATTGGAATGGGAAGGACTTAGATATCACATATCATGCTATAGGGAGGGTCTCAGTTTTGATATTAGAAGCATTGAGATATCACATCTCATGCTATCGGAAGTGTCTCAGGATTGGAATGGGAAGGAGCTGGATATCACATCTCATGCTAAAGGAAGGGTCTCAGGTTTGGAACGGGAAGGATTTGGATATCACATCTCATGTTATAGGAAGGGTCTCAGGTTTGGTATAAGCATTGAGATATCACATGCTATCGGAAGTGTCTCAGGATTGGAATGGGAAGGAGTTGGATATCCCATCTCATGTTATAGGACGGGTCTCAGGTTTGTTATTAGAATCATTGAGATATCATATTGCATGCTGTAGGAAGGGTCTAAGGGTTGGAATGTGAAGGACCTGGATATCACATCTCATGCTATAGATAGGCTCTTAGGTTTTGAAAGGGAAGGAGTTGGATATCACATTTCATGTTAGAGGAAGGATCTCAGGTTTGGTATTAGAAGCATTGAGATATCACATCTCATGCTATAGGAAGGGTCTCAGGATTGGAATGGGAAGCAGTTGGATATCACATCTCATGCTATAGGAAGGGTCTCAGGTTTGGTATAAGCATTGAGATATCACATCTCATGCTATAGGACGGGTCTCAGGATTGGAATGGAAGGAGTTGGATATCACATCTCATGTTATAGGAAGGATCTCAGGTTTGGTATTAGAAGCATTGAGACATCACATCTCATGCTATAGGAAGGGTCTCAGGGTTGGAATGGGAAGGAGTTGGATATCACATCTCATCCAATAGGAAGGGTCTCAGGTTTGGAATGGGAAGGAATTGGATATCACATCTCATGTTATAGGAAGGATCTCAGGTTTGGTATTAGAAGCATTGAGATATCACATCTCATGCTATAGGAAGGGTCTCAGGATTGGAATGTGAAGGATTTGGATATCACATCTCATGCTAAAGGAAGGGTCTCAGGTTTGGTAGAAGCATTGAGATATCACGTCTCTGCTATCGGAAGGGTCTCAGGATTGGATTGGGAAGGAGTTGGATATCCCTTCTCATGCTATAGGAAGGGTCTCAGGATTTGAATGGCAAGGAGTTGGATATCACATCTCATGCCATAGGAAGGGTCTCAGGTTTGGTATAAGCATTGAGATATCACATCTCTGCTATCGGAAGGGTCTCAGGATTGGATTGGGAAGGAGATGGATATCCCTTCTCATGCTATAGGAAGTGTCTCAGGTTGGAATGGGAAGGAGTTGGATATCACATCTCATGTTATAGGAAGGGTCTCAGGATTGGAATGGGAAGGATTTGGATATCACATCTCTTGCTATAGGAAGGGTCTCAGGATTGGAATGGGTAGGAGTTGGATATTACTTTCTTGCTATAGGAAGGGTCTCATGTTTGGAATGGGAAGGAGTTGGATATCACATATGCTATAGTTAGTGTCTCAGGTTTGGAACGGGAAGGAGTTGGATATCACATCTCATGTTATAGGAAGGGTCTCAGGTTTGGTATAAGCATTGAGATATCACATCTCTGCTATCGGAAGCGGCTCAGGATTGGAATGGGAAGGAGTTGGATATCCCATCTAATGTTATAGGAAGAGTCTCTGGTTTGGTATTAGAATCATTGAGATATCACATCGCATGCTGTAGGAAGGGTCTAAGGATTGGAATGGGATGGACTTGGATATCACATCTCATGCTATAGGTAGGCTCTCAGGTTTGGTATAAGCATTGAGATATCACATCTCATGCTATAGGAAGGGTCTCAGGATTGGAATGGGAAGGAATTGGATATCACATCATGCTATAGGAAGGGTCTCAGATTTGGTATAAGCATTGAGGTATCACATCTCATGCTAAAGGAAGGGTCTCAGGATTGGAATGGGAAGGAGTTGTATATGACATCTCAGGCCATAGGAAGGTTCTCAGGTTTGGTATAAGCATTGAGATATCACATCTCTGCTATCGGAAAGGTCTCAGGATTGGAATGGGAAGGAGTTGGATATCCCATCTCATGTTATAGGAAGGGTCTCAGGTTTGGTATTAGAAGCATAGAGATATCACATCTCATGCTATAGGAAGGGTCTCAGGATTGGAATGGGAATGACTTGGATGTCACATCTCATGCTATAGGGAGGGTCTCAAGTTTGATATTAGAAGCATTGAGATAACAAATCTCATGATATCGGAAGGGTCTCAGGATTGGAATGGGAAGGAGTTGGATATCACATCTCATGATAAAGGAAGGGTCTAAGGTTTGGAAGGGTAAGGATTTGGATATCACATCTCATGTTATAGGACGGGTCTCAGGTTTGGTATTAGAAGCATTGAGATATCAAGTCTCATGGTATAAGAAGGGTCTCAGAATTGGAATGGGAAGGAGTTGGATATCACACCTCAAGCTATAGGAAAGGTCTCAGGATTGGAATGGGAAGGAGTTTGATATCACATCTCATGCCATAGTATGGGTCTCAGGTTTGGTAGAAGCATTGGGATATCACATCTCATGCTATCGGAAGGGTATCAGTATTGGATTTGGAAGAAGTTGGATATCCCATCTCATGCTATAGGAAGGGTCTCAGGTTGGAAGGGGAAGGAGTTGGATATCACATTTCATGTTATAGGAAGGGTCGCAGGATTGGAATGGGAAGGACTTGGATATCATATCTCATGCTATAGGACGGGTCTCAGGTTTGTTATTAGAATCATTGAGATATCATATTGCATGCTGTAGGAAGGGTCTAAGGATTGGAATGGGAAGGACCTGGATATCACATCTCATGCTATAGATAGGCTCTTAGGTTTGGAAAGGGAAGGAGTTGGATATCACATTTCATGTTAGAGGAAGGATCTCAGGTTTGGTATTAGAAGCATTGAGATATCACATCTCATGCTATAGGAAGGGTCTCAGGATTGGAATGGGAAGTAGTTGGATATCACATCTCATGCTATAGGAAGGGTCTCAGGTTTGGTATAAGCATTGAGATATCACATCTCATGCTATAGGACGGGTCTCAGGATTGGAATGGAAGGAGTTGGATATCACATCTCATGTTATAGGAAGGGTCTCAGGTTTGGTATAAGCATTGAGATATCACATGCTATCGGAAGTGTCTCAGGATTGGAATGGGAAGGAGTTGGATATCCCATCTCATGTTATAGGACGGGTCTCAGGTTTGTTATTAGAATCATTGAGATATCATATTGCATGCTGTAGGAAGGGTCTAAGGGTTGGAATGTGAAGGACTTGGATATCACATCTCATGCTATAGATAGGCTCTTAGGTTTTGAAAGGGAAGGAGTTGGATATCACATTTCATGTTAGAGGAAGGATCTCAGGTTTGGTATTAGAAGCATTGAGATATCACATCTCATGCTATAGGAAGGGTCTCAGGATTGGAATGGGAAGCAGTTGGATATCACATCTCATGCTATAGGAAGGGTCTCAGGTTTGGTATAAGCATTGAGATATCACATCTCATGCTATAGGACGGGTCTCAGGATTGGAATGGAAGGAGTTGGATATCACATCTCATGTTATAGGAAGGATCTCAGGTTTGGTATTAGAAGCATTGAGACATCACATCTCATGCTATAGGAAGGGTCTCAGGGTTGGAATGGGAAGGAGTTGGATATCACATCTCATCCAATAGGAAGGGTCTCAGGTTTGGAATGGGAAGGAATTGGATATCACATCTCATGTTATAGGAAGGATCTCAGGTTTGGTATTAGAAGCATTGAGATATCACATCTCATGCTATAGGAAGGGTCTCAGGATTGGAATGTGAAGGATTTGGATATCACATCTCATGCTAAAGGAAGGGTCTCAGGTTTGGTAGAAGCATTGAGATATCACGTCTCTGCTATCGGAAGGGTCTCAGGATTGGATTGGGAAGGAGTTGGATATCCCTTCTCATGCTATAGGAAGGGTCTCAGGATTTGAATGGCAAGGAGTTGGATATCACATCTCATGCCATAGGAAGGGTCTCAGGTTTGCTATAAGCATTGAGATATCACATCTCTGCTATCGGAAGGGTCTCAGGATTGGATTGGGAAGGAGTTGGATATCCCTTCTCATGCTATAGGAAGTGTCTCAGGTTGGAATGGGAAGGAGTTGGATATCACATCTCATGTTATAGGAAGGGTCTCAGGATTGGAATGGGAAGGATTTGGATATCACATCTCTTGCTATAGGAAGGGCCTCAAGATTGGAATGGGTAGGAGTTGGATATTACTTTCTTGCTATAGGAAGGGTCTCATGTTTGGAATGGGAAGGAGTTGGATATCACATATGCTATAGTTAGTGTCTCAGGTTTGGAACGGGAAGGAGTTGGATATCACATCTCATGTTATAGGAAGGGTCTCAGGTTTGGTATAAGCATTGAGATATCACATCTCTGCTATCGGAAGCGGCTCAGGATTGGAATGGGAAGGAGTTGGATATCCCATCTAATGTTATAGGAAGAGTCTCTGGTTTGGTATTAGAATCATTGAGATATCACATCGCATGCTGTAGGAAGGGTCTAAGGATTGGAATGGGATGGACTTGGATATCACATCTCATGCTATAGGTAGGCTCTCAGGTTTGGTATAAGCATTGAGATATCACATCTCATGCTATAGGAAGGGTCTCAGGATTGGAATGGGAAGGAATTGGATATCACATCATGCTATAGGAAGGGTCTCAGATTTGGTATAAGCATTGAGATATCACATCTCATGCTAAAGGAAGGGTCTCAGGATTGGAATGGGAAGGAGTTGTATATGACATCTCAGGCCATAGGAAGGTTCTCAGGTTTGGTATAAGCATTGAGATATCACATCTCTGCTATCGGAAAGGTCTCAGGATTGGAATGGGAAGGAGTTGGATATCCCATCTCATGTTATAGGAAGGGTCTCAGGTTTGGTATTAGAAGCATAGAGATATCACATCTCATGCTATAGGAAGGGTCTCAGGATTGGAATGGGAATGACTTGGATGTCACATCTCATGCTATAGGGAGGGTCTCAAGTTTGATATTAGAAGCATTGAGATAACAAATCTCATGATATCGGAAGGGTCTCAGGATTGGAATGGGAAGGAGTTGGATATCACATCTCATGATAAAGGAAGGGTCTAAGGTTTGGAAGGGGAAGGATTTGGATATCACATCTCATGTTATAGGACGGGTCTCAGGTTTGGTATTAGAAGCATTGAGATATCAAGTCTCATGGTATAAGAAGGGTCTCAGAATTGGAATGGGAAGGAGTTGGATATCACACCTCAAGCTATAGGAAGGGTCTCAGGATTGGAATGGGAAGGAGTTTGATATCACATCTCATGCCATAGTATGGGTCTCAGGTTTGGTAGAAGCATTGGGATATCACATCTCATGCTATCGGAAGGGTATCAGTATTGGATTTGGAAGAAGTTGGATATCCCATCTCATGCTATAGGAAGGGTCTCAGGTTGGAATGGGAAGGAGTTGGATATCACATTTCATGTTATAGGAAGGGTCGCAGGATTGGAATGGGAAGGACTTGGATATCATATCTCATGCTATAGGACGGGTCTCAGGTTTGTTATTAGAATCATTGAGATATCATATTGCATGCTGTAGGAAGGGTCTAAGGATTGGAATGGGAAGGACCTGGATATCACATCTCATGCTATAGATAGGCTCTTAGGTTTGGAAAGGGAAGGAGTTGGATATCACATTTCATGTTAGAGGAAGGATCTCAGGTTTGGTATTAGAAGCATTGAGATATCACATCTCATGCTATAGGAAGGGTCTCAGGATTGGAATGGGAAGTAGTTGGATATCACATCTCATGCTATAGGAAGGGTCTCAGGTTTGGTATAAGCATTGAGATATCACATCTCATGCTATAGGACGGGTCTCAGGATTGGAATGGAAGGAGTTGGATATCACATCTCATGTTATAGGAAGGATCTCAGGTTTGGTATTAGAAGCATTCAGCCATCACATCTCATGCTATAGGAAGGGTCTCAGGGTTGGAATGGGAAGGAGTTGGATATCACAACTCATCCACTAGGAAGGGTCTCAGGTTTGGAATGGGAAGGAATTGGATATCACATCTCATGTTATAGGAAGGATCTCAGGTTTGGTATTAGAAGCATTGAGATATCACATCTCATGCTATAGGAAGGGTCTCAGGATTGGAATGTGAAGGATTTGGATATTTATTTATTTATTTATTTATTCGCATTTGTTAAGCGCACAGAATCAGCCCTGAGGCATCGTGGCGCTGGTTACAGAATAGCGCTGGTTACAGGGAAAGCGCGTCTTAGTTACAGCATACAGAGGCATACATGCATACAGTTTGGGCAGTAGCAATAGTTAGCAGTGTGTGCCTGAATGGCAGTAGGTAGAGGAATTTTAGTTAAAGAGAGAGGTTTTGAGTTTTTTTCTAAACGCTGTGAGGGAGCCTTCTGCTCTTAGAGCGTGGGGGAGATTATTCCAAAGTTTTGGTGCTATGTAGGGGAAACCCAGCCCCCCGGCTGTAATCTTGTGGATGCGTGGTACAGTGAGTTGGTTAGTGTAGCAGAGTCTGGTAGGTCTGGATGAGGTCTGTCTGAGAATGGTGTCTGAGAGATATGATGGTGCAGTGTGGTGGATACATTTGTGGGTAGTAGTCAGTACCTTGAAGGTGATGCGTTCTTTGACAGGGAGCCAGTGAACTGATTGCCTTGCCAGTGAGATGTGGTCCCTTTTGGAGATGTTTAGTGCTGCTCTTAGAGCGTTATTTTGGGTGACCTGGAGTTTGTTTAGGTTTTTTTCAGAGGTGCCGGCTAGAAGTGCATTGCAATAGTCAAGTTTAGCGCCTATGGTAGCTCTTGCTATTGAAAGGCAGTTTTCTTTGGAAAGGAATGGTTTAATGGCGTTGATGAGTTTAGTGCTTAGTGCAGATGCGGAGACAATGGCACTAACTTGTTTGTCCATGGACAGGGTTGCATCAATGTAGACCCCTAGCGTTTTCACAGAGGATAGGACTGGGATAGTGCAGTTGTCGATGTTGAAATTGGCATAGCAGCTGTCTAGCCTGGCCAGTGTGGATTTTTGGCCGAGGATAAGGATTTCAGTCTTATCCCCGTTAAGACATAGGCCGTTAGTGGCCATCCAGGCTTGAATGGTGGCATATATGAGTTTTAGAGCTAGGGCGTCTTTGTGGTATGAGCCTGATAGAGGGAGGAGCACTTGGGTGTCGTCGGCGTAGTTGGTGTAGGCAATCCCAAGTGCATCAAGTTTCTCGAATAGGGGCTTAGTGAATAGATTGTAAAGCGTAGGTGCTGTACAGGAGCCTTGAGGGACACCGCAGTGTATTATGGATGGTGTTGCGCTCGAAATGTTTGAAAAGACTTTCATGGCCCTCCCTTCAAGAAATGAGGTTATCCAGGAGGTGGCTTGGTCAGAGAAATGTGCGGAGTGGGAGAGGTGTGAGGTGAGGGTCTTGTGGTCCACTAGGTCGAATGCCGCAGAGAGGTCGAGGAGAAGTAAAAGGGCGGGTTTACCTTTGTCCAATATCTTGGTTATTTGGTTTTTTAGGTCCAGCAAAGCAGTCTCTGTTCCATGACCTTTGCGGAAGCCTGACTGTCTGGTGCCTAGGATGGAGTTAGATTCGAGGTATAGTTGGATTTGGCTGTGTGCCACTTTATCTAGAATCTTGAGAAGGAAGGGGACAGTTGTTATAGGTCTGTAATTGTTAGGCATCGTGGGGTCGAGAGTGGGCTTTTTTAGAAGTGGGCGCACCCAGGCTTCTTTAAGACTGTCTGGGACAGAGCAGGACTTGAATGAGGCATTAATGAATGCGGTAATGATTGGGGCAAGTGGTTCAGCGCAGTCCTTGATTAATTTAGGGGGGCATGTATCGGCTTTGCAAGTCGATGGTTTCAGATGTTTCAGTATGTCCAGGACTTCTAGTTCTGAAACTTCTTTAAAGGCAAATTTGGGAATGTTAGTGGTTTTGCTATGGGATTGGGAATCTAAGTGTCGACTCTGTTTTGGCAAGGTATTGTAGTGGTCGCGGATTTTGTTTTGTAAGAGGTCTATTTTGTTGAGCATGGCGGCTTGGATACTGTTGCACCAGCCTTCATCCTTGATGATCTCGTCAGAGGAAGTGGGAGGCACTGTGAGCTCTTTAAAGATAGAGAAGAGTTCTCTTGAGTGGCACTTTGAGTCTAGTATTCGACGGTTGTATGATTCAGATTTGGCATTGAAGATGGCGGTTTTGTATTTTTTTGCAGTGACTTTGAATAAGTCTTTGGTGATGTCGCATGGGTTGGCCTGCCAGTTTTTAAGTGCTTGGCGCTTTTTGTCACGCAGAGCTTGGAGGTCCTCTGTGAACCATGCGTTTGAGTGGAAGGATTTTTTTTCTTTTTTCTCTTCTAGAGGAGCGATGGAGTTTATAGCATTGGTGAGCGTATCCTTGAGTATGTCTGCTAGGATGTTAGGATCTTGAGGGAAAGGAGGGGCGAGGCATGGGGTGTTGAGAAGGGGGAGTAGATTGTCTGCAGTTAACTTTTTGGAGCTTCTGGCTAGGGTGGCGGATTTATGTACTGGTGTTTTTCTGGTAGGTAACGTAGGGATAGAGAATTGTATGCAGCTGTGATCTGTCCAAGGGAGGAATGTGTTGGATGTGATAGAGGAGTTACAGTTATGGTCGGCCAGCCAGTCAAGAGTTCTGCCTTTGGAGTGGGTGGGTGACAGGATTTTTTGTGTGAAGTCTAGGTTGGAGAGGTCCTTGAGGAAGGAGGTTGCTGTTTTGTCCTTTGGGTCATTATAGCCTAGGTTAAGATCACCTAGGAGTAAGGTTTTGGTGGATTTTTTTAGGTTTTCGCTGAGAATATGCGTGATTTGCCCTTGAAAATCGGTTGGGAGTCCTGGAGGCCGGTAGATGACGTGAATGTTAATGGTGTTGTTGTGAGAGAGGGATAGTTTGGCCGATAGTATGTCTGCATTCCCTTCCCATGTGTGGGGTGTGGGCCTGATATGGTGGATGTCTTTATAGATTATGGCCACCCCTCCCCCTGATTTTGTAGGTCTGTCTTGTCTAAGGATGGAGTAGCCTACTGGTACAGCTAGGGTAATGGCGGGGCCTGAGGCTTCATGCAGCCAAGTCTCTGTGATGGCTAGCAGATCTAGGTCGAAGCTGGAGATGAGCTCGTTGATTTCTAAGGCATGGGCAGTGAGCGATCGAGTGTTAAGTAATGCGCATTTGAGTGTAGGTGCTACCTGACTTCTGTTGGGAGGCCGCTGTTTCGTTTGTTTTTTCAGCTTGAAGTTGGGTGGGGTGGATGGTATAGTGGTGGGTGTGAGGTTGGAACACGGTGTGGGGATGTGGGGAATCCTACCCACAAAGTTGTGAGAGACAGATGTGCGAGAACCTAGTCTATAGTTTCTGAGTGATGCTGGGATGTGTTGCGATGAGAAGGACCTAGGTAGTGTGCGTGTCCTCAGTCTGCACAGTCTGGTGCAGCTATTAGGTGTAGAGGTGTGAGGATGCGCGGTGTTGGGGCTGGGGTGAGGTGTCGAATTTGTGTTGGACTGCATCATGATGCTGGGGCTAGGTAAGCACGAGTGTAGATAGTGTCGTTCATATATTGCATTGGCGAGGAGTGCGCCTATGAGTAGTAGTGTGCTAATCTGGTGGTGCAGCCCTGGTAGCATGCTGGAATACTCTGTAGTGCACGTGGAGGGAGGCGAGACTGAGCAGCGATGGTTCTAGTAGTGCAAGGCGCTAGTTGCCTAGAGGATGTCAGAATATAGTGGTCTCTGGGCGACCATAAAGGCACTACGCAATAATACAGTGGTCTATGGGCGACCATAAGGCACTACGCAATAATACAGTGGTCTCTGGGCGACCATAAGGCACTACACAATACTACAGTGGTCTCTGGGCGACCATAAGGCACTACGCAATAATACAGTGGTCTCTGGGCGACCATAAGGCACTACACAATACTACAGTGGTCTCTGGGCGACCATAAGGCACTACGCAATAATACAGTGGTCTCTGGGCGACCATAAGGCACTACGCAATAATACAGTGGTCTCTGGGCGACCATAAGGCACTACGCAATAATACAGTGGTCTCTGGGCGACCATAAGGCACTACGCAATAATACAGTGGTCTCTGGGCGACCATAAGGCACTACGCAATAATACAGTGGTCTCTGGGCGACCATAAGGCACTACGCAATAATACAGTGGTCTCTGGGCGCCAGAGCCTCGCTCTGGTGCCGCTATGCGCCCGCCATTGCTGGGCCAGGCGGAAGAATCTGACGAGGTCGGGCGAGACTCAAGAAGCGTTACGCCTCAGAACTCGCCGTACAGCTGGCAATAATGAGTGTGCACGATGGGCATACCTGGCTGTGAAAAGATGTCAACCCTCGCCTTTGAGGGAGTTCGATGAGGCAGGGTGATCTAAGCACGGCCGAACCGTGTGTAGCAGAAGATGCTCCTCGGCTCAGGGGCTAGTCCGTTGTGTGCTGTTGCGGCCGGAATGGTGAGGGCAGGGTCCGTGGCCCCTGGCTCCTGATGCTCCTAACAGGCTCTCAACAGGCCTTAGAGTGGCCTTTGCGCTGGCCGCCGGCGTGATCCGCCTGCCGGCGGTTACAGCTGATTTTCACGAGGCTCAGCCTCGGTTTCAGCCCGCGCTGCGCCCGGCATGCGTGGGTCAGGCGGCGTGTGGGGACAGGGTCAGGCAGGCCCTGTCCGTGTTGCTCGTGGTCTCGTGGCTTCTCTGCTGGGCTGGGGTGCTGGGGGGGCTCCTGCCCTCGCCCCACGGTGAGGAAGAGTGAATGAGGGGGTGAGCAGGCTCTCAACAGGCCTTAGAGTGGCCTTTGCGCTGGCCGCCGGCGTGATCCGCCTGCCGGCGGTTACAGCTGATTTTCACGAGGCTCAGCCTCGGTTTCAGCCCGCGCTGCGCCCGGCATGCGTGGGTCAGGCGGCGTGTGGGGACAGGGTCAGGCAGGCCCTGTCCGTGTTGCTCGTGGTCTCGTGGCTTCTCTGCTGGGCTGGGGTGCTGGGGGGGCTCCTGCCCTCGCCCCACGGTGAGGAAGAGTGAATGAGGGGGTGAGCAGGCTCTCAACAGGCCTTAGAGTGGCCTTTGCGCTGGCCGCCGGCGTGATCCGCCTGCCGGCGGTTACAGCTGATTTTCACGAGGCTCAGCCTCGGTTTCAGCCCGCGCTGCGCCCGGCATGCGTGGGTCAGGCGGCGTGTGGGGACAGGGTCAGGCAGGCCCTGTCCGTGTTGCTCGTGGTCTCGTGGCTTCTCTGCTGGGCTGGGGTGCTGGGGGGGCTCCTGCCCTCGCCCCACGGTGAGGAAGAGTGAATGAGGGGGTGAGCAGGCTCTCAACAGGCCTTAGAGTGGCCTTTGCGCTGGCCGCCGGCGTGATCCGCCTGCCGGCGGTTACAGCTGATTTTCACGAGGCTCAGCCTCGGTTTCAGCCCGCGCTGCGCCCGGCATGCGTGGGTCAGGCGGCGTGTGGGGACAGGGTCAGGCAGGCCCTGTCCGTGTTGCTCGTGGTCTCGTGGCTTCTCTGCTGGGCTGGGGTGCTGGGGGGGCTCCTGCCCTCGCCCCACGGTGAGGAAGAGTGAATGAGGGGGTGAGCAGGCTCTCAACAGGCCTTAGAGTGGCCTTTGCGCTGGCCGCCGGCGTGATCCGCCTGCCGGCGGTTACAGCTGATTTTCACGAGGCTCAGCCTCGGTTTCAGCCCGCGCTGCGCCCGGCATGCGTGGGTCAGGCGGCGTGTGGGGACAGGGTCAGGCAGGCCCTGTCCGTGTTGCTCGTGGTCTCGTGGCTTCTCTGCTGGGCTGGGGTGCTGGGGGGGCTCCTGCCCTCGCCCCACGGTGAGGAAGAGTGAATGAGGGGGTGAGCAGGCTCTCAACAGGCCTTAGAGTGGCCTTTGCGCTGGCCGCCGGCGTGATCCGCCTGCCGGCGGTTACAGCTGATTTTCACGAGGCTCAGCCTCGGTTTCAGCCCGCGCTGCGCCCGGCATGCGTGGGTCAGGCGGCGTGTGGGGACAGGGTCAGGCAGGCCCTGTCCGTGTTGCTCGTGGTCTCGTGGCTTCTCTGCTGGGCTGGGGTGCTGGGGGGGCTCCTGCCCTCGCCCCACGGTGAGGAAGAGTGAATGAGGGGGTGAGCAGGCTCTCAACAGGCCTTAGAGTGGCCTTTGCGCTGGCCGCCGGCGTGATCCGCCTGCCGGCGGTTACAGCTGATTTTCACGAGGCTCAGCCTCGGTTTCAGCCCGCGCTGCGCCCGGCATGCGTGGGTCATGCGGCGTGTGGGGACAGGGTCAGGCAGGCCCTGTCCGTGTTGCTCGTGGTCTCGTGGCTTCTCTGCTGGGCTGGGGTGCTGGGGGGGCTCCTGCCCTCGCCCCACGGTGAGGAAGAGTGAATGAGGGGGTGAGCAGGCTCTCAACAGGCCTTAGAGTGGCCTTTGCGCTGGCCGCCGGCGTGATCCGCCTGCCGGCGGTTACAGCTGATTTTCACGAGGCTTCACGATATCACATCTCATGCTAAAGGAAGGGTCTCAGGTTTGGTAGAAGCATTGAGATATCACGTCTCTGCTATCGGAAGGGTCTCAGGATTGGATTGTGAAGGAGTTGGATACCCCTTCTCATGCTATAGGAAGGGTCTCAGGATTTGAATGGCAAGGAGTTGGATATCACATCTCATGCCATACGAAGGGTCTCAGGTTTGGTATAAGCATTGAGATATCACATCTCTGCTATCGGAAGGGTCTCAGGATTGGAATGGGAAGGAGTTGGATATTCCCATCTCATGTTATAGGAAGGGTCTCAGGTTTGGTATTAGAAGCATTGAGATATCACATCTCATGCTATAGGAAGGGTCTCAGGATTGGAATGGGAAGGACTTGGATATCACATCTCATGCTATAGGGAGGGTCTCAAGTTTGATATTAGAAGCTTTGAGATATCACATCTCATGATATCGGAAGGGTCTCAGGATTGGAATGGGAAGGAGTTGGATATCACATCTCATGATAAAGGAAGGGTCTAAGGTTTGGAAGGGGAAGGATTTGGATATCACATCTCATGTTATATTACGGGTCTCACGTTTGGTATTAGAATCATTGAGATATCAAGTCTCATAGTATAGGAAGGGTCTCAGAATTGGAATGGGAAGGAGTTGGATATCACATCTCAAGCTATAGGAAGGGTCTCAGGATTGGAATGGGAAGGACTTGGATATCACATCTCATGCTATAGGAAGGCTCTCAGGTTTGGAAGGGGAAAGAGTTGGATATCACATTTCATGTTAGAGGTAGGATCTCAGGTTTGGTATTAGAGGCATTGAGATATCACATCTCATGCTATCAGAAGGGTCTCAGGAATGGAATGGGAAGGAGTTGGATATCACATCTCATGCTAAAGGGAGGGTCTCAGGTTTGGAAGGGGAAGGATTTGGATATCACATCTCATGTTATAGGAAGGATCTCAGGTTTGGTATTAGAAGCATTGAGATATCACATCTCATGCTATCGGAAGGATCTCAGGTTTGGTATTAGAAGCATTGAGATATCACATCTCATGCTATCAGAAGAGTTTCAGGATTGGAATAGGAAGGAGTTGGATATCACATCTCATGCTAAAGGGAGGGTCTCAGGTTTGGAAGGGGAAGGATTTGGATATCAAATCTCATGTTATCGGAAGGATCTCACGTTTGGTATTAGAAGTATTTGGATATCATATCTCATGCTATAGGAAGGGTCTCAGGATTGGAATGGGAAGGAGTTGGATATCACATCTCATGCTATAGGGAGGGTCTCAGATTGGAATGGGAAGGACTTAGATATCACATATCATGCTATAGGAAGGGTCTCAGGTTGGAATGGGAAGGAGTTGGATATCACATTTCATGTTATAGGAAGGGTCGCAGGATTGGAATGGGAAGGACTTGGATATCATATCTCATGCTATAGGACGGGTCTCAGGTTTGTTATTAGAATCATTGAGATATCATATTGCATGCTGTAGGAAGGGTCTAAGGATTGGAATGGGAAGGACCTGGATATCACATCTCATGCTATAGATAGGCTCTTAGGTTTGGAAAGGGAAGGAGTTGGATATCACATTTCATGTTAGAGGAAGGATCTCAGGTTTGGTATTAGAAGCATTGAGATATCACATCTCATGCTATAGGAAGGGTCTCAGGATTGGAATGGGAAGTAGTTGGATATCACATCTCATGCTATAGGAAGGGTCTCAGGTTTGGTATAAGCATTGAGATATCACATCTCATGCTATAGGACGGGTCTCAGGATTGGAATGGAAGGAGTTGGATATCACATCTCATGTTATAGGAAGGATCTCAGGTTTGGTATTAGAAGCATTCAGCCATCACATCTCATGCTATAGGAAGGGTCTCAGGGTTGGAATGGGAAGGAGTTGGATATCACAACTCATCCACTAGGAAGGGTCTCAGGTTTGGAATGGGAAGGAATTGGATATCACATCTCATGTTATAGGAAGGATCTCAGGTTTGGTATTAGAAGCATTGAGATATCACATCTCATGCTATAGGAAGGGTCTCAGGATTGGAATGTGAAGGATTTGGATATTTATTTATTTATTTATTTATTCGCATTTGTTAAGCGCACAGAATCAGCCCTGAGGCATCGTGGCGCTGGTTACAGAATAGCGCTGGTTACAGGGAAAGCGCGTCTTAGTTACAGCATACAGAGGCATACATGCATACAGTTTGGGCAGTAGCAATAGTTAGCAGTGTGTGCCTGAATGGCAGTAGGTAGAGGAATTTTAGTTAAAGAGAGAGGTTTTGAGTTTTTTTCTAAACGCTGTGAGGGAGCCTTCTGCTCTTAGAGCGTGGGGGAGATTATTCCAAAGTTTTGGTGCTATGTAGGGGAAACCCAGCCCCCCGGCTGTAATCTTGTGGATGCGTGGTACAGTGAGTTGGTTAGTGTAGCAGAGTCTGGTAGGTCTGGATGAGGTCTGTCTGAGAATGGTGTCTGAGAGATATGATGGTGCAGTGTGGTGGATACATTTGTGGGTAGTAGTCAGTACCTTGAAGGTGATGCGTTCTTTGACAGGGAGCCAGTGAACTGATTGCCTTGCCAGTGAGATGTGGTCCCTTTTGGAGATGTTTAGTGCTGCTCTTAGAGCGTTATTTTGGGTGACCTGGAGTTTGTTTAGGTTTTTTTCAGAGGTGCCGGCTAGAAGTGCATTGCAATAGTCAAGTTTAGCGCCTATGGTAGCTCTTGCTATTGAAAGGCAGTTTTCTTTGGAAAGGAATGGTTTAATGGCGTTGATGAGTTTAGTGCTTAGTGCAGATGCGGAGACAATGGCACTAACTTGTTTGTCCATGGACAGGGTTGCATCAATGTAGACCCCTAGCGTTTTCACAGAGGATAGGACTGGGATAGTGCAGTTGTCGATGTTGAAATTGGCATAGCAGCTGTCTAGCCTGGCCAGTGTGGATTTTTGGCCGAGGATAAGGATTTCAGTCTTATCCCCGTTAAGACATAGGCCGTTAGTGGCCATCCAGGCTTGAATGGTGGCATATATGAGTTTTAGAGCTAGGGCGTCTTTGTGGTATGAGCCTGATAGAGGGAGGAGCACTTGGGTGTCGTCGGCGTAGTTGGTGTAGGCAATCCCAAGTGCATCAAGTTTCTCGAATAGGGGCTTAGTGAATAGATTGTAAAGCGTAGGTGCTGTACAGGAGCCTTGAGGGACACCGCAGTGTATTATGGATGGTGTTGCGCTCGAAATGTTTGAAAAGACTTTCATGGCCCTCCCTTCAAGAAATGAGGTTATCCAGGAGGTGGCTTGGTCAGAGAAATGTGCGGAGTGGGAGAGGTGTGAGGTGAGGGTCTTGTGGTCCACTAGGTCGAATGCCGCAGAGAGGTCGAGGAGAAGTAAAAGGGCGGGTTTACCTTTGTCCAATATCTTGGTTATTTGGTTTTTTAGGTCCAGCAAAGCAGTCTCTGTTCCATGACCTTTGCGGAAGCCTGACTGTCTGGTGCCTAGGATGGAGTTAGATTCGAGGTATAGTTGGATTTGGCTGTGTGCCACTTTATCTAGAATCTTGAGAAGGAAGGGGACAGTTGTTATAGGTCTGTAATTGTTAGGCATCGTGGGGTCGAGAGTGGGCTTTTTTAGAAGTGGGCGCACCCAGGCTTCTTTAAGACTGTCTGGGACAGAGCAGGACTTGAATGAGGCATTAATGAATGCGGTAATGATTGGGGCAAGTGGTTCAGCGCAGTCCTTGATTAATTTAGGGGGGCATGTATCGGCTTTGCAAGTCGATGGTTTCAGATGTTTCAGTATGTCCAGGACTTCTAGTTCTGAAACTTCTTTAAAGGCAAATTTGGGAATGTTAGTGGTTTTGCTATGGGATTGGGAATCTAAGTGTCGACTCTGTTTTGGCAAGGTATTGTAGTGGTCGCGGATTTTGTTTTGTAAGAGGTCTATTTTGTTGAGCATGGCGGCTTGGATACTGTTGCACCAGCCTTCATCCTTGATGATCTCGTCAGAGGAAGTGGGAGGCACTGTGAGCTCTTTAAAGATAGAGAAGAGTTCTCTTGAGTGGCACTTTGAGTCTAGTATTCGACGGTTGTATGATTCAGATTTGGCATTGAAGATGGCGGTTTTGTATTTTTTTGCAGTGACTTTGAATAAGTCTTTGGTGATGTCGCATGGGTTGGCCTGCCAGTTTTTAAGTGCTTGGCGCTTTTTGTCACGCAGAGCTTGGAGGTCCTCTGTGAACCATGCGTTTGAGTGGAAGGATTTTTTTTCTTTTTTCTCTTCTAGAGGAGCGATGGAGTTTATAGCATTGGTGAGCGTATCCTTGAGTATGTCTGCTAGGATGTTAGGATCTTGAGGGAAAGGAGGGGCGAGGCATGGGGTGTTGAGAAGGGGGAGTAGATTGTCTGCAGTTAACTTTTTGGAGCTTCTGGCTAGGGTGGCGGATTTATGTACTGGTGTTTTTCTGGTAGGTAACGTAGGGATAGAGAATTGTATGCAGCTGTGATCTGTCCAAGGGAGGAATGTGTTGGATGTGATAGAGGAGTTACAGTTATGGTCGGCCAGCCAGTCAAGAGTTCTGCCTTTGGAGTGGGTGGGTGACAGGATTTTTTGTGTGAAGTCTAGGTTGGAGAGGTCCTTGAGGAAGGAGGTTGCTGTTTTGTCCTTTGGGTCATTATAGCCTAGGTTAAGATCACCTAGGAGTAAGGTTTTGGTGGATTTTTTTAGGTTTTCGCTGAGAATATGCGTGATTTGCCCTTGAAAATCGGTTGGGAGTCCTGGAGGCCGGTAGATGACGTGAATGTTAATGGTGTTGTTGTGAGAGAGGGATAGTTTGGCCGATAGTATGTCTGCATTCCCTTCCCATGTGTGGGGTGTGGGCCTGATATGGTGGATGTCTTTATAGATTATGGCCACCCCTCCCCCTGATTTTGTAGGTCTGTCTTGTCTAAGGATGGAGTAGCCTACTGGTACAGCTAGGGTAATGGCGGGGCCTGAGGCTTCATGCAGCCAAGTCTCTGTGATGGCTAGCAGATCTAGGTCGAAGCTGGAGATGAGCTCGTTGATTTCTAAGGCATGGGCAGTGAGCGATCGAGTGTTAAGTAATGCGCATTTGAGTGTAGGTGCTACCTGACTTCTGTTGGGAGGCCGCTGTTTCGTTTGTTTTTTCAGCTTGAAGTTGGGTGGGGTGGATGGTATAGTGGTGGGTGTGAGGTTGGAACACGGTGTGGGGATGTGGGGAATCCTACCCACAAAGTTGTGAGAGACAGATGTGCGAGAACCTAGTCTATAGTTTCTGAGTGATGCTGGGATGTGTTGCGATGAGAAGGACCTAGGTAGTGTGCGTGTCCTCAGTCTGCACAGTCTGGTGCAGCTATTAGGTGTAGAGGTGTGAGGATGCGCGGTGTTGGGGCTGGGGTGAGGTGTCGAATTTGTGTTGGACTGCATCATGATGCTGGGGCTAGGTAAGCACGAGTGTAGATAGTGTCGTTCATATATTGCATTGGCGAGGAGTGCGCCTATGAGTAGTAGTGTGCTAATCTGGTGGTGCAGCCCTGGTAGCATGCTGGAATACTCTGTAGTGCACGTGGAGGGAGGCGAGACTGAGCAGCGATGGTTCTAGTAGTGCAAGGCGCTAGTTGCCTAGAGGATGTCAGAATATAGTGGTCTCTGGGCGACCATAAAGGCACTACGCAATAATACAGTGGTCTATGGGCGACCATAAGGCACTACGCAATAATACAGTGGTCTCTGGGCGACCATAAGGCACTACACAATACTACAGTGGTCTCTGGGCGACCATAAGGCACTACGCAATAATACAGTGGTCTCTGGGCGACCATAAGGCACTACACAATACTACAGTGGTCTCTGGGCGACCATAAGGCACTACGCAATAATACAGTGGTCTCTGGGCGACCATAAGGCACTACGCAATAATACAGTGGTCTCTGGGCGACCATAAGGCACTACGCAATAATACAGTGGTCTCTGGGCGACCATAAGGCACTACGCAATAATACAGTGGTCTCTGGGCGACCATAAGGCACTACGCAATAATACAGTGGTCTCTGGGCGACCATAAGGCACTACGCAATAATACAGTGGTCTCTGGGCGCCAGAGCCTCGCTCTGGTGCCGCTATGCGCCCGCCATTGCTGGGCCAGGCGGAAGAATCTGACGAGGTCGGGCGAGACTCAAGAAGCGTTACGCCTCAGAACTCGCCGTACAGCTGGCAATAATGAGTGTGCACGATGGGCATACCTGGCTGTGAAAAGATGTCAACCCTCGCCTTTGAGGGAGTTCGATGAGGCAGGGTGATCTAAGCACGGCCGAACCGTGTGTAGCAGAAGATGCTCCTCGGCTCAGGGGCTAGTCCGTTGTGTGCTGTTGCGGCCGGAATGGTGAGGGCAGGGTCCGTGGCCCCTGGCTCCTGATGCTCCTAACAGGCTCTCAACAGGCCTTAGAGTGGCCTTTGCGCTGGCCGCCGGCGTGATCCGCCTGCCGGCGGTTACAGCTGATTTTCACGAGGCTCAGCCTCGGTTTCAGCCCGCGCTGCGCCCGGCATGCGTGGGTCAGGCGGCGTGTGGGGACAGGGTCAGGCAGGCCCTGTCCGTGTTGCTCGTGGTCTCGTGGCTTCTCTGCTGGGCTGGGGTGCTGGGGGGGCTCCTGCCCTCGCCCCACGGTGAGGAAGAGTGAATGAGGGGGTGAGCAGGCTCTCAACAGGCCTTAGAGTGGCCTTTGCGCTGGCCGCCGGCGTGATCCGCCTGCCGGCGGTTACAGCTGATGCCCGCGCTGCGCCCGGCATGCGTGGGTCAGGCGGCGTGTGGGGACAGGGTCAGGCAGGCCCTGTCCGTGTTGCTCGTGGTCTCGTGGCTTCTCTGCTGGGCTGGGGTGCTGGGGGGGCTCCTGCCCTCGCCCCACGGTGAGGAAGAGTGAATGAGGGGGTGAGCAGGCTCTCAACAGGCCTTAGAGTGGCCTTTGCGCTGGCCGCCGGCGTGATCCGCCTGCCGGCGGTTACAGCTGATTTTCACGAGGCTCAGCCTCGGTTTCAGCCCGCGCTGCGCCCGGCATGCGTGGGTCAGGCGGCGTGTGGGGACAGGGTCAGGCAGGCCCTGTCCGTGTTGCTCGTGGTCTCGTGGCTTCTCTGCTGGGCTGGGGTGCTGGGGGGGCTCCTGCCCTCGCCCCACGGTGAGGAAGAGTGAATGAGGGGGTGAGCAGGCTCTCAACAGGCCTTAGAGTGGCCTTTGCGCTGGCCGCCGGCGTGATCCGCCTGCCGGCGGTTACAGCTGATTTTCACGAGGCTCAGCCTCGGTTTCAGCCCGCGCTGCGCCCGGCATGCGTGGGTCAGGCGGCGTGTGGGGACAGGGTCAGGCAGGCCCTGTCCGTGTTGCTCGTGGTCTCGTGGCTTCTCTGCTGGGCTGGGGTGCTGGGGGGGCTCCTGCCCTCGCCCCACGGTGAGGAAGAGTGAATGAGGGGGTGAGCAGGCTCTCAACAGGCCTTAGAGTGGCCTTTGCGCTGGCCGCCGGCGTGATCCGCCTGCCGGCGGTTACAGCTGATTTTCACGAGGCTCAGCCTCGGTTTCAGCCCGCGCTGCGCCCGGCATGCGTGGGTCAGGCGGCGTGTGGGGACAGGGTCAGGCAGGCCCTGTCCGTGTTGCTCGTGGTCTCGTGGCTTCTCTGCTGGGCTGGGGTGCTGGGGGGGCTCCTGCCCTCGCCCCACGGTGAGGAAGAGTGAATGAGGGGGTGAGCAGGCTCTCAACAGGCCTTAGAGTGGCCTTTGCGCTGGCCGCCGGCGTGATCCGCCTGCCGGCGGTTACAGCTGATTTTCACGAGGCTCAGCCTCGGTTTCAGCCCGCGCTGCGCCCGGCATGCGTGGGTCAGGCGGCGTGTGGGGACAGGGTCAGGCAGGCCCTGTCCGTGTTGCTCGTGGTCTCGTGGCTTCTCTGCTGGGCTGGGGTGCTGGGGGGGCTCCTGCCCTCGCCCCACGGTGAGGAAGAGTGAATGAGGGGGTGAGCAGGCTCTCAACAGGCCTTAGAGTGGCCTTTGCGCTGGCCGCCGGCGTGATCCGCCTGCCGACGGTTACAGCTGATTTTCACGAGGCTCAGCCTCGGTTTCAGCCCGCGCTGCGCCCGGCATGCGTGGGTCAGGCGGCGTGTGGGGACAGGGTCAGGCAGGCCCTGTCCGTGTTGCTCGTGGTCTCGTGGCTTCTCTGCTGGGGTGCTGGGGGGGCTCCTGCCCTCGCCCCACGGTGAGGAAGAGTGAATGAGGGGGTGAGCAGGCTCTCAACAGGCCTTAGAGTGGCCTTTGCGCTGGCCGCCGGCGTGATCCGCCTGCCGGCGGTTACAGCTGATTTTCACGAGGCTCAGCCTCGGTTTCAGCCCGCGCTGCGCCCGGCATGCGTGGGTCATGCGGCGTGTGGGGACAGGGTCAGGCAGGCCCTGTCCGTGTTGCTCGTGGTCTCGTGGCTTCTCTGCTGGGCTGGGGTGCTGGGGGGGCTCCTGCCCTCGCCCCACGGTGAGGAAGAGTGAATGAGGGGGTGAGCAGGCTCTCAACAGGCCTTAGAGTGGCCTTTGCGCTGGCCGCCGGCGTGATCCGCCTGCCGGCGGTTACAGCTGATTTTCACGAGGCTTCACGATATCACATCTCATGCTAAAGGAAGGGTCTCAGGTTTGGTAGAAGCATTGAGATATCACGTCTCTGCTATCGGAAGGGTCTCAGGATTGGATTGTGAAGGAGTTGGATACCCCTTCTCATGCTATAGGAAGGGTCTCAGGATTTGAATGGCAAGGAGTTGGATATCACATCTCATGCCATACGAAGGGTCTCAGGTTTGGTATAAGCATTGAGATATCACATCTCTGCTATCGGAAGGGTCTCAGGATTGGAATGGGAAGGAGTTGGATATTCCCATCTCATGTTATAGGAAGGGTCTCAGGTTTGGTATTAGAAGCATTGAGATATCACATCTCATGCTATAGGAAGGGTCTCAGGATTGGAATGGGAAGGACTTGGATATCACATCTCATGCTATAGGGAGGGTCTCAAGTTTGATATTAGAAGCTTTGAGATATCACATCTCATGATATCGGAAGGGTCTCAGGATTGGAATGGGAAGGAGTTGGATATCACATCTCATGATAAAGGAAGGGTCTAAGGTTTGGAAGGGGAAGGATTTGGATATCACATCTCATGTTATATTACGGGTCTCACGTTTGGTATTAGAATCATTGAGATATCAAGTCTCATAGTATAGGAAGGGTCTCAGAATTGGAATGGGAAGGAGTTGGATATCACATCTCAAGCTATAGGAAGGGTCTCAGGATTGGAATGGGAAGGACTTGGATATCACATCTCATGCTATAGGAAGGCTCTCAGGTTTGGAAGGGGAAAGAGTTGGATATCACATTTCATGTTAGAGGTAGGATCTCAGGTTTGGTATTAGAGGCATTGAGATATCACATCTCATGCTATCAGAAGGGTCTCAGGAATGGAATGGGAAGGAGTTGGATATCACATCTCATGCTAAAGGGAGGGTCTCAGGTTTGGAAGGGGAAGGATTTGGATATCACATCTCATGTTATAGGAAGGATCTCAGGTTTGGTATTAGAAGCATTGAGATATCACATCTCATGCTATCGGAAGGATCTCAGGTTTGGTATTAGAAGCATTGAGATATCACATCTCATGCTATCAGAAGAGTTTCAGGATTGGAATAGGAAGGAGTTGGATATCACATCTCATGCTAAAGGGAGGGTCTCAGGTTTGGAAGGGGAAGGATTTGGATATCAAATCTCATGTTATCGGAAGGATCTCACGTTTGGTATTAGAAGTATTTGGATATCATATCTCATGCTATAGGAAGGGTCTCAGGATTGGAATGGGAAGGAGTTGGATATCACATCTCATGCTATAGGGAGGGTCTCAGATTGGAATGGGAAGGACTTAGATATCACATATCATGCTATAGGGAGGGTCTCAGTTTTGATATTAGAAGCATTGAGATATCACATCTCATGCTATCGGAAGTGTCTCAGGATTGGAATGGGAAGGTGCTGGATATCACATCTCATGCTAAAGGAAGGGTCTCGGGTTTGGAACGGGAAGGATTTGGATATCACATCTAATGTTATAGGAAGGGTCTCAGGTTTGGTATAAGCATTGAGATATCACATCTCTGCTATCGGAAGTGTCTCAGGATTGGAATGGGAAGGAGTTGGATATCCCATCTCATGTTATAGGACGGGTCTCAGGTTTGTTATTAGAATCATTGAGATATCATATTGCATGCTGTTGGAAGGGTCTAAGGGTTGGAATGGGAAGGACTTGGATATCACATCTCATGCTATAGATAGGCTCTTAGGTTTGGAAAGGGAAGGAGTTGGATATCACATTTCATGTTAGAGGAAGGATCTCAGGTTTGGTATTAGAAGCATTGAGATATCACATCTCATGCTATAGGAAGGGTCTCAGGATTGGAATGGGAAGCAGTTGGATATCACATCTCATGCTATAGGAAGGGTCTCAGGTTTGGTATAATCATTGAGATATCACATCTCATGCTATAGGACGGGTCTCAGGATTGGAATGGAAGGAGTTGGATATCACATCTCATGTTATAGGAAGGATCTCAGGTTTGGTATTAGAAGCATTGAGACATCACATCTCATGCTATAGGAAGGGTCTCAGGGTTGGAATGGGAAGGAGTTGGATATCACATCTCATCCAATAGGAAGGGTCTCAGGTTTGGTATAAGCATTGAGATATCACATCTCTGCTATCGGAAGGGTCTCAGGATTGGATTGGGAAGGAGTTGGATATCCCTTCTCATGCTATAGGAAGTGTCTCAGGTTGGAATGGGAAGGAGTTGGATATCACATCTCATTCATGTTATAGGAAGGGTCTCAGGATTGGAATGGGAAGGATTTGGATATCACATCTCTTGCTATAGAAGGGTCGCAGGATTGGAATGGGTAGGAGTTGGATATTACTTTCTTGCTATAGGAAGGGTCTCATGTTTGGAATGGGAAGGAGTTGGATATCACATATGCTATAGTTAGTGTCTCAGGTTTGGAACGGGAAGGAGTTGGATATCACATCTCATGTTATAGGAAGGGTCTCAGGTTTGGTATAAGCATTGAGATATCACATCTCTGCTATCGGAAGCGGCTCAGGATTGGAATGGGAAGGAGTTGGATATCCCATCTCATGTTATAGGAAGAGTCTCTGGTTTGGTATTAGAATCATTGAGATATCACATCGCATGCTGTAGGAAGGGTCTAAGGATTGGAATGGGATGGACTTGGATATCACATCTCATGCTATAGGTAGGCTCTCAGGTGGTTTGGTATAAGCATTGAGATATCACATCTCATGCTATAGGAAGGGTCTCAGGATTGGAATGGGAAGGAATTGGATATCACAGCTCATGCTATAGGAAGGGTCTCAGATTTGGTATAAGCATTGAGATATCACATCTCATGCTAAAGGAAGGGTCTCAGGATTGGAATGGGAAGGAGTTTTATATGACATCTCAGGCCATAGGAAGGTTCTCAGGTTTGGTATAAGCATTGAGATATCACATCTCTGCTATCGGAAGGGTCTCAGGATTGGAACGGGAAGGAGTTGGATATCCCATCTCATGTTATAGGAAGGGTCTCAGGTTTCGTATGAGAAGCATAGAGATATCACATCTCATGCTATAGGACGGGTCTCAGGATTGGAATGGAAGGAGTTGGATATCACATCTCATGTTATAGGAAGGATCTCAGGTTTGGTATTAGAAGCATTGAGACATCACATCTCATGCTATAGGAAGGGTCTCAGGGTTGGAATGGGAAGGAGTTGGATATCACATCTCATCCAATAGGAAGGGTCTCAGGTTTGGAATGGGAAGGAATTGGATATCACATCTCATGTTATAGGAAGGATCTCAGGTTTGGTATTAGAAGCATTGAGATATCACATCTCATGCTATAGGAAGGGTCTCAGGATTGGAATGTGAAGGATTTGGATATCACATCTCATGCTAAAGGAAGGGTCTCAGGTTTGGTAGAAGCATTGAAATATCACTTCTCTGCTATCGGAAGGGTCTCAGGATTGGATTGGGAAGGAGTTGGATATCACATCTCATGCCATAGGAAGGATCTCAGGTTTGGTATTAGAAGCATTGAGATATCACATCTCATGCTATAGGAAGGGTCTCAGGATTGGAATGTGAAGGATTTGGATATCACATCTCATGCTAAAGGAAGGGTCTCAGGTTTGGTAGAAGCATTGATATATCACGTCTCTGCTATAGGAAGGGTCTCATTTTTGGAATGGGAAGGAGTTGGATATCACATATGCTATAGT
The DNA here is from genome assembly GCF_040938575.1 of Ambystoma mexicanum. Classification (NCBI taxonomy): domain Eukaryota; kingdom Metazoa; phylum Chordata; class Amphibia; order Caudata; family Ambystomatidae; genus Ambystoma; species Ambystoma mexicanum. Next base: position 325,712,760 of record NC_090936.1, read on the forward strand.
TAGTGTCTCAGGTTTGGAACGGGAAGGAGTTGGATATCACATCTCATGTTATAGGAAGGGTCTCAGGTTTGGTATAAGCATTGAGATATCACATCTCTGCTATCGGAAGCGGCTCAGGATTGGAATGGGAAGGAGTTGGATATCCCATCTCATGTTATAGGAAGAGTCTCTGGTTTGGTATTAGAATCATTGAGATATCACATCGCATGCTGTAGGAAGGGTCTAAGGATTGGAATGGGATGGACTTGGATATCACATCTCATGCTATAGGTAGGCTCTCAGGTGGTTTGGTATAAGCATTGAGATATCACATCTCATGCTATAGGAAGGGTCTCAGGATTGGAATGGGAAGGAATTGGATATCACATCTCATGCTATAGGAAGGGTCTCAGATTTGGTATAAGCATTGAGATATCACATCTCATGCTAAAGGAAGGGTCTCAGGATTGGAATGGGAAGGAGTTGGATATCCCATCTCATGTTATAGGAAGGGTCTCAGGTTTGGTATTAGAAGCATAGAGATATCACATCTCATGCTATAGGAAGGGTCTCAGGATTTGAATGGCAAGGAGTTGGATATCACATCTCATGCCATAGGAAGGGTCTCAGGTTTGGTAAAAGCATTGAGATATCACATCTCTGCTATCGGAAGGGTCTCAGGATTGGATTGGGAAGGAGTTGGATATCCCTTCTCATGCTATAGGAAGTGTCTCATGTTTGGAATGGGAAGGAGTTGGATATCACATATGCTATAGTTAGTGTCTCAGGTTTGGAACGGGAAGGAGTTGGATATCACATCTCATGTTATAGGAAGGGTCTCAGGTTTGGTATAAGCATTGAGATATCACATCTCTGCTATCGGAAGCGGCTCAGGATTGGAATGAGAAGGAGTTGGATATCCCATCTCATGTTATAGGAAGAGTCTCTGGTTTGGTATTAGAATCATTGAGATATCACATCGCATGCTGTAGGAAGGGTCTAAGGATTGGAATGGGATGGACTTGGATATCACATCTCATGCTATAGGTAGGCTCTCAGGTTTGGTATAAGCATTGAGATATCACATCTCATGCTATAGGAAGGGTCTCAGGATTGGAATGGGAAGGAATTGGATATCACATCTCATGCTATAGGAAGGGTCTCAGATTTGGTATAAGCATTGAGATATCACATCTCATGCTAAAGGAAGGGTCTCAGGATTGGAATGGGAAGGAGTTGTATATGACATCTCAGGCCATAGGAAGGTTCTCAGGTTTGGTATAAGCATTGAGATATCACATCTCTGCTATCGGAAGGGTCTCAGGATTGGAATGGGAAGGAGTTGGATATCCCATCTCATGTTATAGGAAGGGTCTCAGGTTTGGTATTAGAAGCATAGAGATATCACATCTCATGCTATAGGAAGGGTCTCAGGATTTGAATGGCAAGGAGTTGGATATCACATCTCATGCCATAGGAAGGGTCTCAGGTTTGGTATAAGCATTGAGATATCACATCTCTGCTATCGGAAGGGTCTCAGGATTGGATTGGGAAGGAGTTGGATATCCCTTCTCATGCTATAGGAAGTGTCTCAGGTTGGAATGGGAAGGAGTTGGATATCACATCTCATGTTATAGGAAGGGTCTCAGGATTGGAATGGGAAGGATTTGGATATCACATCTCTTGCTATAGGAAGGGTCTCAGGATTGGAATGGGTAGGAGTTGGATATTACTTTCTTGCTATAGGAAGGGTCTCATGTTTGGAATGGGAAGGAGTTGGATATCACATATGCTATAGTTAGTGTCTCAGGTTTGGAACGGGAAGGAGTTGGATATCACATCTCATGTTATAGGAAGGGTCTCAGGTTTGGTATAAGCATTGAGATATCACATCTCTGCTATCGGAAGCGGCTCAGGATTGGAATGGGAAGAAGTTGGATATCCCATCTAATGTTATAGGAAGAGTCTCTGGTTTGGTATTAGAATCATTGAGATATCACATCGCATGCTGTAGGAAGGGTCTAAGGATTGGAATGGGATGGACTTGGATATCACATCTCATGCTATAGGTAGGCTCTCAGGTTTGGTATAAGCATTGAGATATCACATCTCATGCTATAGGAAGGGTCTCAGGATTGGAATGGGAAGGAATTGGATTTCACATCTCATGCTATAGGAAGGGTCTCAGATTTGGTATAAGCATTGAGATATCACATCTCATGCTAAAGGAAGGGTCTCAGGATTGGAATGGGAAGGAGTTGTATATGACATCTCAGGCCATAGGAAGGTTCTCAGGTTTGGTATAAGCATTGAGATATCACATCTCTGCTATCGGAAAGGTCTCAGGATTGGAATGGGAAGGAGTTGGATATCCCATCTCATGTTATAGGAAGGGCCTCAGGTTTGGTATTAGAAGCATAGAGATATCACATCTCATGCTATAGGAAGGGTCTCAGGATTGGAATTGGAAGGACTTGGATGTCACATCTCATGCTATAGGGAGGGTCTCAAGTTTGATATTAGAAGCATTGAGATAACAAATCTCATGATATCGGAAGGGTCTCAGGATTGGAATGGGAAGGAGTTGGATATCACATCTCATGATAAAGGAAGGGTCTAAGGTTTGGAAGGGGAAGGATTTGGATATCACATCTCATGTTATAGGACGGGTCTCAGGTTTGGTATTAGAAGCATTGAGATATCAAGTCTCATGGTATAAGAAGGGTCTCAGAATTGGAATGGGAAGGAGTTGGATATCACACCTCAAGCTATAGGAAGGGTCTCAGGATTGGAATGGGAAGGAGTTTGATATCACATCTCATGCCATAGTATGGGTCTCAGGTTTGGTAGAAGCATTGGGATATCACGTCTCATGCTATCGGAAGGGTATCAGTATTGGATTTGGAAGAAGTTGGATATCACATTTCATGTTATAGGAAGGGTCGCAGGATTGGAATGGGAAGGACTTGGATATCATATCTCATGCTATAGGACGGGTCTCAGGTTTGTTATTAGAATCATTGAGATATCATATTGCATGCTGTAGGAAGGGTCTAAGGATTGGAATGGGAAGGACCTGGATATCACATCTCATGCTATAGATAGGCTCTTAGGTTTGGAAAGGGAAGGAGTTGGATATCACATTTCATGTTAGAGGAAGGATCTCAGGTTTGGTATTAGAAGCATTGAGATATCACATCTCATGCTATAGGAAGGGTCTCAGGATTGGAATGGGAAGTAGTTGGATATCACATCTCATGCTATAGGAAGGGTCTCAGGTTTGGTATAAGCATTGAGATATCGCATCTCATGCTATAGGACGGGTCTCAGGATTGGAATGGAAGGAGTTGGATATCACATCTCATGTTATAGGAAGGATCTCAGGTTTGGTATTAGAAGCATTGAGACATCACATCTCATGCTATAGGAAGGGTCTCAGGGTTGGAATGGGAAGGAGTTGGATATCACATCTCATCCAGTAGGAAGGGTCTCAGGTTTGGAATGGGAAGGAATTGGATATCACATCTCATGTTATAGGAAGGATCTCAGGTTTGGTATTAGAAGCATTGAGATATCATATCTCATGCTATAGAAAGGGTCTCAGGATTGGAATGTGAAGGATTTGGATATCACATCTCATGCTAAAGGAAGGGTCTCAGGTTTGGTAGAAGCATTGAGATATCACGTCTCTGCTATCGGAAGGGTCTCAGGATTGGATTGGGAAGGAGTTGGATATCCCTTCTCATGCTATAGGAAGGGTCTCAGGATTTGAATGGCAAGGAGTTGGATATCACATCTCATGCCATAGGAAGGGTCTCAGGTTTGGTATAAGCATTGAGATATCACATCTCTGCTATCGGAAGGGTCTCAGGATTGGAATGGGAAGGAGTTGGATATTCCCATCTCATGTTATAGGAAGGGTCTCAGGTTTGGTATTAGAAGCATTGAGATATCACATCTCATGCTATAGGAAGGGTCTCAGGATTGGAATGGGAAGGACTTGGATATCACATCTCATGCTATAGGGAGGGTCTCAAGTTTCATATTAGAAGCTTTGAGATATCACATCTCATGATATCGGAAGGGTCTCAGGATTGGAATGGGAAGGATTTGGATATCACATCTCATGTTATATTACGGGTCTCAGGTTTGGTATTAGAAGCATTGAGATATCAAGTCTCAGAGTATAGGAAGGGTCTCAGAATTGGAATGGGAAGGAGTTGGATATCACATCTCAAGCTATAGGAAGGGTCTCAGGATTGGAATGGGAAGGACTTGGATATCACATCTCATGCTATAGGAAGGCTCTCAGGTTTGGAAGGGGAAAGAGTTGGATATCACATTTCATGTTAGAGGTAGGATCTCAGGTTTGGTATTAGAGGCATTGAGATATCACATCTCATGCTATCAGAAGGGTCTCAGGAATGGAATGGGAAGGAGTTGGATATCACATCTCATGCTAAAGGGAGGGTCTCAGGTTTGGAAGGGGAAGGATTTGGATATCACATCTCATGTTATAGGAAGGATCTCAGGTTTGGTATTAGAAGCATTGAGATATCACATCTCATGCTATCGGAAGGATCTCAGGTTTGGTATTAGAAGCATTGAGATATCACATCTCATGCTATCAGAAGGGTCTCAGGATTGGAATGGGAAGGAGTTGGATATCACATCTCATGCTAAAGGGAGGGTCTCAGGTTTGGAAGGGGAAGGATTTGGACATCACATCTCATGTTATCGGAAGGATCTCACGTTTGGTATTAGAAGTATTGAGATATCATATCTCATGCTATAGGAAGGGTCTCAGGATTGGAATGGGAAAGAGTTGGATATCACATCTCATGCTATAGGGAGTGTCTCAGGATTGGAATGGGAAGGACTTAGATATCACATATCATGCTATAGGGAGGGTCTCAGTTTTGATATTAGAAGCATTGAGATATCACATCTCATGCTATCGGAAGTGTCTCAGGATTGGAATGGGAAGGTGCTGGATATCACATCTCATGCTAAAGGAAGGGTCTCAGGTTTGGAACGGGAAGGAGTTGGATATCACATCTCATGTTATAGGAAGGGTCTCAGGATTGGAATGGGAAGGACTTGGATATCATATCTCATGCTATAGGACAGGTCTCAGGTTTGTTATTAGAATCATTGAGATATCATATTGCATGCTGTAGGAAGGGTCTAAGGATTGGAATGGGAAGGACTTGGATATCACATCTCATGCTATAGATAGGCTCTTAGGTTTGGAAAGGGAAGGAGTTCGATATCACATTTCATGTTAGAGGAAGGATCTCAGGTTTGGTATTAGAAGCATTAAGATATCACATCCCATGCTATAGGAAGGGTCTCAGGATTGGAATGGGAAGTAGTTGGATATCACATATCATGCTATAGGAAGGGTCTCAGGTTTGGTATAAGCATTGAGATATCACATCTCATGCTATAGGACGGGTCTCAGGATTGGAATGCAAGGAGTTGGATATCACATCTCATGTTATAGGAAGGATCTCAGGTTTGATATTAGAAGCATTGAGACATCACATCTCATGCTATAGGAAGGGTCTCAGGGTTGGAATGGGAAGGAGTTGGATATCACAACTCATCCAATAGGAAGGGTCTCAGGTTTGGAATGGGAAGGAATTGGATATCACATCTCATGTTATAGGAAGGATCTCAGGTTTGGTATTAGAAGCATTGAGATATCACATCTCATGCTATAGGAAGGGTCTCAGGATTGGAATGTGAAGGATTTGGATATCACATCTCATGCTAAAGGAAGGGTCTCAGGTTTGGTAGAAGCATTGAGATATCACGTCTCTGCTATCGGAAGGGTCTCAGGATTGGATTGGGAAGGAGTTGGATATCCCTTCTCATGCTATAGGAAGGGTCTCAGGATTTGAATGGTAAGGAGTTGGATATCACATCTCATGCCATAGGAAGGGTCTCAGGTTTGGTATAAGCATTGAGATATCACATCTCTGCTATCGGAAGGGTCTCAGGATTGGAATGGGAAGGAGTTGGATATTCCCATCTCATGTTATAGGAAGGGTCTCAGGTTTGGTATTAGAAGCATTGAGATATCACATCTCATGCTATAGGAAGGGTCTCAGGATTGGAATGGGAAGGACTTGGATATCACATCTCATGCTATAGGAAGGGTCTCAGGTTTGGTATTAGAAGCATTGAGATATCACATCTCATGCTATAGGAAGGGTCTCAGGATTGGAATGGGAAGGACTTGGATATCACATCTCATGCTATAGGAAGGGTCTCAGGTTTGGTATTAGAAGCATTGAGATATCACATCTCATGCTATAGGAAGGGTCTCAGGATTGGAATGGGAAGGAGTTGGATATCACATCTCATGATAAAGGAAGGGTCTAAGGTTTGGAAGGGGAAGGATTTGGATATCATATCTCATGTTATACTACGGGTCTCAGGTTTGGTATTAGAAGCATTGAGATATCAAGTCTCAGAGTATAGGAAGGGTCTCAGAATTGGAATGGGAAGGAGTTGGATATCACATCTCAAGCCATAGGAAGGGTCTCAGGATTGGAATGGGAAGGACTTGGATATCACATCTCATGATATAGGAAGGCTCTCAGGTTTGGAAGGGGAAAGAGTTGGATATCACATTTCATGTTAGAGGTAGGATCTCAGGTTTGGTATTAGAGGCATGGAGATATCACATCTCATGCTATCAGAAGGGTCTCAGGAATGGAATGGGAAGGAGTTGGATATCGCATCTCATGCTAAAGGGAGGGTCTCAGGTTTGGAAGGGGAAGGATTTGGATATCACATCTCATGTTATAGGAAGGATCTGAGGTTTGGTATTAGAAGCATTGAGATATCACATCTCATGCTATAGGAAGGGTCTCAGGATTTGAATGGCAAGGAGTTGGATATCACATCTCATGCCATAGGAAGGGTCTCAGGTTTGGTATAAGCATTGAGATATCACATCTCTGCTATCGGAAGGGTCTCAGGATTGGATTGGGAAGGAGTTGGATATCCCTTCTCATGCTATAGGAAGTGTCTCAGGTTGGAATGGGAAGGAGTTGGATATCACATCTCATGTTATAGGAAGGGTCTCAGGATTGGAATGGGAAGGATTTGGATATCACATCTCTTGCTATAGGAAGGGTCTCAGGATTGGAATGGGTAGGATTTGGATATTACTTTCTTGCTATAGGAAGGGTCTCATGTTTGGAATGGGAAGGAGTTGGATATCACATATGCTATAGTTAGTGTCTCAGGTTTGGAACGGGAAGGAGTTGGATATCACATCTCATGTTATAGGAAGGGTCTCAGGTTTGGTATAAGCATTGAGATATCACATCTCTGCTATCGGAAGCGGCTCAGGATTGGAATGAGAAGGAGTTGGATATCCCATCTCATGTTATAGGAAGAGTCTCTGGTTTGGTATTAGAATCATTGAGATATCACATCGCATGCTGTAGGAAGGGTCTAAGGATTGGAATGGGATGGACTTGGATATCACATCTCATGCTATAGGTAGGCTCTCAGGTTTGGTATAAGCATTGAGATATCACATCTCATGCTATAGGAAGGGTCTCAGGATTGGAATGGGAAGGAATTGGATATCACATCTCATGCTATAGGAAGGGTCTCAGATTTGGTATAAGCATTGAGATATCACATCTCATGCTAAAGGAAGGGTCTCAGGATTGGAATGGGAAGGAGTTGTATATGACATCTCAGGCCATAGGAAGGTTCTCAGGTTTGGTATAAGCATTGAGATATCACATCTCTGCTATCGGAAGGGTCTCAGGATTGGAATGGGAAGGAGTTGGATATCCCATCTCATGTTATAGGAAGGGTCTCAGGTTTGGTATTAGAAGCATAGAGATATCACATCTCATGCTATAGGAAGGGTCTCAGGATTTGAATGGCAAGGAGTTGGATATCACATCTCATGCCATAGGAAGGGTCTCAGGTTTGGTATAAGCATTGAGATATCACATCTCTGCTATCGGAAGGGTCTCAGGATTGGATTGGGAAGGAGTTGGATATCCCTTCTCATGCTATAGAAGTGTCTCAGGTTGGAATGGGAAGGAGTTGGATATCACATATCATGTTATAGGAAGGGTCTCAGGATTGGAATGGGAAGGATTTGGATATCACATCTCTTGCTATAGGAAGGGTCTCAGGATTGGAATGGGTAGGAGTTGGATATTACTTTCTTGCTATAGGAAGGGTCTCATGTTTGGAATGGGAAGGAGTTGGATATCACATATGCTATAGTTAGTGTCTCAGGTTTGGAACGGGAAGGAGTTGGATATCACATCTCATGTTATAGGAAGGGTCTCAGGTTTGGTATAAGCATTGAGATATCACATCTCTGCTATCGGAAGCGGCTCAGGATTGGAATGGGAAGAAGTTGGATATCCCATCTAATGTTATAGGAAGAGTCTCTGGTTTGGTATTAGAATCATTGAGATATCACATCGCATGCTGTAGGAAGGGTCTAAGGATTGGAATGGGATGGACTTGGATATCACATCTCATGCTATAGGTAGGCTCTCAGGTTTGGTATAAGCATTGAGATATCACATCTCATGCTATAGGAAGGGTCTCAGGATTGGAATGGGAAGGAATTGGATTTCACATCTCATGCTATAGGAAGGGTCTCAGATTTGGTATAAGCATTGAGATATCACATCTCATGCTAAAGGAAGGGTCTCAGGATTGGAATGGGAAGGAGTTGTATATGACATCTCAGGCCATAGGAAGGTTCTCAGGTTTGGTATAAGCATTGAGATATCACATCTCTGCTATCGGAAAGGTCTCAGGATTGGAATGGGAAGGAGTTGGATATCCCATCTCATGTTATAGGAAGGGCCTCAGGTTTGGTATTAGAAGCATAGAGATATCACATCTCATGCTATAGGAAGGGTCTCAGGATTGGAATTGGAAGGACTTGGATGTCACATCTCATGCTATAGGGAGGGTCTCAAGTTTGATATTAGAAGCATTGAGATAACAAATCTCATGATATCGGAAGGGTCTCAGGATTGGAATGGGAAGTGTTAAGACGGATTTCTGAACTCTGTCCTGGTGGCGCAGAAGTTCAGAAGGCCAACCTAATTACTTGGAACAGGGTAACCTCTGGACAAGCCAGACCAATCAAGGTAGCGATCGCGGCGGTCAAGACTAGGTCTCAAGAGGGGTGAGGGTGACTGAAAGCCCGCAATGAGCACACAAAGCAAGAGCGCTTACAAACTACTCCAAACAGTTGTTATATCAAAAATAGATACACATTTATTTTAAGGCCTTTAAAACAACGACCGTAGCGAGAAAATCACAATAACACAGTATTAAGCCAACACATACCAAATCAACACAATATATATACAAATACACAGTCGCAAGCGTTTAAAGCACGAAATATGTAGTCCACCTGAAAGGAAAGGAAAACAGGCAGTGCGATAACGCTTTTGACTCAGTTCGCCTTTAGAGGCACCTAACTAGATGGAAGGCCGAGCCCTGCGAAGAGTGGAGCCTTGTGCTCAAAGTACCTGCCACGCCGGTGCCAACGGGCAAAAGGGGAAGCTCTTCGGAGGAAGTCAGGCAGTTCGGGTTAGTGCACAGCAGAAGGAGAACAGGTTCCGCAACTCAAGCGCAGCCTCCACAGCAGGCAGAAGCAGAGCGCGAGTACGGCCAAAAGGGTGCTGTTTTTACGCAGCAGGGTAAAGCAATGGGATACTGCAGGAGGGCGACCAGATCCTAGCTAAACTACTCACCGGTCCCCGAACCAAGCAGACCCAGGCTTCTCCACGTTTGTTTCAGCAGCTGGCAGGTTCAGAAGAGCAGGGAACGCCTTGTAGTCGTGTAGAGCAAAAAGACGTCCCAATCGACGAAACCAGCACAGTTTTGTTGCCGCAGCAGGACAACGGAGCGGCCGTGTGTATTCAAGCCAAATGTACACTCCTCCCTTCAGACTTGGGAACGCCAAGTGTACGAAGCGTGGGAGAGTGACAAGGACTCGAAATACAACACAACCTGGCGGCAGTTACAGAGCAGGACTCCCTTGTAAGCTGGTCAGTCAACTGGATGGCCCAGAGACACTTCCGAAGGCTTACTTGGCAGGAGATGATGAAGTCGCCGGGAATAGCTGTTCCTGCTATTCCAAAGGTCGAAGCACCAGTACAGGCCTTCTGGTTCGATCCAAGGAGGAAAGGGTTTCACAGGACGACAGCAAAGGAGGATTCCTTCAGCGGGTCACCAGCGATTCCTCGGTCCAGCCTCTGGGTTGCAGGATACTTGGCTCCTGTATTCCTTCGTTCGTGAGAACTCAGGAGATCGACATGGCAGTGGTGTTTCCAGCTCCCTCTTATCCACGGTTCCTTTCGCGCCAAAACGGAGGGGAGCCAATGGGAGATCCGCTCATCAACACACATACCATACGTGGACCAATCACGGACCACAGTGGTCCCAGGCATTCACACCACCCCAGACTCTCTGGCACCCAGGATGTGTATTGGGACCAGACATCCCAGCCCACACCCTGGAGGCACGCAAACGACATGTAGAAGCCCGCGAAAGCAACCACGTTTCGCGGGAAAGTACATGCCCAAATAAGGAAGGCCCCGGGTCGTCTGACCTGGGGAAGGTGAAGGGAGCAAGCCGGTCAGTGGACAAGACAAAGGAGCCTCGCGGCCTGGCCATTTTGGGAGCCAGGCCACCATTTTGGGTTCAGGGCAAAAACGTGCTCAGAACGCCAAAAGGAGCTCAAAATAAACAAAGCGATCGCTGCCACCATTCGAGTCCCTGAATGACTTGCACCGATCAAATACCATCCTAAAAGAGTATCTAGGGCCTGTAGAAGGCTAGAGACCCAAGAGAGCTGTAACTTAGCTTACAGTGCCCTCTTGTGTCGTGTTGCACTAAAGCTGCGACACGATAAAAGAAACTACGGGAAACCACGTTCCCCGGTACTGACTGTCTTAAGGGCATGTCAGTTTCCCCGTAAGAAAGGAGCGAAAGCCCAGAGAAGTGCGGCAGAAGGCTGTACTTCTCTGGCAAAGTCAACAACAAGGTTAAAAACAATAGCAAAAAGTTTAGGGGTTGCCACATGGAAGGAAAATTCCCTACAATTATGAAATCTTTCCTAACACTCGCCCCTCCCAGACTATGGACAGGGGGAACTAATCCACCCCTGGATGAGTCTCTTGTTCAGGTCGGTTAAACATTCTGGACAACCCATCAGCATTGCTATGTTGGACACCTGGTCTATGCTCAATAGTGAAGTCGAAGCCTTGAAGACTTATGGACCACCTAAGCAACTTTGGATTCTCCCCCTTCATGTTCATTAGCCACTTTAACGGCTTATGGTCAGTCTGCACAGTGAAGTGGGTCCCATAGAGGTAGGGCCTCAGCTTCCTTAGGGCCCACACAACAGAGAAACATTCTTTCTCTACCGTGGACCATCTGAGCTCTCTGTCCTTAAGCTGGCGACTAATAAAACCGATAGGGTGTTCCTTACCCTTCTCATCTACTTGTGATAGTACAGCTCCTATCCCAGTGTCAGAGGCATCCGTCTGCACGATAAAAGGTCTTTGATAATCAAGGGCCCTGAGCACAGGGGCCTGGCACAAGGAGTCTTTTAAGCCATTGAAGGCCTTCTCACACTCGTCGGTCCAAGTTACCTTCTTGGGTTTCTTCGGAGTTGTGAGGGCAGTCAGAGGAGCAGCTATGGTGCCATAGTCTGCCACAAAATTGCGATAATACCCCGTGAGTCCTAAGAAGGCTCTCACTTGGGTTTGCGTAGTGGGGGTAGGCCAGTCTTGTACTGCCTGTACTTTACTGGGTAGAGGCTGTATCCTCCCTCCACCTACTTCATGTCCAAGGTAAACCACTGAGCCTTGTCCAATCTGGCATTTACTAGCCTTTATGGTCAAGTGGGCTTTCTGAAGAGCCTGGAGCACAATCCTGAGGTGTTTCACATGGTCTTCCCAGGTGGCACTGAAAACTGCTATATCGTCCAGATATGCAAGACAGAATTCGTCCAACCCATTCAGCACATGATTCACAAGTCTCTGGAAAGTGGCAGGTGCATTCTTCAACCCGAACGGCATTACCCGGAATTGGTAAAGGCCGTCTGGAGTAGAAAATGCTGTCTTCTCCTTGGCATGTTCTGCTAAAGCTATTTGCCAATAGCCAGCAGTGAGGTCAAACGTGCTGAGGTACTTGGAGGCACCCAAAGTATCCACCAGCTCATCTGTTCGAGGCAAGGGGTGTGCATCTGTCTTGGTGACAGCATTCAGAGCCCTGTAATCCACGCAGAACCTCAATTCAGAAGTGCCTGCTTTTGGAACCAAAACCACTGGACTGGACCAAGGACTACTAGAGGGTTCAATCACCCCAAGGTCTAACATCTTTTTGACCTCGGTCTTAATATAAGACCGTACTTTATCTGACATCCTGTATCCCCTACTTTTGGTAGGTACACTGTCTCCTGTGTCAATGTTATGTTTGCACCAAGGTGTCAAACCAGGGGACTGTGAAAACAGGGGGGAAAACTGCCGAAGCAAACTTTTCACCTCAGCCTGCTGATCAGAAGTCAGGTGAGGGGCCACTCGGACACCCTCAACGGAGCTATCTGAAGGACCGCTTTGGAACAGGTCGGGGAGAGGTTCAGACTCCTCTTCCTCAACGTCTGATGCCAGTAGCAGTGCTGCGATTTCGACTCTTGGGACGAAAGCCTTCAGCCTATTTACGTGGAACACTTTTGGAGCCTGTCCAGGCCTTCCAAGGTCCACTAAATAGTTCACCTCACCCAGGGGCTCCACCACTGTGTAAGGGCCTGACCATTTGTCCTGTAAAGCGCAAGGCCTTATTGGATTCATGATCAGGACTTGCTGACCAGGTGTAAAGTTGATGAGGGAAGCTTTCTGGTCGTACCAATGTTTCACCAGCGCTTGCCCTGCCTTCAATTTATCACTAGCCAAGCCCATCAGAAGTACCATCCGTTTTCTGAGCCCTAGCACATAGTCAACTACATTGGTAGTAACAGGGGGAGTGGGCATCTCCCATCCCTCCTTGACAATGGCTAAGGGTCCCCGTACGGGATGACCGAACAGAAGTTCGAAGGGGCTGAAGCCAACACCCTCCTGTGGTACCTCTCTGTAGGCAAACAGTAAGCATGAAGCAAGAAGATCCCATTTTCTTCTCTGAGGCTCCTCCAGAGCCCCAATCATGCTCTTTAACGTCCTGTTGAAACGCCCCCCCAGACCATCGGTCTGGGGGCGGTATGCAGAAGAGAACCTGTAGGTGACCCCACATTCTTTCCACATAGACTGCCTATACTTCGACATAAAGTTGCTGCCATGATCCGACACAACTTCTTTAGGGAAGCCAACCCTAGTAAACATGCCGAGTAAAGCTTCTGCAACTGGCTTGGCAGTTACAGTTGTAAATGGGACGGCCTCAGGATACCGGGTTGCATGGTCGACCAGCACCAGGATAAACCTATTGCCTGAGGACCACCAACCTCCTATGGTCTCCTTCTGTAGACTCTGTGGGCTCACTATACAGGAGTCCACCTTCCTGGTAAATCCTATGCATCCCAGGAGGTTCACCCTCAATCTGGGAGCAGGCCTGTCTCCTTAGGCCTTCCAGAGATGGGCACTCATGTTGGCCTTTACTGAATTCGTCCCTATCAGGACCTCCTTCAACTAACAAGTCTTTTAGTTCAGGATGATCGTTGGGGTCGAATACTTCAGGCATCGCCACCTCCTCGTCAGGCTCGGGCGATTGACCAACTTCCTCCACCGCAGTGGTAGGCGAGCTCGGGGGAATATTCTCTTTCCCCCGTCTTGACTTGTAGACTCCTTTCGCCTTGGGTTTCCCCTTCGGCTGGGGCGGCGTATTGGACTTGGCCAATGCTGCCCGTGCTTGAGACCGTGTGTAGGGTCTTTCGGCAGTGTCTCCTACGAGCCCTAAAGCTCTGAGATCATTGCCCAACAAGACCTTTCCCGGGACGTTTCTCTGAATGCTCACTGGAATCCTGACTGCTGTACCATTTAAAGTAAGATTAACAGGGATCACGGGAAACATACGGAGGGGGCCGTCAGCCAACTTAGTGGGCATCAGAGTAGCTCTGGCAACTTCCTCTGAGTCTACCAAGGTAGAATCCACTACAGTTCGACTGCACCCACTATCCCTAAGAGCTGGAGTATCCACTCCATTGATCAGCACACTGTCTTTAAAGTAGTGCTTGGTATTATCCGGAATCCTAGCATAAGCCTCTGCGACTTTAGGCTCCCAGGAACCCAGGGACACTAAAACTACCTCAGCCTCTATTCCGCTGGGAAATGAGTCTGAGGAGAAGGATGCTCCTGTAATCTCTTCTTCCTCGTAGGAGGAGAAGGCCAGATTAGCGGAGTGGACCCCCAAAGGTCTAACCTTACAACGGGGGTCCCCCTTCACATGGTCAGTTGCTCCACAAGAAAAACAAGCCCCAGTGGGTCTGTTTACGTAGGGAGGCTTATTGTAACCAGAGTTCTGTTTTGGAGGCGAACCTCCACTACCCTGTGAGTTCTCTTGTGTCTTACCCTTGTTTTTCTTTTTGTGGCCCTTATGGGAAGAAGATTTAGCAGATTCCCCACCCTCCATATCTTTGGACTTTTTCCCTTCCTCCTGCTTACCAGGATGAGTTTTGTCCTTATGGGACACTCGATGTGACACCCATAAGTCTGCTGCAATGGCCAGCTTCTTAGGATCTATCTCCTTCGAATCGGCCAAATGCTGCTTAAGCTCCGGTGAAGAAGAAGCAAAAATGTGTTCCAGCATGACCAGATTGATCATGCCTTCGAAGGTAGAAACCTTATAACCTTCGACCCAGCCAGTTAAGTTTTTCAAAGATTCAGCGACATAAGATACCCAAGTACCACCTTCCTTTTTCTTATACTCTCGAAAACGCTTTAAATATTGGGCCGGAGTCTTCCCAAACTTTAAAATGAGAGTCTGCTTTAACATTGCGAAATCAGCCCGCTCAGCCTTCGACATTTCCATAATGGCACTACAGCCAGAATGGGGCAGTCTACTGAGCAACCACGCAATCTTATCAGCATTGTCAACTTCCTGGACCTCGCATGCATACTCAAACGCATTCAGCCAGTCCATAATGTCATTCCTCTCTTCATACACACTGAGCAGATCTTTTGGAAACCGTGGATGAGAGGAAGCCCCAGACCCATGTCTAGGACCCTTGGATCCATTTGCAACCTGAAGCTTGGCCAGTTCCAACTGGTGATCCCTGTCTTTCTGTTTTTCTGCCTGTTCGATTTTTAGTTTGGCTATGCTGAATTCAAGCTCCTGCTGCCTAAACCGCAGCTCTTGCTTCTTGAATTCAAGCATAGCCTCCCCATCAGCACTGGCAGAGGAAACATTAGACATTACATCCTCCCTGTCCTCGTGGTCGCGATGGATCAGTGCAGCGGCAGAACCGTCGGTTCTGCCAGTGAGAGCAGCCCCACCACCTTCTGCACTGTCCTCGGAAGTTATAGCGTCAAGCTGCGCTTCTTGCCACGCCACGATTCTCTGGATCATTTCCAATTTTGTGCCTTGAGAGGAAACACCTCTCTCTGCACACATCTTTTTCAGCGTTTCTGATTTGGAAGCATTTAAAGTTAACAAGGTATTTGCTTCCATACTGTTTGATAGGACTATGGCCTTTTTAAAGTTATATTACAACAATTCACTACGTGCACTGTTTGGAATAACTCGAAATGCCTTAGTTCGAGCGCAACACTGGATACCTTCAGTCGTATCCCACCGCTGTACACCAATTTGTTAAGACGGATTTCTGAACTCTGTCCTGGTGGCGCAGAAGTTCAGAAGGCCAACCTAATTACTTGGAACAGGGTAACCTCTGGACAAGCCAGACCAATCAAGGTAGCGATCGCGGCGGTCAAGACTAGGTCTCAAGAGGGGTGAGGGTGACTGAAAGCCCGCAATGAGCACACAAAGCAAGAGCGCTTACAAACTACTCCAAACAGTTGTTATATCAAAAATAGATACACATTTATTTTAAGGCCTTTAAAACAACGACTGTAGCGAGAAAATCACAATAACACAGTATTAAGCCAACACATACCAAATCAACACAATATATATACAAATACACAGTCGCAAGCGTTTAAAGCACGAAATATGTAGTCCACCTGAAAGGAAAGGAAAACAGGCAGTGCGATAACGCTTTTGACTCAGTTCGCCTTTAGAGGCACCTAACTAGATGGAAGGCCGAGCCCTGCGAAGAGTGGAGCCTTGTGCTCAAAGTACCTGCCACGCCGGTGCCAACGGGCAAAAGGGGAAGCTCTTCGGAGGAAGTCAGGCAGTTCGGGTTAGTGCACAGCAGAAGGAGAACAGGTTCCGCAACTCAAGCGCAGCCTCCACAGCAGGCAGAAGCAGAGCGCGAGTACGGCCAAAAGGGTGCTGTTTTTACGCAGCAGGGTAAAGCAATGGGATACTGCAGGAGGGCGACCAGATCCTAGCTAAACTACTCACCGGTCCCCGAAGCAAGCAGACCCAGGCTTCTCCACGTTTGTTTCAGCAGCTGGCAGGTTCAGAAGAGCAGGGAACGCCTTGTAGTCGTGTAGAGCAAAAAGACGTCCCAATCGACGAAACCAGCACAGTTTTGTTGCCGCAGCAGGACAACGGAGCGGCCGTGTGTATTCAAGCCAAATGTACACTCCTCCCTTCAGACTTGGGAACGCCAAGTGTACGAAGCGTGGGAGAGTGACAAGGACTCGAAATACAACACAACCTGGCGGCAGTTACAGAGCAGGACTCCCTTGTAAGCTGGTCAGTCAACTGGATGGCCCAGAGACACTTCCGAAGGCTTACTTGGCAGGAGATGATGAAGTCGCCGGGAATAGCTGTTCCTGCTATTCCAAAGGTCGAAGCACCAGTACAGGCCTTCTGGTTCGATCCAAGGAGGAAAGGGTTTCACAGGACGACAGCAAAGGAGGATTCCTTCAGCGGGTCACCAGCGATTCCTCGGTCCAGCCTCTGGGTTGCAGGATACTTGGCTCCTGTATTCCTTCGTTCGTGAGAACTCAGGAGATCGACATGGCAGTGGTGTTTCCAGCTCCCTCTTATCCACGGTTCCCTTCGCGCCAAAACGGAGGGGAGCCAATGGGAGATCCGCTCATCAACACACATACCATACGTGGACCAATCACGGACCACAGTGGTCCCAGGCATTCACACCACCCCAGACTCTCTGGCACCCAGGATGTGTATTGGGACCAGACATCCCAGCCCACACCCTGGAGGCACGCAAACGACATGTAGAAGCCCGCGAAAGCAACCACGTTTCGCGGGAAAGTACATGCCCAAATAAGGAAGGCCCCGGGTCGTCTGACCTGGGGAAGGTGAAGGGAGCAAGCCGGTCAGTGGACAAGACAAAGGAGCCTCGCGGCCTGGCCATTTTGGGAGCCAGGCCACCATTTTGGGTTCAGGGCAAAAACGTGCTCAGAACGCCAAAAGGAGCTCAAAATAAACAAAGCGATCGCTGCCACCATTCGAGTCCCTGAATGACTTGCACCGATCAAATACCATCCTAAAAGGGTATCTAGGGCCTGTAGAAGGCTAGAGACCCAAGAGAGCTGTAACTTAGCTTACAGTGCCCTCTTGTGTCGTGTTGCACTAAAGCTGCGACACGATAAAAGAAACTACGGGAAACCACGTTCCCCGGTACTGACTGTCTTAAGGGCATGTCAGTTTCCCCGTAAGAAAGGAGCGAAAGCCCAGAGAAGTGCGGCAGAAGGCTGTACTTCTCTGGCAAAGTCAACAACAAGGTTAAAAACAATAGCAAAAAGTTTAGGGGTTGCCACATGGAAGGAAAATTCCCTACAATTATGAAATCTTTCCTAACAGGAAGGAGTTGGATATCACATCTCATGATAAAGGAAGGGTCTAAGGTTTGGAAGGGGAAGGATTTGGATATCACATCTCATGTTATAGGACGGGTCTCAGGTTTGGTATTAGAAGCATTGAGATATCAAGTCTCATGGTATAAGAAGGGTTTCAGAATTGGAATGGGAAGGAGTTGGATATCACACCTCAAGCTATAGGAAGGGTCTCAGGATTGGAATGGGAAGGAGTTTGATATCACATCTCATGCCATAGTATGGGTCTCAGGTTTGGTAGAAGCATTGGGATATCACGTCTCATGCTATCGGAAGGGTATCAGTATTGGATTTGGAAGAAGTTGGATATCACATTTCATGTTATAGGAAGGGTCGCAGGATTGGAATGGGAAGGACTTGGATATCATATCTCATGCTATAGGACGGGTCTCAGGTTTGTTATTAGAATCATTGAGATATCATATTGCATGCTGTAGGAAGGGTCTAAGGATTGGAATGGGAAGGACCTGGATATCACATCTCATGCTATAGATAGGCTCTTAGGTTTGGAAAGGGAAGGAGTTGGATATCACATTTCATGTTAGAGGAAGGATCTCAGGTTTGGTATTAGAAGCATTGAGATATCACATCTCATGCTATAGGAAGGGTCTCAGGATTGGAATGGGAAGTAGTTGGATATCACATCTCATGCTATAGGAAGGGTCTCAGGTTTGGTATAAGCATTGAGATATCACATCTCATGCTATAGGACGGGTCTCAGGATTGGAATGGAAGGAGTTGGATATCACATCTCATGTTATAGGAAGGATCTCAGGTTTGGTATTAGAAGCATTGAGACATCACATCTCATGCTATAGGAAGGGTCTCAGGGTTGGAATGGGAAGGAGTTGGATATCACATCTCATCCAGTAGGAAGGGTCTCAGGTTTGGAATGGGAAGGAATTGGATATCACATCTCATGTTATAGGAAGGATCTCAGGTTTGGTATTAGAAGCATTGAGATATCATATCTCATGCTATAGGAAGGGTCTCAGGATTGGAATGTGAAGGATTTGGATATCACATCTCATGCTAAAGGAAGGGTCTCAGGTTTGGTAGAAGCATTGAGATATCACGTCTCTGCTATCGGAAGGGTCTCAGGATTGGATTGGGAAGGAGTTGGATATCCCTTCTCATGCTATAGGAAGGGTCTCAGGATTTGAATGGCAAGGAGTTGGATATCACATCTCATGCCATAGGAAGGGTCTCAGGTTTGGTATAAGCATTGAGATATCACATCTCTGCTATCGGAAGGGTCTCAGGATTGGAATGGGAAGGAGTTGGATATTCCCATCTTATGTTATAGGAAGGGTCTCAGGTTTGGTATTAGAAGCATTGAGATATCACATCTCATGCTATAGGAAGGGTCTCAGGATTGGAATGGGAAGGACTTGGATATCACATCTCATGCTATAGGGAGGGTCTCAAGTTTCATATTAGAAGCTTTGAGATATCACATCTCATGATATCGGAAGGGTCTCAGGATTGGAATGGGAAGGATTTGGATATCACATCTCATGTTATATTACGGGTCTCAGGTTTGGTATTAGAAGCATTGAGATATCAAGTCTCAGAGTATAGGAAGGGTCTCAGAATTGGAATGGGAAGGAGTTGGATATCACATCTCAAGCTATAGGAAGGGTCCCAGGATTAGAATGGGAAGGACTTGGATATCACATCTCATGCTATAGGAAGGCTCTCAGGTTTGGAAGGGGAAAGAGTTGGATATCACATTTCATGTTAGAGGTAGGATCTCAGGTTTGGTATTAGAGGCATTGAGATATCACATCTCATGCTATCAGAAGGGTCTCAGGAATGGAATGGGAAGGAGTTGGATATCACATCTCATGCTAAAGGGAGGGTCTCAGGTTTGGAAGGGGAAGGATTTGGACATCACATCTCATGTTATCGGAAGGATCTCACGTTTGGTATTAGAAGTATTGAGATATCATATCTCATGCTATAGGAAGGGTCTCAGGATTGGAATGGGAAAGAGTTGGATATCACATCTCATGCTATAGGGAGTGTCTCAGGATTGGAATGGGAAGGACTTAGATATCACATATCATGCTATAGGGAGGGTCTCAGTTTTGATATTAGAAGCATTGAGATATCACATCTCATGCTATCGGAAGTGTCTCAGGATTGGAATGGGAAGGAGCTGGATATCACATCTCATGCTAAAGGAAGGGTCTCAGGTTTGGAACGGGAAGGAGTTGGATATCACATCTCATGTTATAGGAAGGGTCTCAGGATTGGAATGGGAAGGACTTGGATATCATATCTCATGCTATAGGACGGGTCTCAGGTTTGTTATTAGAATCATTGAGATATCATATTGCATGCTGTAGGAAGGGTCTAAGGATTGGAATGGGAAGGACTTGGATATCACATCTCATGCTATAGATAGGCTCTTAGGTTTGGAAAGGGAAGGAGTTCGATATCACATTTCATGTTAGAGGAAGGATCTCAGGTTTGGTATTAGAAGCATTAAGATATCACATCCCATGCTATAGGAAGGGTCTCAGGATTGGAATGGGAAGTAGTTGGATATCACATATCATTCTATAGGAAGGGTCTCAGGTTTGGTATAAGCATTGAGATATCACATCTCATGCTATAGGACGGGTCTCAGGATTGGAATGCAAGGAGTTGGATATCACATCTCATGTTATAGGAAGGATCTCAGGTTTGATATTAGAAGCATTGAGACATCACATCTCATGCTATAGGAAGGGTCTCAGGGTTGGAATGGGAAGGAGTTGGATATCACAACTCATCCAATAGGAAGGGTCTCAGGTTTGGAATGGGAAGGAATTGGATATCACATCTCATGTTATAGGAAGGATCTCAGGTTTGGTATTAGAAGCATTGAGATATCACATCGCATGCTATAGGAAGGGTCTCAGGATTGGAATGTGAAGGATTTGGATATCACATCTCATGCTAAAGGAAGGGTCTCAGGTTTGGTAGAAGCATTGAGATATCACGTCTCTGCTATCGGAAGGGTCTCAGGATTGGATTGGGAAGGAGTTGGATATCCCTTCTCATGCTATAGGAAGGGTCTCAGGATTTGAATGGCAAGGAGTTGGATATCACATCTCATGCCATAGGAAGGGTCTCAGGTTTGGTATAAGCATTGAGATATCACATCTCTGCTATCGGAAGGGTCTCAGGATTGGAATGGGAAGGAGTTGGATATTCCCATCTCATGTTATAGGAAGGGTCTCAGGTTTGGTATTAGAAGCATTGAGATATCACATCTCATGCTATAGGAAGGGTCTCAGGATTGGAATGGGAAGGACTTGGATATCACATCTCATGCTATAGGAAGGGTCTCAGGTTTGGTATTAGAAGCATTGAGATATCACATCTCATGCTATAGGAAGGGTCTCAGGATTGGAATGGGAAGGACTTGGATATCACATCTCATGCTATAGGAAGGGTCTCAGGTTTGGTATTAGAAGCATTGAGATATCACATCTCATGCTATAGGAAGGGTCTCAGGATTGGAATGGGAAGGAGTTGGATATCACATCTCATGATAAAGGAAGGGTCTAAGGTTTGGAAGGGGAAGGATTTGGATATCATATCTCATGTTATACTACGGGTCTCAGGTTTGGTATTAGAAGCATTGAGATATCAAGTCTCAGAGTATAGGAAGGGTCTCAGAATTGGAATGGGAAGGAGTTGGATATCACATCTCAAGCCATAGGAAGGGTCTCAGGATTGGAATGGGAAGGACTTGGATATCACATCTCATGATATAGGAAGGCTCTCAGGTTTGGAAGGGGAAAGAGTTGGATATCACATTTCATGTTAGAGGTAGGATCTCAGGTTTGGTATTAGAGGCATGGAGATATCACATCTCATGCTATCAGAAGGGTCTCAGGAATGGAATGGGAAGGAGTTGGATATCGCATCTCATGCTAAAGGGAGGGTCTCAGGTTTGGAAGGGGAAGGATTTGGATATCACATCTCATGTTATAGGAAGGATCTGAGGTTTGGTATTAGAAGCATTGAGATATCACATCTCATGCTATCGGAAGGATCTCAGGTTTGGTATTAGAAGCATTGAGATATCACATCTCATGCTATCAGAAGGGTCTCAGGATTGGAATGGGAAGGAGTTGGATATCACATCTCATGCTAAAGGGAGGGTCTCAGGTTTGGAAGGGGAAGGATTTGGATATCACATCTCATGTTATCGGAAGGATCTCACGTTTGGTATTAGAAGTATTGAGATATCATATCTCATGCTATAGGAAGGGTCTCAGGATTGGAATGGGAAGGAGTTGGATATCACATCTCATGCTATAGGAAGTGTCTCAGGATTGGAATGGGAAGGACTTGGATATCACATCTCATGCTATAGGTAGGGTCTCAAGTTTGATATTAGAAGCATTGAGATATCACATCTCATGCTATAGGAAGGGTCTGAGGATTGGAATGGGAAGGAGTTGGATATCACATCTCATGCTATGGGAAGGGTCTCAGGTTTGGTATAAGCAGTGAGATATCACATCTCATGCTATAGGAAGTGTCTCAGGATTGGAATGGGAAGGAGTTGGATATCACATCTCATGTTATAGGAAGGATCTCAGGTTTGGTATAAGCATTGAGATATCACATCTCTGCTATCGGAAGGGTCTCAGGATTGGAATGGGAAGGAGTTGGATATTCCCATCTCATGTTATAGGAAGGGTCTCAGGTTTGGTATTAGAAGCATTGAGATATCACATCTCATGCTATAGAAAGGGTATCAGGATTGGAATGGGAAGGACTTGGATATCACATCTCATGCTATAGGGAGGGTCTCAAGTTTGATATTAGAAGCTTTGAGATATCACATCTCATGATATCGGAAGGGTCTCAGGATAGGAATGGGAAGGAGTTGGATATCACATCTCATGATAAAGGAAGGGTCTAAGGTTTGGAAGGGGAAGGATTTCGATATCACATCTCATGTTATATTACGGGTCTCACGTTTGGTATTAGAAGCATTGAGATATCAAGTCTCATAGTATAGGAAGGGTCTCAGAATTGGAATGGGAAGGAGTTGGATATCACATCTCAAGCTATAGGAAGGGTCTCAGGATTGGAATGGGAAGGACTTGGATATCACATCTCATGCTATAGGAAGGCTCTCAGGTTTGGAAGGGGAAAGAGTTGGATATCACATTTCATGTTAGAGGTAGGATCTCAGGTTTGGTATTAGAAGCATTGAGATATCACATCTCATGCTATCGGAAGGATCTCAGGTTTGGTATTAGAAGCATTGAGATATCACATCTCATGCTATCAGAAGAGTTTCAGGATTGGAATAGGAAGGAGTTGGATATCACATCTCATGCTAAAGGGAGGGTCTCAGGTTTGGAAGGGGAAGGATTTGGATATCACATCTCATGTTATCGGAAGGATCTCACGTTTGGTATTAGAAGTATTGAGATATCATATCTCATGCTATAGGAAGTGTCTCAGGTTGGAATGGGAAGGAGTTGGATATCACATCTCATGTTATAGGAAGGGTCTCAGGATTGGAATGGGAAGGATTTGGATATCACATCTCTTGCTATAGGAAGGGTCTCAGGATTGGAATGGGTAGGAGTTGGATATTACTTTCTTGCTATAGGAAGGGTCTCATGTTTGTAATGGGAAGGAGTTGGATATCACATATGCTATAGTTAGTGTCTCAGGTTTGGAACGGGAAGGAGTTGGATATCACATCTCATGTTATAGGAAGGGTCTCAGGTTTGGTATAAGCATTGAGATATCACATCTCTGCTATCGGAAGCGGCTCAGGATTGGAATGGGAAGGAGTTGGATATCCCATCTAATGTTATAGGAAGAGTCTCTGGTTTGGTATTAGAATCATTGAGATATCACATCGCATGCTGTAGGAAGGGTCTAAGGATTGGAATGGGATGGACTTGGATATCACATCTCATGCTATAGGTAGGCTCTCAGGTTTGGTATAAGCATTGAGATATCACATCTCATGCTATAGGAAGGGTCTCAGGATTGGAATGGGAAGGAATTGGATATCACATCTCATGCTATCGGAAGGGTCTCAGATTTGGTATAAGCATTGAGATATCACATCTCATGCTAAAGGAAGGGTCTCAGGATTGGAATGGGAAGGAGTTGTATATGACATCTCAGGCCATAGGAAGGTTCTCAGGTTTGGTATAAGCATTGAGATATAACATCTCTGCTATCGGAAAGGTCTCAGGATTGGAATGGGAAGGAGTTTGATATCCCATCTCATGTTATAGGAAGGGCCTCAGGTTTGGTATTAGAAGCATAGAGATATCACATCTCATGCTATAGGAAGGGTCTCAGGATTGGAATGGGAAGGACTTGGATGTCACATCTCATGCTATAGGGAGGGTCTCAAGTTTGATATTAGAAGCATTGAGATAACAAATCTCATGATATCGGAAGGGTCTCAGGATTGGAATGGGAAGGAGTTGGATATCACATCTCATGATAAAGGAAGGGTCTAAGGTTTGGAAGGGGAAGGATTTGGATATCACATCTCATGTTATAGGGCGGGTCTCAGGTTTGGTATTAGAAGCATTGAGATATCAAGTCTCATGGTATAAGAAGGGTCTCAGAATTGGAATGGGAAGGAGATGGATATCACACCTCAAGCTATAGGAAGGGTCTCAGGATTGGAATGGGAAGGAGTTTGATATCACATCTCATGCCATAGTATGGGTCTCAGGTTTGGTAGAAGCATTGGGATATCACGTCTCATGCTATCGGAAGGGTATCAGTATTGGATTTGGAAGAAGTTGGATATCACATTTCATGTTATAGGAAGGGTCGCAGGATTGGAATGGGAAGGACTTGGATATCATATCTCATGCTATAGGACGGGTCTCAGGTTTGTTATTAGAATCATTGAGATATCATATTGCATGCTGTAGGAAGGGTCTAAGGATTGGAATGGGAAGGACCTGGATATCACATCTCATGCTATAGATAGGCTCTTAGGTTTGGAAAGGGAAGGAGTTGGATATCACATTTCATGTTAGAGGAAGGATCTCAGGTTTGGTATTAGAAGCATTGAGATATCACATCTCATGCTATAGGAAGGGTCTCAGGATTGGAATGGGAAGTAGTTGGATATCACATCTCATGCTATAGGAAGGGTCTCAGGTTTGGTATAAGCATTGAGATATCACATCTCATGCTATAGGACGGGTCTCAGGATTGGAATGGAAGGAATTGGATATCACATCTCATGTTATAGGAAGGATCTCAGGTTTGGTATTAGAAGCATTGAGACATCACATCTCATGCTATAGGAAGGGTCTCAGGGTTGGAATGGGAAGGAATTGGATATCACATCTCATCCAGTAGGAAGGGTCTCAGGTTTGGAATTGGAAGGAATTGGATATCACATCTCATGTTATAGGAAGGATCTCAGGTTTGGTATTAGAAGCATTGAGATATCACATCTCATGCTATAGGAAGGGTCTCAGGATTGGAATGTGAAGGATTTGGATATCACATCTCATGCTAAAGGAAGGGTCTCAGGTTTGGTAGAAGCATTGAGATATCACGTCTCTGCTATCGGAAGGGTCTCAGGATTGGATTGGGAAGGAGTTGGATATCCCTTCTCATGCTATAGGAAGGGTCTCAGGATTTGAATGGCAAGGAGTTGGATATCACATCTCATGCCATAGGAAGGGTCTCAGGTTTGGTATAAGCATTGAGATATCACATCTCTGCTATCGGAAGGGTCTCAGGATTGGAATGGGAAGGAGTTGGATATTCCCATCTCATGTTATAGGAAGGGTCTCAGGTTTGGTATTAGAAGCATTGAGATATCACATCTCATGCTATAGGAAGGGTCTCAGGATTGTAATGGGAAGGACTTGGATGTCACATCTCATGCTATAGGGAGGGTCTCAAGTTTCATATTAGAAGCATTGAGATAACAAATCTCATGATATCGGAAGGGTCTCAGGATTGGAATGGGAAGGAGTTGGATATCACATCTCATGATAAAGGAAGGGTCTAAGGTTTGGAATGGGAAGGAGTTGGATATCACACCTCAAGCTATAGGAAGGGTCTCAGGATTGGAATGGGAAGGAGTTTGATATCACATCTCATGCCATAGTATGGGTCTCAGGTTTGGTAGAAGCATTGGGATATCACGTCTCATGCTATCGGAAGGGTATCAGTATTGGATTTGGAAGAAGTTGGATATCACATTTCATGTTATAGGAAGGGTCGCAGGATTGGAATGGGAAGGACTTGGATATCATATCTCATGCTATAGGACGGGTCTCAGGTTTGTTATTAGAATCATTGAGATATCATATTGCATGCTGTAGGAAGGGTCTAAGGATTGGAATGGGAAGGACCTGGATATCACATCTCATGCTATAGATAGGCTCTTAGGTTTGGAAAGGGAAGGAGTTGGATATCACATTCCATGTTAGAGGAAGGATCTCAGGTTTGGTATTAGAAGCATTGAGATATCACATCTCATGCTATAGGAAGGGTCTCAGGATTGGAATGGGAAGTAGTTGGATATCACATCTCATGCTATAGGAAGGGTCTCAGGTTTGGTATAAGCATTGAGATATCACATCTCATGCTATAGGACGGGTCTCAGGATTGGAATGGAAGGAATTGGATATCACATCTCATGTTATAGGAAGGATCTCAGGTTTGGTATTAGAAGCATTGAAACATCACATCTCATGCTATAGGAAGGGTCTCAGGGTTGGAATGGGAAGGAGTTGGATATCACATCTCATCCAGTAGGAAGGGTCTCAGGTTTGGAATTGGAAGGAATTGGATATCACATCTCATGTTATAGGAAGGATCTCAGGTTTGGTATTAGAAGCATTGAGATATCACATCTCATGCTATAGGAAGGGTCTCAGGATTGGAATGTGAAGGATTTGGATATCACATCTCATGCTAAAGGAAGGGTCTCAGGTTTGGTAGAAGCATTGAGATATCACGTCTCTGCTATCGGAAGGATCTCAGGATTGGATTGGGAAGGAGTTGGATATCCCTTCTCATGCTATAGGAAGGGTCTCAGGATTTGAATGGCAAGGAGTTGGATATCACATCTCATGCCATAGGAAGGGTCTCAGGTTTGGTATAAGCATTGAGATATCACATCTCTGCTATCGGAAGGGTCTCAGGATTGGAATGGGAAGGAGTTGGATATTCCCATCTCATGTTATAGGAAGGGTCTCAGGTTTGGTATTAGAAGCATTGAGATATCACATCTCATGCTATAGGAAGGGTCTCAGGATTGGAATGGGAAGGACTTGGATATCACATCTCATGCTATAGGGAGGGTCTCAAGTTTCATATTAGAAGCTTTGAGATATCACATCTCATGATATCGGAAGGGTCTCAGGATTGGAATGGGAAGGATTTGGATATCACATCTCATGTTATATTACGGGTCTCAGGTTTGGTATTAGAAGCATTGAGATATCAAGTCTCAGAGTATAGGAAGGGTCTCAGAATTGGAATGGGAAGGAGTTGGATATCACATCTCAAGCTATAGGAAGGGTCTCAGGATTGGAATGGGAAGGACTTGGATATCACATCTCATGCTATAGGAAGGCTCTCAGGTTTGGAAGGGGAAAGAGTTGGATATCACATTTCATGTTAGAGGTAGGATCTCAGGTTTGGTATTAGAGGCATTGAGATATCACATCTCATGCTATCAGAAGGGTCTCAGGAATGGAATGGGAAGGAGTTGGATATCACATCTCATGCTAAAGGGAGGGTCTCAGGTTTGGAAGGGGAAGGATTTGGATATCACATCTCATGTTATAGGAAGGATCTCAGGTTTGGTATTAGAAGCATTGAGATATCACATCTCATGCTATCGGAAGTATCTCAGGTTTGTTATTAGAAGCATTGAGATATCACATCTCATGCTATCAGAAGGGTCTCAGGATTGGAATGGGAAGGAGTTGGATATCACATCTCATGCTAAAGGGAGGGTCTCAGGTTTGGAAGGGGAAGGGTTTGGACATCACATCTCATGTTATCGGAAGGATCTCACGTTTGGTATTAGAAGTATTGAGATATCATATCTCATGCTATAGGAAGGGTCTCAGGATTGGAATGGGAAAGAGTTGGATATCACATCTCATGCTATAGGGAGTGTCTCAGGATTGGAATGGGAAGGACTTAGATATCACATATCATGCTATAGGGAGGGTCTCAGTTTTGATATTAGAAGCATTGAGATATCACATCTCATGCTATCGGAAGTGTCTCAGGATTGGAATGGGAAGGTGCTGGATATCACATCTCATGCTAAAGGAAGGGTCTCAGGTTTGGAACGGGAAGGAGTTGGATATCACATCTCATGTTATAGGAAGGGTCTCAGGATTGGAATGGGAAGGACTTGGATATCATATCTCATGCTATAGGACAGGTCTCAGGTTTGTTATTAGAATCATTGAGATATCATATTGCATGCTGTAGGAAGGGTCTAAGGATTGGAATGGGAAGGACTTGGATATCACATCTCATGCTATAGATAGGCTCTTAGGTTTGGAAAGGGAAGGAGTTCGATATCACATTTCATGTTAGAGGAAGGATCTCAGGTTTGGTATTAGAAGCATTAAGATATCACATCCCATGCTATAGGAAGGGTCTCAGGATTGGAATGGGAAGTAGTTGGATATCACATATCATGCTATAGGAAGGGTCTCAGGTTTGGTATAAGCATTGAGATATCACATCTCATGCTATAGGACGGGTCTCAGGATTGGAATGCAAGGAGTTGGATATCACATCTCATGTTATAGGAAGGATCTCAGGTTTGATATTAGAAGCATTGAGACATCACATCTCATGCTATAGGAAGGGTCTCAGGGTTGGAATGGGAAGGAGTTGGATATCACAACTCATCCAATAGGAAGGGTCTCAGGTTTG
Source organism: Ambystoma mexicanum (assembly GCF_040938575.1). NCBI lineage: Eukaryota > Metazoa > Chordata > Amphibia > Caudata > Ambystomatidae > Ambystoma > Ambystoma mexicanum. Next base: position 325,741,616 of record NC_090936.1, read on the forward strand.
GAATGGGAAGGAATTGGATATCACATCTCATGTTATAGGAAGGATCTCAGGTTTGGTATTAGAAGCATTGAGATATAACATCTCATGCTATAGGAAGGGTCTCAGGATTGGAATGTGAAGGATTTGGATATCACATCTCATGCTAAAGGAAGGGTCTCAGGTTTGGTAGAAGCATTGAGATATCACGTCTCTGCTATCGGAAGGGTCTCAGGATTGGATTGGGAAGGAGTTGGATATCCCTTCTCATGCTATAGGAAGGGTCTCAGGATTTGAATGGCAAGGAGTTGGATATCACATCTCATGCCATAGGAAGGGTCTCAGGTTTGGTATAAGCATTGAGATATCACATCTCTGCTATCGGAAGGGTCTCAGGATTGGAATGGGAAGGAGTTGGATATTCCCATCTCATGTTATAGGAAGGGTCTCAGGTTTGGTATTAGAAGCATTGAGATATCACATCTCATGCTATAGGAAGGGTCTCAGGATTGGAATGGGAAGGACTTGGATATCACATCTCATGCTATAGGAAGGGTCTCAGGTTTGGTATTAGAAGCATTGAGATATCACATCTCATGCTATAGGAAGGGTCTCAGGATTGGAATGGGAAGGACTTGGATATCACATCTCATGCTATAGGAAGGGTCTCAGGTTTGGTATTAGAAGCATTGAGATATCACATCTCATGCTATAGGAAGGGTCTCAGGATTGGAATGGGAAGGAGTTGGATATCACATCTCATGATAAAGGAAGGGTCTAAGGTTTGGAAGGGGAAGGATTTGGATATCATATCTCATGTTATACTACGGGTCTCAGGTTTGGTATTAGAAGCATTGAGATATCAAGTCTCAGAGTATAGGAAGGGTCTCAGAATTGGAATGGGAAGGAGTTGGATATCACATCTCAAGCCATAGGAAGGGTCTCAGGATTGGAATGGGAAGGACTTGGATATCACATCTCATGATATAGGAAGGCTCTCAGGTTTGGAAGGGGAAAGAGTTGGATATCACATTTCATGTTAGAGGTAGGATCTCAGGTTTGGTATTAGAGGCATGGAGATATCACATCTCATGCTATCAGAAGGGTCTCAGGAATGGAATGGGAAGGAGTTGGATATCGCATCTCATGCTAAAGGGAGGGTCTCAGGTTTGGAAGGGGAAGGATTTGGATATCACATCTCATGTTATAGGAAGGATCTGAGGTTTGGTATTAGAAGCATTGAGATATCACATCTCATGCTATAGGAAGGGTCTCAGGATTTGAATGGCAAGGAGTTGGATATCACATCTCATGCCATAGGAAGGGTCTCAGGTTTGGTATAAGCATTGAGATATCACATCTCTGCTATCGGAAGGGTCTCAGGATTGGATTGGGAAGGAGTTGGATATCCCTTCTCATGCTATAGGAAGTGTCTCAGGATTGGAATGGGAAGGATTTGGATATCACATCTCTTGCTATAGGAAGGGTCTCATGTTTGGAATGGGAAGGAGTTGGATATCACATATGCTATAGTTAGTGTCTCAGGTTTGGAACGGGAAGGAGTTGGATATCACATCTCATGTTATAGGAAGGGTCTCAGGTTTGGTATAAGCATTGAGATATCACATCTCTGCTATCGGAAGCGGCTCAGGATTGGAATGAGAAGGAGTTGGATATCCCATCTCATGTTATAGGAAGAGTCTCTGGTTTGGTATTAGAATCATTGAGATATCACATCGCATGCTGTAGGAAGGGTCTAAGGATTGGAATGGGATGGACTTGGATATCACATCTCATGCTATAGGTAGGCTCTCAGGTTTGGTATAAGCATTGAGATATCACATCTCATGCTATAGGAAGGGTCTCAGGATTGGAATGGGAAGGAATTGGATATCACATCTCATGCTATAGGAAGGGTCTCAGATTTGGTATAAGCATTGAGATATCACATCTCATGCTAAAGGAAGGGTCTCAGGATTGGAATGGGAAGGAGTTGTATATGACATCTCAGGCCATAGGAAGGTTCTCAGGTTTGGTATAAGCATTGAGATATCACATCTCTGCTATCGGAAGGGTCTCAGGATTGGAATGGGAAGGAGTTGGATATCCCATCTCATGTTATAGGAAGGGTCTCAGGTTTGGTATTAGAAGCATAGAGATATCACATCTCATGCTATAGGAAGGGTCTCAGGATTTGAATGGCAAGGAGTTGGATATCACATCTCATGCCATAGGAAGGGTCTCAGGTTTGGTATAAGCATTGAGATATCACATCTCTGCTATCGGAAGGGTCTCAGGATTGGATTGGGAAGGAGTTGGATATCCCTTCTCATGCTATAGGAAGTGTCTCAGGTTGGAATGGAAAGGAGTTGGATATCACATCTCATGTTATAGGAAGGGTCTCAGGATTGGAATGGGAAGGATTTGGATATCACATCTCTTGCTATAGGAAGGGTCTCAGGATTGGAATGGGTAGGAGTTGGATATTACTTTCTTGCTATAGGAAGGGTCTCATGTTTGGAATGGGAAGGAGTTGGATATCACATATGCTATAGTTAGTGTCTCAGGTTTGGAACGGGAAGGAGTTGGATATCACATCTCATGTTATGGGAAGGGTCTCAGGTTTGGTATAAGCATTGAGATATCACATCTCTGCTATCGGAAGCGGCTCAGGATTGGAATGGGAAGAAGTTGGATATCCCATCTAATGTTATAGGAAGAGTCTCTGGTTTGGTATTAGAATCATTGAGATATCACATCGCATGCTGTAGGAAGGGTCTAAGGATTGGAATGGGATGGACTTGGATATCACATCTCATGCTATAGGTAGGCTCTCAGGTTTGGTATAAGCATTGAGATATCACATCTCATGCTATAGGAAGGGTCTCAGGATTGGAATGGGAAGGAATTGGATTTCACATCTCATGCTATAGGAAGGGTCTCAGATTTGGTATAAGCATTGAGATATCACATCTCATGCTAAAGGAAGGGTCTCAGGATTGGAATGGGAAGGAGTTGTATATGACATCTCAGGCCATAGGAAGGTTCTCAGGTTTGGTATAAGCATTGAGATATCACATCTCTGCTATCGGAAAGGTCTCAGGATTGGAATGGGAAGGAGTTGGATATCCCATCTCATGTTATAGGAAGGGCCTCAGGTTTGGTATTAGAAGCATAGAGATATCACATCTCATGCTATAGGAAGGGTCTCAGGATTGGAATTGGAAGGACTTGGATGTCACATCTCATGCTATAGGGAGGGTCTCAAGTTTGATATTAGAAGCATTGAGATAACAAATCTCATGATATCGGAAGGGTCTCAGGATTGGAATGGGAAGTGTTAAGACGGATTTCTGAACTCTGTCCTGGTGGCGCAGAAGTTCAGAAGGCCAACCTAATTACTTGGAACAGGGTAACCTCTGGACAAGCCAGACCAATCAAGGTAGCGATCGCGGCGGTCAAGACTAGGTCTCAAGAGGGGTGAGGGTGACTGAAAGCCCGCAATGAGCACACAAAGCAAGAGCGCTTACAAACTACTCCAAACAGTTGTTATATCAAAAATAGATACACATTTATTTTAAGGCCTTTAAAACAACGACCGTAGCGAGAAAATCACAATAACACAGTATTAAGCCAACACATACCAAATCAACACAATATATATACAAATACACAGTCGCAAGCGTTTAAAGCACGAAATATGTAGTCCACCTGAAAGGAAAGGAAAACAGGCAGTGCGATAACGCTTTTGACTCAGTTCGCCTTTAGAGGCACCTAACTAGATGGAAGGCCGAGCCCTGCGAAGAGTGGAGCCTTGTGCTCAAAGTACCTGCCACGCCGGTGCCAACGGGCAAAAGGGGAAGCTCTTCGGAGGAAGTCAGGCAGTTCGGGTTAGTGCACAGCAGAAGGAGAACAGGTTCCGCAACTCAAGCGCAGCCTCCACAGCAGGCAGAAGCAGAGCGCGAGTACGGCCAAAAGGGTGCTGTTTTTACGCAGCAGGGTAAAGCAATGGGATACTGCAGGAGGGCGACCAGATCCTAGCTAAACTACTCACCGGTCCCCGAAGCAAGCAGACCCAGGCTTCTCCACGTTTGTTTCAGCAGCTGGCAGGTTCAGAAGAGCAGGGAACGCCTTGTAGTCGTGTAGAGCAAAAAGACGTCCCAATCGACGAAACCAGCACAGTTTTGTTGCCGCAGCAGGACAACGGAGCGGCCGTGTGTATTCAAGCCAAATGTACACTCCTCCCTTCAGACTTGGGAACGCCAAGTGTACGAAGCGTGGGAGAGTGACAAGGACTCGAAATACAACACAACCTGGCGGCAGTTACAGAGCAGGACTCCCTTGTAAGCTGGTCAGTCAACTGGATGGCCCAGAGACACTTCCGAAGGCTTACTTGGCAGGAGATGATGAAGTCGCCGGGAATAGCTGTTCCTGCTATTCCAAAGGTCGAAGCACCAGTACAGGCCTTCTGGTTCGATCCAAGGAGGAAAGGGTTTCACAGGACGACAGCAAAGGAGGATTCCTTCAGCGGGTCACCAGCGATTCCTCGGTCCAGCCTCTGGGTTGCAGGATACTTGGCTCCTGTATTCCTTCGTTCGTGAGAACTCAGGAGATCGACATGGCAGTGGTGTTTCCAGCTCCCTCTTATCCACGGTTCCCTTCGCGCCAAAACGGAGGGGAGCCAATGGGAGATCCGCTCATCAACACACATACCATACGTGGACCAATCACGGACCACAGTGGTCCCAGGCATTCACACCACCCCAGACTCTCTGGCACCCAGGATGTGTATTGGGACCAGACATCCCAGCCCACACCCTGGAGGCACGCAAACGACATGTAGAAGCCCGCGAAAGCAACCACGTTTCGCGGGAAAGTACATGCCCAAATAAGGAAGGCCCCGGGTCGTCTGACCTGGGGAAGGTGAAGGGAGCAAGCCGGTCAGTGGACAAGACAAAGGAGCCTCGCGGCCTGGCCATTTTGGGAGCCAGGCCACCATTTTGGGTTCAGGGCAAAAACGTGCTCAGAACGCCAAAAGGAGCTCAAAATAAACAAAGCGATCGCTGCCACCATTCGAGTCCCTGAATGACTTTCACCGATCAAATACCATCCTAAAAGAGTATCTAGGGCCTGTAGAAGGCTAGAGACCCAAGAGAGCTGTAACTTAGCTTACAGTGCCCTCTTGTGTCGTGTTGCACTAAAGCTGCGACACGATAAAAGAAACTACGGGAAACCACGTTCCCCGGTACTGACTGTCTTAAGGGCATGTCAGTTTCCCCGTAAGAAAGGAGCGAAAGCCCAGAGAAGTGCGGCAGAAGGCTGTACTTCTCTGGCAAAGTCAACAACAAGGTTAAAAACAATAGCAAAAAGTTTAGGGGTTGCCACATGGAAGGAAAATTCCCTACAATTATGAAATCTTTCCTAACACTCGCCCCTCCCAGACTATGGACAGGGGGAACTAATCCACCCCTGGATGAGTCTCTTGTTCAGGTCGGTTAAACATTCTGGACAACCCATCAGCATTGCTATGTTGGACACCTGGTCTATGCTCAATAGTGAAGTCGAAGCCTTGAAGACTTATGGACCACCTAAGCAACTTTGGATTCTCCCCCTTCATGTTCATTAGCCACTTTAACGGCTTATGGTCAGTCTGCACAGTGAAGTGGGTCCCATAGAGGTAGGGCCTCAGCTTCCTTAGGGCCCACACAACAGAGAAACATTCTTTCTCTACCGTGGACCATCTGAGCTCTCTGTCCTTAAGCTGGCGACTAATAAAACCGATAGGGTGTTCCTTACCCTTCTCATCTACTTGTGATAGTACAGCTCCTATCCCAGTGTCAGAGGCATCCGTCTGCACGATAAAAGGTCTTTGATAATCAAGGGCCCTGAGCACAGGGGCCTGGCACAAGGAGTCTTTTAAGCCATTGAAGGCCTTCTCACACTCGTCGGTCCAAGTTACCTTCTTGGGTTTCTTCGGAGTTGTGAGGGCAGTCAGAGGAGCAGCTATGGTGCCATAGTCTGCCACAAAATTGCGATAATACCCCGTGAGTCCTAAGAAGGCTCTCACTTGGGTTTGCGTAGTGGGGGTAGGCCAGTCTTGTACTGCCTGTACTTTACTGGGTAGAGGCTGTATCCTCCCTCCACCTACTTCATGTCCAAGGTAAACCACTGAGCCTTGTCCAATCTGGCATTTACTAGCCTTTATGGTCAAGTGGGCTTTCTGAAGAGCCTGGAGCACAATCCTGAGGTGTTTCACATGGTCTTCCCAGGTGGCACTGAAAACTGCTATATCGTCCAGATATGCAAGACAGAATTCGTCCAACCCATTCAGCACATGATTCACAAGTCTCTGGAAAGTGGCAGGTGCATTCTTCAACCCGAACGGCATTACCCGGAATTGGTAAAGGCCGTCTGGAGTAGAAAATGCTGTCTTCTCCTTGGCATGTTCTGCTAAAGCTATTTGCCAATAGCCAGCAGTGAGGTCAAACGTGCTGAGGTACTTGGAGGCACCCAAAGTATCCACCAGCTCATCTGTTCGAGGCAAGGGGTGTGCATCTGTCTTGGTGACAGCATTCAGAGCCCTGTAATCCACGCAGAACCTCAATTCAGAAGTGCCTGCTTTTGGAACCAAAACCACTGGACTGGACCAAGGACTACTAGAGGGTTCAATCACCCCAAGGTCTAACATCTTGTTGACCTCGGTCTTAATATAAGACCGTACTTTATCTGACATCCTGTATCCCCTACTTTTGGTAGGTACACTGTCTCCTGTGTCAATGTTATGTTTGCACCAAGGTGTCAAACCAGGGGACTGTGAAAACAGGGGGGAAAACTGCCGAAGCAAACTTTTCACCTCAGCCTGCTGATCAGAAGTCAGGTGAGGGGCCACTCGGACACCCTCAACGGAGCTATCTGAAGGACCGCTTTGGAACAGGTCGGGGAGAGGTTCAGACTCCTCTTCCTCAACGTCTGATGCCAGTAGCAGTGCTGCGATTTCGACTCTTGGGACGAAAGCCTTCAGCCTATTTACGTGGAACACTTTTGGAGCCTGTCCAGGCCTTCCAAGGTCCACTAAATAGTTCACCTCACCCAGGGGCTCCACCACTGTGTAAGGGCCTGACCATTTGTCCTGTAAAGCGCGAGGCCTTATTGGATTCATGATCAGGACTTGCTGACCAGGTGTAAAGTTGATGAGGGAAGCTTTCTGGTCGTACCAATGTTTCACCAGCGCTTGCCCTGCCTTCAATTTATCACTAGCCAAGCCCATCAGAAGTACCATCCGTTTTCTGAGCCCTAGCACATAGTCAACTACATTGGTAGTAACAGGGGGAGTGGGCATCTCCCATCCCTCCTTGACAATGGCTAAGGGTCCCCGTACGGGATGACCGAACAGAAGTTCGAAGGGGCTGAAGCCAACACCCTCCTGTGGTACCTCTCTGTAGGCAAACAGTAAGCATGAAGCAAGAAGATCCCATTTTCTTCTCTGAGGCTCCTCCAGAGCCCCAATCATGCTCTTTAACGTCCTGTTGAAACGCCCCCCCAGACCATCGGTCTGGGGGCGGTATGCAGAAGAGAACCTGTAGGTGACCCCACATTCTTTCCACATAGACTGCCTATACTTCGACATAAAGTTGCTGCCATGATCCGACACAACTTCTTTAGGGAAGCCAACCCTAGTAAACATGCCGAGTAAAGCTTCTGCAACTGGCTTGGCAGTTACAGTTGTAAATGGGACGGCCTCAGGATACCGGGTTGCATGGTCGACCAGCACCAGGATAAACCTATTGCCTGAGGACCACCAACCTCCTATGGTCTCCTTCTGTAGACTCTGTGGGCTCACTATACAGGAGTCCACCTTCCTGGTAAATCCTATGCATCCCAGGAGGTTCACCCTCAATCTGGGAGCAGGCCTGTCTCCTTAGGCCTTCCAGAGATGGGCACTCATGTTGGCCTTTACTGAATTCGTCCCTATCAGGACCTCCTTCAACTAACAAGTCTTTTAGTTCAGGATGATCGTTGGGGTCGAATGCTTCAGGCATCGCCACCTCCTCGTCAGGCTCGGGCGATTGACCAACTTCCTCCACCGCAGTGGTAGGCGAGCTCGGGGGAATATTCTCTTTCCCCCGTCTTGACTTGTAGACTCCTTTCGCCTTGGGTTTCCCCTTCGGCTGGGGCGGCGTATTGGACTTGGCCAATGCTGCCCGTGCTTGAGACCGTGTGTAGGGTCTTTCGGCAGTGTCTCCTACGAGCCCTAAAGCTCTGAGATCATTGCCCAACAAGACCTTTCCCGGGACGTTTCTCTGAATGCTCACTGGAATCCTGACTGCTGTACCATTTAAAGTAAGATTAACAGGGATCACGGGAAACATACGGAGGGGGCCGTCAGCCAACTTAGTGGGCATCAGAGTAGCTCTGGCAACTTCCTCTGAGTCTACCAAGGTAGAATCCACTACAGTTCGACTGCACCCACTATCCCTAAGAGCTGGAGTATCCACTCCATTGATCAGCACACTGTCTTTAAAGTAGTGCTTGGTATTATCCGGAATCCTAGCATAAGCCTCTGCGACTTTAGGCTCCCAGGAACCCAGGGACACTAAAACTACCTCAGCCTCTATTCCGCTGGGAAATGAGTCTGAGGAGAAGGATGCTCCTGTAATCTCTTCTTCCTCGTAGGAGGAGAAGGCCAGATTAGCGGAGTGGACCCCCAAAGGTCTAACCTTACAACGGGGGTCCCCCTTCACATGGTCAGTTGCTCCACAAGAAAAACAAGCCCCAGTGGGTCTGTTTACGTAGGGAGGCTTATTGTAACCAGAGTTCTGTTTTGGAGACGAACCTCCACTACCCTGTGAGTTCTCTTGTGTCTTACCCTTGTTTTTCTTTTTGTGGCCCTTATGGGAAGAAGATTTAGCAGATTCCCCACCCTCCATACCTTTGGACTTTTTCCCTTCCTCCTGCTTACCAGGATGAGTTTTGTCCTTATGGGACACTCGATGTGACACCCATAAGTCTGCTGCAATGGCCAGCTTCTTAGGATCTATCTCCTTCGAATCGGCCAAATGCTGCTTAAGCTCCGGGGAAGAAGAAGCAAAAATGTGTTCCAGCATGACCAGATTGATCATGCCTTCGAAGGTAGAAACCTTATAACCTTCGACCCAGCCAGTTAAGTTTTTCAAAGATTCAGCGACATAAGATACCCAAGTACCACCTTCCTTTTTCTTATACTCTCGAAAACGCTTTAAATATTGGGCCGGAGTCTTCCCAAACTTTAAAATGAGAGTCTGCTTTAACATTGCGAAATCAGCCCGCTCAGCCTTCGACATTTCCATAATGGCACTACAGCCAGAATGGGGCAGTCTACTGAGCAACCACGCAATCTTATCAGCATTGTCAACTTCCTGGACCTCGCATGCATACTCAAACGCATTCAGCCAGTCCATAATGTCATTCCTCTCTTCATACACACTGAGCAGATCTTTTGGAAACCGTGGATGAGAGGAAGCCCCAGACCCATGTCTAGGACCCTTGGATCCATTTGCAACCTGAAGCTTGGCCAGTTCCAACTGGTGATCCCTGTCTTTCTGTTTTTCTGCCTGTTCGATTTTTAGTTTGGCTATGCTGAATTCAAGCTCCTGCTGCCTAAACCGCAGCTCTTGCTTCTTGAATTCAAGCATAGCCTCCCCATCAGCACTGGCAGAGGAAACATTAGACATTACATCCTCCCTGTCCTCGTGGTCGCGATGGATCAGTGCAGCGGAAGAACCGTCGGTTCTGCCAGTGAGAGCAGCCCCACCACCTTCTGCACTGTCCTCGGAAGTTATAGCGTCAAGCTGCGCTTCTTGCCACGCCACGATTCTCTGGATCATTTCCAATTTTGTGCCTTGAGAGGAAACACCTCTCTCTGCACACATCTTTTTCAGCGTTTCTGATTTGGAAGCATTTAAAGTTAACAAGGTATTTGCTTCCATACTGTTTGATAGGACTATGGCCTTTTTAAAGTTATATTACAACAATTCACTACGTGCACTGTTTGGAATAACCCGAAATGCCTTAGTTCGAGCGCAACACTGGATACCTTCAGTCGTATCCCACCGCTGTACACCAATTTGTTAAGACGGATTTCTGAACTCTGTCCTGGTGGCGCAGAAGTTCAGAAGGCCAACCTAATTACTTGGAACAGGGTAACCTCTGGACAAGCCAGACCAATCAAGGTAGCGATCGCGGCGGTCAAGACTAGGTCTCAAGAGGGGTGAGGGTGACTGAAAGCCCGCAATGAGCACACAAAGCAAGAGCGCTTACAAACTACTCCAAACAGTTGTTATATCAAAAATAGATACACATTTATTTTAAGGCCTTTAAAACAACGACCGTAGCGAGAAAATCACAATAACACAGTATTAAGCCAACACATACCAAATCAACACAATATATATACAAATACACAGTCGCAAGCGTTTAAAGCACGAAATATGTAGTCCACCTGAAAGGAAAGGAAAACAGGCAGTGCGATAACGCTTTTGACTCAGTTCGCCTTTAGAGGCACCTAACTAGATGGAAGGCCGAGCCCTGCGAAGAGTGGAGCCTTGTGCTCAAAGTACCTGCCACGCCGGTGCCAACGGGCAAAAGGGGAAGCTCTTCGGAGGAAGTCAGGCAGTTCGGGTTAGTGCACAGCAGAAGGAGAACAGGTTCCGCAACTCAAGCGCAGCCTCCACAGCAGGCAGAAGCAGAGCGCGAGTACGGCCAAAAGGGTGCTGTTTTTAGGCAGCAGGGTAAAGCAATGGGATACTGCAGGAGGGCGACCAGATCCTAGCTAAACTACTCACCGGTCCCCGAAGCAAGCAGACCCAGGCTTCTCCACGTTTGTTTCAGCAGCTGGCAGGTTCAGAAGAGCAGGGAACGCCTTGTAGTCGTGTAGAGCAAAAAGACGTCCCAATCGACGAAACCAGCACAGTTTTGTTGCCGCAGCAGGACAACGGAGCGGCCGTGTGTATTCAAGCCAAATGTACACTCCTCCCTTCAGACTTGGGAACGCCAAGTGTACGAAGCGTGGGAGAGTGACAAGGACTCGAAATACAACACAACCTGGCGGCAGTTACAGAGCAGGACTCCCTTGTAAGCTGGTCAGTCAACTGGATGGCCCAGAGACACTTCCGAAGGCTTACTTGGCAGGAGATGATGAAGTCGCCGGGAATAGCTGTTCCTGCTATTCCAAAGGTCGAAGCACCAGTACAGGCCTTCTGGTTCGATCCAAGGAGGAAAGGGTTTCACAGGACGACATCAAAGGAGGATTCCTTCAGCGGGTCACCAGCGATTCCTCGGTCCAGCCTCTGGGTTGCAGGATACTTGGCTCCTGTATTCCTTCGTTCGTGAGAACTCAGGAGATCGACATGGCAGTGGTGTTTCCAGCTCCCTCTTATCCACGGTTCCCTTCGCGCCAAAACGGAGGGGAGCCAATGGGAGATCCGCTCATCAACACACATACCATACGTGGACCAATCACGGACCACAGTGGTCCCAGGCATTCACACCACCCCAGACTCTCTGGCACCCAGGATGTGTATTGGGACCAGACATCCCAGCCCACACCCTGGAGGCACGCAAACGACATGTAGAAGCCCGCGAAAGCAACCACGTTTCGCGGGAAAGTACATGCCCAAATAAGGAAGGCCCCGGGTCGTCTGACCTGGGGAAGGTGAAGGGAGCAAGCCGGTCAGTGGACAAGACAAAGGAGCCTCGCGGCCTGGCCATTTTGGGAGCCAGGCCACCATTTTGGGTTCAGGGCAAAAACGTGCTCAGAACGCCAAAAGGAGCTCAAAATAAACAAAGCGATCGCTGCCACCATTCGAGTCCCTGAATGACTTGCACCGATCAAATACCATCCTAAAAGAGTATCTAGGGCCTGTAGAAGGCTAGAGACCCAAGAGAGCTGTAACTTAGCTTACAGTGCCCTCTTGTGTCGTGTTGCACTAAAGCTGCGACACGATAAAAGAAACTACGGGAAACCACGTTCCCCGGTACTGACTGTCTTAAGGGCATGTCAGTTTCCCCGTAAGAAAGGAGCGAAAGCCCAGAGAAGTGCGGCAGAAGGCTGTACTTCTCTGGCAAAGTCAACAACAAGGTTAAAAACAATAGCAAAAAGTTTAGGGGTTGCCACATGGAAGGAAAATTCCCTACAATTATGAAATCTTTCCTAACACTCGCCCCTCCCAGACTATGGACAGGGGGAACTAATCCACCCCTGGATGAGTCTCTTGTTCAGGTCGGTTAAACATTCTGGACAACCCATCAGCATTGCTATGTTGGACACCTGGTCTATGCTCAATAGTGAAGTCGAAGCCTTGAAGACTTATGGACCACCTAAGCAACTTTGGATTCTCCCCCTTCATGTTCATTAGCCACTTTAACGGCTTATGGTCAGTCTGCACAGTGAAGTGGGTCCCATAGAGGTAGGGCCTCAGCTTCCTTAGGGCCCACACAACAGAGAAACATTCTTTCTCTACCGTGGACCATCTGAGCTCTCTGTCCTTAAGCTGGCGACTAATAAAACCGATAGGGTGTTCCTTACCCTTCTCATCTACTTGTGATAGTACAGCTCCTATCCCAGTGTCAGAGGCATCCGTCTGCACGATAAAAGGTCTTTGATAATCAGGGGCCCTGAGCACAGGGGCCTGGCACAAGGAGTCTTTTAAGCCATTGAAGGCCTTCTCACACTCGTCGGTCCAAGTTACCTTCTTGGGTTTCTTCGGAGTTGTGAGGGCAGTCAGAGGAGCAGCTATGGTGCCATAGTCTGCCACAAAATTGCGATAATACCCCGTGAGTCCTAAGAAGGCTCTCACTTGGGTTTGCGTAGTGGGGGTAGGCCAGTCTTGTACTGCCTGTACTTTACTGGGTAGAGGCTGTATCCTCCCTCCACCTACTTCATGTCCAAGGTAAACCACTGAGCCTTGTCCAATCTGGCATTTACTAGCCTTTATGGTCAAGTGGGCTTTCTGAAGAGCCTGGAGCACAATCCTGAGGTGTTTCACATGGTCTTCCCAGGTGGCACTGAAAACTGCTATATCGTCCAGATATGCAAGACAGAATTCGTCCAACCCATTCAGCACATGATTCACAAGTCTCTGGAAAGTGGCAGGTGCATTCTTCAACCCGAACGGCATTACCCGGAATTGGTAAAGGCCGTCTGGAGTAGAAAATGCTGTCTTCTCCTTGGCATGTTCTGCTAAAGCTATTTGCCAATAGCCAGCAGTGAGGTCAAACGTGCTGAGGTACTTGGAGGCACCCAAAGTATCCACCAGCTCATCTGTTCGAGGCAAGGGGTGTGCATCTGTCTTGGTGACAGCATTCAGAGCCCTGTAATCCACGCAGAACCTCAATTCAGAAGTGCCTGCTTTTGGAACCAAAACCACTGGACTGGACCAAGGACTACTAGAGGGTTCAATCACCCCAAGGTCTAACATCTTGTTGACCTCGGTCTTAATATAAGACCGTACTTTATCTGACATCCTGTATCCCCTACTTTTGGTAGGTACACTGTCTCCTGTGTCAATGTTATGTTTGCACCAAGGTGTCAAACCAGGGGACTGTGAAAACAGGGGGGAAAACTGCCGAAGCAAACTTTTCACCTCAGCCTGCTGATCAGAAGTCAGGTGAGGGGCCACTCGGACACCCTCAACGGAGCTATCTGAAGGACCGCTTTGGAACAGGTCGGGGAGAGGTTCAGACTCCTCTTCCTCAACGTCTGATGCCAGTAGCAGTGCTGCGATTTCGACTCTTGGGACGAAAGCCTTCAGCCTATTTACGTGGAACACTTTTGGAGCCTGTCCAGGCCTTCCAAGGTCCACTAAATAGTTCACCTCACCCAGGGGCTCCACCACTGTGTAAGGGCCTGACCATTTGTCCTGTAAAGCGCGAGGCCTTATTGGATTCATGATCAGGACTTGCTGACCAGGTGTAAAGTTGATGAGGGAAGCTTTCTGGTCGTACCAATGTTTCACCAGCGCTTGCCCTGCCTTCAATTTATCACTAGCCAAGCCCATCAGAAGTACCATCCGTTTTCTGAGCCCTAGCACATAGTCAACTACATTGGTAGTAACAGGGGGAGTGGGCATCTCCCATCCCTCCTTGACAATGGCTAAGGGTCCCCGTACGGGATGACCGAACAGAAGTTCGAAGGGGCTGAAGCCAACACCCTCCTGTGGTACCTCTCTGTAGGCAAACAGTAAGCATGAAGCAAGAAGATCCCATTTTCTTCTCTGAGGCTCCTCCAGAGCCCCAATCATGCTCTTTAACGTCCTGTTGAAATGCCCCCCCAGACCATCGGTCTGGGGGCGGTATGCAGAAGAGAACCTGTAGGTGACCCCACATTCTTTCCACATAGACTGCCTATACTTCGACATAAAGTTGCTGCCATGATCCGACACAACTTCTTTAGGGAAGCCAACCCTAGTAAACATGCCGAGTAAAGCTTCTGCAACTGGCTTGGCAGTTACAGTTGTAAATGGGACGGCCTCAGGATACCGGGTTGCATGGTCGACCAGCACCAGGATAAACCTATTGCCTGAGGATGTTTGCGGGTCAAGGGGACCAACCATGTCGATCCCTACCCTTTCAAATGGTACCCCCACAACTGGGAGCGGTACCAACGGAGCTTGGATTGTCGTGCCAACCTTACCAGACAACTGGCAGGCGGCACAACTCCTGCAGTGACTTTCTACTTGCTCCCCCATCTTGGGCCAGTAGAAGTGCATGGATAACCTTTGCTTGGTCTTCCTCATACCGAGGGGACCAGCAAGGGGAACTTCATGCGCCAACTGCAGGAGGAAGGGCCTAACAGCAAGGGGAACCACCAACCTCCTATGGTCTCCTTCTGTAGACTCTGTGGGCTCACTATACAGGAGTCCACCTTCCTGGTAAATCCTATGCATCCCAGGAGGTTCACCCTCAATCTGGGAGCAGGCCTGTCTCCTTAGGCCTTCCAGAGATGGGCACTCATGTTGGCCTTTACTGAATTTGTCCCTATCAGGACCTCCTTCAACTAACAAGTCTTTTAGTTCAGGATGATCGTTGGGGTCGAATACTTCAGGCATCGCCACCTCCTCGTCAGGCTCGGGCGATTGACCAACTTCCTCCACCGCAGTGGTAGGCGAGCTCGGGGGAATATTCTCTTTCCCCCGTCTTGACTTGTAGACTCCTTTCGCCTTGGGTTTCCCCTTCGGCTGGGGCGGCGTATTGGACTTGGCCAATGCTGCCCGTGCTTGAGACCGTGTGTAGGGTCTTTCGGCAGTGTCTCCTACGAGCCCTAAAGCTCTGAGATCATTGCCCAACAAGACCTTTCCCGGGACGTTTCTCTGAATGCTCACTGGAATCCTGACTGCTGTACCATTTAAAGTAAGATTAACAGGGATCACGGGAAACATACGGAGGGGGCCGTCAGCCAACTTAGTGGGCATCAGAGTAGCTCTGGCAACTTCCTCTGAGTCTACCAAGGTAGAATCCACTACAGTTCGACTGCACCCACTATCCCTAAGAGCTGGAGTATCCACTCCATTGATCAGCACACTGTCTTTAAAGTAGTGCTTGGTATTATCCGGAATCCTAGCATAAGCCTCTGCGACTTTAGGCTCCCAGGAACCCAGGGACACTAAAACTACCTCAGCCTCTATTCCGCTGGGAAATGAGTCTGAGGAGAAGGATGCTCCTGTAATCTCTTCTTCCTCGTAGGAGGAGAAGGCCAGATTAGCGGAGTGGACCCCCAAAGGTCTAACCTTACAACGGGGGTCCCCCTTCACATGGTCAGTTGCTCCACAAGAAAAACAAGCCCCAGTGGGTCTGTTTACGTAGGGAGGCTTATTGTAACCAGAGTTCTGTTTTGGAGGCGAACCTCCACTACCCTGTGAGTTCTCTTGTGTCTTACCCTTGTTTTTCTTTTTGTGGCCCTTATGGGAAGAAGATTTAGCAGATTCCCCACCCTCCATATCTTTGGACTTTTTCCCTTCCTCCTGCTTACCAGGATGAGTTTTGTCCTTATGGGATACTCGATGTGACACCCATAAGTCTGCTGCAATGGCCAGCTTCTTAGGATCTATCTCCTTCGAATCGGCCAAATGCTGCTTAAGCTCCGGTGAAGAAGAAGCAAAAATGTGTTCCAGCATGACCAGATTGATCATGCCTTCGAAGGTAGAAACCTTATAACCTTCGACCCAGCCAGTTAAGTTTTTCAAAGATTCAGCGACATAAGATACCCAAGTACCACCTTCCTTTTTCTTATACTCTCGAAAACGCTTTAAATATTGGGCCGGAGTCTTCCCAAACTTTAAAATGAGAGTCTGCTTTAACATTGCGAAATCAGCCCGCTCAGCCTTCGACATTTCCATAATGGCACTACAGCCAGAATGGGGCAGTCTACTGAGCAACCACGCAATCTTATCAGCATTGTCAACTTCCTGGACCTCGCATGCATACTCAAACGCATTCAGCCAGTCCATAATGTCATTCCTCTCTTCATACACACTGAGCAGATCTTTTGGAAACCGTGGATGAGAGGAAGCCCCAGACCCATGTCTAGGACCCTTGGATCCATTTGCAACCTGAAGCTTGGCCAGTTCCAACTGGTGATCCCTGTCTTTCTGTTTTTCTGCCTGTTCGATTTTTAGTTTGGCTATGCTGAATTCAAGCTCCTGCTGCCTAAACCGCAGCTCTTGCTTCTTGAATTCAAGCATAGCCTCCCCATCAGCACTGGCAGAGGAAACATTAGACATTACATCCTCCCTGTCCTCGTGGTCGCGATGGATCAGTGCAGCGGCAGAACCGTCGGTTCTGCCAGTGAGAGCAGCCCCACCACCTTCTGCACTGTCCTCGGAAGTTATAGCGTCAAGCTGCGCTTCTTGCCACGCCACGATTCTCTGGATCATTTCCAATTTTGTGCCTTGAGAGGAAACACCTCTCTCTGCACACATCTTTTTCAGCGTTTCTGATTTGGAAGCATTTAAAGTTAACAAGGTATTTGCTTCCATACTGTTTGATAGGACTATGGCCTTTTTAAAGTTATATTACAACAATTCACTACGTGCACTGTTTGGAATAACTCGAAATGCCTTAGTTCGAGCGCAACACTGGATACCTTCAGTCGTATCCCACCGCTGTACACCAATTTGTTAAGACGGATTTCTGAACTCTGTCCTGGTGGCGCAGAAGTTCAGAAGGCCAACCTAATTACTTGGAACAGGGTAACCTCTGGACAAGCCAGACCAATCAAGGTAGCGATCGCGGCGGTCAAGACTAGGTCTCAAGAGGGGTGAGGGTGACTGAAAGCCCGCAATGAGCACACAAAGCAAGAGCGCTTACAAACTACTCCAAACAGTTGTTATATCAAAAATAGATACACATTTATTTTAAGGCCTTTAAAACAACGACTGTAGCGAGAAAATCACAATAACACAGTATTAAGCCAACACATACCAAATCAACACAATATATATACAAATACACAGTCGCAAGCGTTTAAAGCACGAAATATGTAGTCCACCTGAAAGGAAAGGAAAACAGGCAGTGCGATAACGCTTTTGACTCAGTTCGCCTTTAGAGGCACCTAACTAGATGGAAGGCCGAGCCCTGCGAAGAGTGGAGCCTTGTGCTCAAAGTACCTGCCACGCCGGTGCCAACGGGCAAAAGGGGAAGCTCTTCGGAGGAAGTCAGGCAGTTCGGGTTAGTGCACAGCAGAAGGAGAACAGGTTCCGCAACTCAAGCGCAGCCTCCACAGCAGGCAGAAGCAGAGCGCGAGTACGGCCAAAAGGGTGCTGTTTTTACGCAGCAGGGTAAAGCAATGGGATACTGCAGGAGGGCGACCAGATCCTAGCTAAACTACTCACCGGTCCCCGAAGCAAGCAGACCCAGGCTTCTCCACGTTTGTTTCAGCAGCTGGCAGGTTCAGAAGAGCAGGGAACGCCTTGTAGTCGTGTAGAGCAAAAAGACGTCCCAATCGACGAAACCAGCACAGTTTTGTTGCCGCAGCAGGACAACGGAGCGGCCGTGTGTATTCAAGCCAAATGTACACTCCTCCCTTCAGACTTGGGAACGCCAAGTGTACGAAGCGTGGGAGAGTGACAAGGACTCGAAATACAACACAACCTGGCGGCAGTTACAGAGCAGGACTCCCTTGTAAGCTGGTCAGTCAACTGGATGGCCCAGAGACACTTCCGAAGGCTTACTTGGCAGGAGATGATGAAGTCGCCGGGAATAGCTGTTCCTGCTATTCCAAAGGTCGAAGCACCAGTACAGGCCTTCTGGTTCGATCCAAGGAGGAAAGGGTTTCACAGGACGACAGCAAAGGAGGATTCCTTCAGCGGGTCACCAGCGATTCCTCGGTCCAGCCTCTGGGTTGCAGGATACTTGGCTCCTGTATTCCTTCGTTCGTGAGAACTCAGGAGATCGACATGGCAGTGGTGTTTCCAGCTCCCTCTTATCCACGGTTCCCTTCGCGCCAAAACGGAGGGGAGCCAATGGGAGATCCGCTCATCAACACACATACCATACGTGGACCAATCACGGACCACAGTGGTCCCAGGCATTCACACCACCCCAGACTCTCTGGCACCCAGGATGTGTATTGGGACCAGACATCCCAGCCCACACCCTGGAGGCACGCAAACGACATGTAGAAGCCCGCGAAAGCAACCACGTTTCGCGGGAAAGTACATGCCCAAATAAGGAAGGCCCCGGGTCGTCTGACCTGGGGAAGGTGAAGGGAGCAAGCCGGTCAGTGGACAAGACAAAGGAGCCTCGCGGCCTGGCCATTTTGGGAGCCAGGCCACCATTTTGGGTTCAGGGCAAAAACGTGCTCAGAACGCCAAAAGGAGCTCAAAATAAACAAAGCGATCGCTGCCACCATTCGAGTCCCTGAATGACTTGCACCGATCAAATACCATCCTAAAAGGGTATCTAGGGCCTGTAGAAGGCTAGAGACCCAAGAGAGCTGTAACTTAGCTTACAGTGCCCTCTTGTGTCGTGTTGCACTAAAGCTGCGACACGATAAAAGAAACTACGGGAAACCACGTTCCCCGGTACTGACTGTCTTAAGGGCATGTCAGTTTCCCCGTAAGAAAGGAGCGAAAGCCCAGAGAAGTGCGGCAGAAGGCTGTACTTCTCTGGCAAAGTCAACAACAAGGTTAAAAACAATAGCAAAAAGTTTAGGGGTTGCCACATGGAAGGAAAATTCCCTACAATTATGAAATCTTTCCTAACAGGAAGGAGTTGGATATCACATCTCATGATAAAGGAAGGGTCTAAGGTTTGGAAGGGGAAGGATTTGGATATCACATCTCATGTTATAGGACGGGTCTCAGGTTTGGTATTAGAAGCATTGAGATATCAAGTCTCATGGTATAAGAAGGGTCTCAGAATTGGAATGGGAAGGAGTTGGATATCACACCTCAAGCTATAGGAAGGGTCTCAGGATTGGAATGGGAAGGAGTTTGATATCACATCTCATGCCATAGTATGGGTCTCAGGTTTGGTAGAAGCATTGGGATATCACGTCTCATGCTATCGGAAGGGTATCAGTATTGGATTTGGAAGAAGTTGGATATCACATTTCATGTTATAGGAAGGGTCGCAGGATTGGAATGGGAAGGACTTGGATATCATATCTCATGCTATAGGAAGGGTCTCAGGTTTGTTATTAGAATCATCGAGATATCATATTGCATGCTGTAGGAAGGGTCTAAGGATTGGAATGGGAAGGACCTGGATATCACATCTCATGCTATAGATAGGCTCTTAGGTTTGGAAAGGGAAGGAGTTGGATATCACATTTCATGTTAGAGGAAGGATCTCAGGTTTGGTATTAGAAGCATTGAGATATCACATCTCATGCTATAGGAAGGGTCTCAGGATTGGAATGGGAAGTAGTTGGATATCACATCTCATGCTATAGGAAGGGTCTCAGGTTTGGTATAAGCATTGAGATATCACATCTCATGCTATAGGACGGGTCTCAGGATTGGAATGGAAGGAGTTGGATATCACATCTCATGTTATAGGAAGGATCTCAGGTTTGGTATTAGAAGCATTGAGACATCACATCTCATGCTATAGGACGGGTCTCAGGATTGGAATGGAAGGAGTTGGATATCACATCTCATGTTATAGGAAGGATCTCAGGTTTGGTATTAGAAGCATTGAGATATCATATCTCATGCTATAGGAAGGGTCTCAGGATTGGAATGTGAAGGATTTGGATATCACATCTCATGCTAAAGGAAGGGTCTCAGGTTTGGTAGAAGCATTGAGATATCACGTCTCTGCTATCGGAAGGGTCTCAGGATTGGATTGGGAAGGAGTTGGATATCCCTTCTCATGCTATAGGAAGGGTCTCAGGATTTGAATGGCAAGGAGTTGGATATCACATCTCATGCCATAGGAAGGGTCTCAGGTTTGGTATAAGCATTGAGATATCACATCTCTGCTATCGGAAGGGTCTCAGGATTGGAATGGGAAGGAGTTGGATATTCCCATCTCATGTTATAGGAAGGGTCTCAGGTTTGGTATTAGAAGCATTGAGATATCACATCTCATGCTATAGGAAGGGTCTCAGGATTGGAATGGGAAGGACTTGGATATCACATCTCATGCTATAGGGAGGGTCTCAAGTTTCATATTAGAAGCTTTGAGATATCACATCTCATGATATCGGAAGGGTCTCAGGATTGGAATGGGAAGGATTTGGATATCACATCTCATGTTATATTACGGGTCTCAGGTTTGGTATTAGAAGCATTGAGATATCAAGTCTCAGAGTATAGGAAGGGTCTCAGAATTGGAATGGGAAGGAGTTGGATATCACATCTCAAGCTATAGGAAGGGTCCCAGGATTGGAATGGGAAGGACTTGGATATCACATCTCATGCTATAGGAAGGCTCTCAGGTTTGGAAGGGGAAAGAGTTGGATATCACATTTCATGTTAGAGGTAGGATCTCAGGTTTGGTATTAGAGGCATTGAGATATCACATCTCATGCTATCAGAAGGGTCTCAGGAATGGAATGGGAAGGAGTTGGATATCACATCTCATGCTAAAGGGAGGGTCTCAGGTTTGGAAGGGGAAGGATTTGGACATCACATCTCATGTTATCGGAAGGATCTCACGTTTGGTATTAGAAGTATTGAGATATCATATCTCATGCTATAGGAAGGGTCTCAGGATTGGAATGGGAAAGAGTTGGATATCACATCTCATGCTATAGGGAGTGTCTCAGGATTGGAATGGGAAGGACTTAGATATCACATATCATGCTATAGGGAGGGTCTCAGTTTTGATATTAGAAGCATTGAGATATCACATCTCATGCTATCGGAAGTGTCTCAGGATTGGAATGGGAAGGAGCTGGATATCACATCTCATGCTAAAGGAAGGGTCTCAGGTTTGGAACGGGAAGGAGTTGGATATCACATCTCATGTTATAGGAAGGGTCTCAGGATTGGAATGGGAAGGACTTGGATATCATATCTCATGCTATAGGACGGGTCTCAGGTTTGTTATTAGAATCATTGAGATATCATATTGCATGCTGTAGGAAGGGTCTAAGGATTGGAATGGGAAGGACTTGGATATCACATCTCATGCTATAGATAGGCTCTTAGGTTTGGAAAGGGAAGGAGTTCGATATCACATTTCATGTTAGAGGAAGGATCTCAGGTTTGGTATTAGAAGCATTAAGATATCACATCCCATGCTATAGGAAGGGTCTCAGGATTGGAATGGGAAGTAGTTGGATATCACATATCATTCTATAGGAAGGGTCTCAGGTTTGGTATAAGCATTGAGATATCACATCTCATGCTATAGGACGGGTCTCAGGATTGGAATGCAAGGAGTTGGATATCACATCTCATGTTATAGGAAGGATCTCAGGTTTGATATTAGAAGCATTGAGACATCACATCTCATGCTATAGGAAGGGTCTCAGGGTTGGAATGGGAAGGAGTTGGATATCACAACTCATCCAATAGGAAGGGTCTCAGGTTTGGAATGGGAAGGAATTGGATATCACATCTCATGTTATAGGAAGGATCTCAGGTTTGGTATTAGAAGCATTGAGATATCACATCGCATGCTATAGGAAGGGTCTCAGGATTGGAATGTGAAGGATTTGGATATCACATCTCATGCTAAAGGAAGGGTCTCAGGTTTGGTAGAAGCATTGAGATATCACGTCTCTGCTATCGGAAGGGTCTCAGGATTGGATTGGGAAGGAGTTGGATATCCCTTCTCATGCTATAGGAAGGGTCTCAGGATTTGAATGGCAAGGAGTTGGATATCACATCTCATGCCATAGGAAGGGTCTCAGGTTTGGTATAAGCATTGAGATATCACATCTCTGCTATCGGAAGGGTCTCAGGATTGGAATGGGAAGGAGTTGGATATTCCCATCTCATGTTATAGGAAGGGTCTCAGGTTTGGTATTAGAAGCATTGAGATATCACATCTCATGCTATAGGAAGGGTCTCAGGATTGGAATGGGAAGGACTTGGATATCACATCTCATGCTATAGGAAGGGTCTCAGGTTTGGTATTAGAAGCATTGAGATATCACATCTCATGCTATAGGAAGGGTCTCAGGATTGGAATGGGAAGGACTTGGATATCACATCTCATGCTATAGGAAGGGTCTCAGGTTTGGTATTAGAAGCATTGAGATATCACATCTCATGCTATAGGAAGGGTCTCAGGATTGGAATGGGAAGGAGTTGGATATCACATCTCATGATAAAGGAAGGGTCTAAGGTTTGGAAGGGGAAGGATTTGGATATCATATCTCATGTTATACTACGGGTCTCAGGTTTGGTATTAGAAGCATTCAGATATCAAGTCTCAGAGTATAGGAAGGGTCTCAGAATTGGAATGGGAAGGAGTTGGATATCACATCTCAAGCCATAGGAAGGGTCTCAGGATTGGAATGGGAAGGACTTGGATATCACATCTCATGATATAGGAAGGCTCTCAGGTTTGGAAGGGGAAAGAGTTGGATATCACATTTCATGTTAGAGGTAGGATCTCAGGTTTGGTATTAGAGGCATGGAGATATCACATCTCATGCTATCAGAAGGGTCTCAGGAATGGAATGGGAAGGAGTTGGATATCGCATCTCATGCTAAAGGGAGGGTCTCAGGTTTGGAAGGGGAAGGATTTGGATATCACATCTCATGTTATAGGAAGGATCTGAGGTTTGGTATTAGAAGCATTGAGATATCACATCTCATGCTATCGGAAGGATCTCAGGTTTGGTATTAGAAGCATTGAGATATCACATCTCATGCTATCAGAAGGGTCTCAGGATTGGAATGGGAAGGAGTTGGATATCACATCTCATGCTAAAGGGAGGGTCTCAGGTTTGGAAGGGGAAGGATTTGGATATCACATCTCATGTTATCGGAAGGATCTCACGTTTGGTATTAGAAGTATTGAGATATCATATCTCATGCTATAGGAAGGGTCTCAGGATTGGAATGGGAAGGAGTTGGATATCACATCTCATGCTATAGGAAGTGTCTCAGGATTGGAATGGGAAGGACTTGGATATCACATCTCATGCTATAGGTAGGGTCTCAAGTTTGATATTAGAAGCATTGAGATATCACATCTCATGCTATAGGAAGGGTCTGAGGATTGGAATGGGAAGGAGTTGGATATCACATCTCATGCTATGGGAAGGGTCTCAGGTTTGGTATAAGCATTGAGATATCACATCTCTGCTATCGGAAGGGTCTCAGGATTGGAATGGGAAGGAGTTGGATATTCCCATCTCATGTTATAGGAAGGGTCTCAGGTTTGGTATTAGAAGCATTGAGATATCACATCTCATGCTATAGAAAGGGTATCAGGATTGGAATGGGAAGGACTTGGATATCACATCTCATGCTATAGGGAGGGTCTCAAGTTTGATATTAGAAGCTTTGAGATATCACATCTCATGATATCGGAAGGGTCTCAGGATAGGAATGGGAAGGAGTTGGATATCACATCTCATGATAAAGGAAGGGTCTAAGGTTTGGAAGGGGAAGGATTTCGATATCACATCTCATGTTATATTACGGGTCTCACGTTTGGTATTAGAAGCATTGAGATATCAAGTCTCATAGTATAGGAAGGGTCTCAGAATTGGAATGGGAAGGAGTTGGATATCACATCTCAAGCTATAGGAAGGGTCTCAGGATTGGAATGGGAAGGACTTGGATATCACATCTCATGCTATAGGAAGGCTCTCAGGTTTGGAAGGGGAAAGAGTTGGATATCACATTTCATGTTAGAGGTAGGATCTCAGGTTTGGTATTAGAAGCATTGAGATATCACATCTCATGCTATCGGAAGGATCTCAGGTTTGGTATTAGAAGCATTGAGATATCACATCTCATGCTATCAGAAGAGTTTCAGGATTGGAATAGGAAGGAGTTGGATATCACATCTCATGCTAAAGGGAGGGTCTCAGGTTTGGAAGGGGAAGGATTTGGATATCACATCTCATGTTATCGGAAGGATCTCACGTTTGGTATTAGAAGTATTGAGATATCATATCTCATGCTATAGGAAGTGTCTCAGGTTGGAATGGGAAGGAGTTGGATATCACATCTCATGTTATAGGAAGGGTCTCAGGATTGGAATGGGAAGGATTTGGATATCACATCTCTTGCTATAGGAAGGGTCTCAGGATTGGAATGGGTAGGAGTTGGATATTACTTTCTTGCTATAGGAAGGGTCTCATGTTTGTAATGGGAAGGAGTTGGATATCACATATGCTATAGTTAGTGTCTCAGGTTTGGAACGGGAAGGAGTTGGATATCACATCTCATGTTATAGGAAGGGTCTCAGGTTTGGTATAAGCATTGAGATATCACATCTCTGCTATCGGAAGCGGCTCAGGATTGGAATGGGAAGGAGTTGGATATCCCATCTAATGTTATAGGAAGAGTCTCTGGTTTGGTATTAGAATCATTGAGATATCACATCGCATGCTGTAGGAAGGGTCTAAGGATTGGAATGGGATGGACTTGGATATCACATCTCATGCTATAGGTAGGCTCTCAGGTTTGGTATAAGCATTGAGATATCACATCTCATGCTATAGGAAGGGTCTCAGGATTGGAATGGGAAGGAATTGGATATCACATCTCATGCTATAGGAAGGGTCTCAGATTTGGTATAAGCATTGAGATATCACATCTCATGCTAAAGGAAGGGTCTCAGGATTGGAATGGGAAGGAGTTGTATATGACATCTCAGGCCATAGGAAGGTTCTCAGGTTTGGTATAAGCATTGAGATATAACATCTCTGCTATCGGAAAGGTCTCAGGATTGGAATGGGAAGGAGTTTGATATCCCATCTCATGTTATAGGAAGGGCCTCAGGTTTGGTATTAGAAGCATAGAGATATCACATCTCATGCTATAGGAAGGGTCTCAGGATTGGAATGGGAAGGACTTGGATGTCACATCTCATGCTATAGGGAGGGTCTCAAGTTTGATATTAGAAGCATTGAGATAACAAATCTCATGATATCGGAAGGGTCTCAGGATTGGAATGGGAAGGAGTTGGATATCACATCTCATGATAAAGGAAGGGTCTAAGGTTTGGAAGGGGAAGGATTTGGATATCACATCTCATGTTATAGGGCGGGTCTCAGGTTTGGTATTAGAAGCATTGAGATATCAAGTCTCATGGTATAAGAAGGGTCTCAGAATTGGAATGGGAAGGAGATGGATATCACACCTCAAGCTATAGGAAGGGTCTCAGGATTGGAATGGGAAGGAGTTTGATATCACATCTCATGCCATAGTATGGGTCTCAGGTTTGGTAGAAGCATTGGGATATCACGTCTCATGCTATCGGAAGGGTATCAGTATTGGATTTGGAAGAAGTTGGATATCACATTTCATGTTATAGGAAGGGTCGCAGGATTGGAATGGGAAGGACTTGGATATCATATCTCATGCTATAGGACGGGTCTCAGGTTTGTTATTAGAATCATTGAGATATCATATTGCATGCTGTAGGAAGGGTCTAAGGATTGGAATGGGAAGGACCTGGATATCACATCTCATGCTATAGATAGGCTCTTAGGTTTGGAAAGGGAAGGAGTTGGATATCACATTTCATGTTAGAGGAAGGATCTCAGGTTTGGTATTAGAAGCATTGAGATATCACATCTCATGCTATAGGAAGGGTCTCAGGATTGGAATGGGAAGTAGTTGGATATCACATCTCATGCTATAGGAAGGGTCTCAGGTTTGGTATAAGCATTGAGATATCACATCTCATGCTATAGGACGGGTCTCAGGATTGGAATGGAAGGAATTGGATATCACATCTCATGTTATAGGAAGGATCTCAGGTTTGGTATTAGAAGCATTGAGACATCACATCTCATGCTATAGGAAGGGTCTCAGGGTTGGAATGGGAAGGAATTGGATATCACATCTCATCCAGTAGGAAGGGTCTCAGGTTTGGAATTGGAAGGAATTGGATATCACATCTCATGTTATAGGAAGGATCTCAGGTTTGGTATTAGAAGCATTGAGATATCACATCTCATGCTATAGGAAGGGTCTCAGGATTGGAATGTGAAGGATTTGGATATCACATCTCATGCTAAAGGAAGGGTCTCAGGTTTGGTAGAAGCATTGAGATATCACGTCTCTGCTATCGGAAGGGTCTCAGGATTGGATTGGGAAGGAGTTGGATATCCCTTCTCATGCTATAGGAAGGGTCTCAGGATTTGAATGGCAAGGAGTTGGATATCACATCTCATGCCATAGGAAGGGTCTCAGGTTTGGTATAAGCATTGAGATATCACATCTCTGCTATCGGAAGGGTCTCAGGATTGGAATGGGAAGGAGTTGGATATTCCCATCTCATGTTATAGGAAGGGTCTCAGGTTTGGTATTAGAAGCATTGAGATATCACATCTCATGCTATAGGAAGGGTCTCAGGATTGGAATGGGAAGGACTTGGATGTCACATCTCATGCTATAGGGAGGGTCTCAAGTTTCATATTAGAAGCATTGAGATAACAAATCTCATGATATCGGAAGGGTCTCAGGATTGGAATGGGAAGGAGTTGGATATCACATCTCATGATAAAGGAAGGGTCTAAGGTTTGGAAGGGGAAGGATTTGGATATCACATCTCATGTTATAGGACGGGTCTCAGGTTTGGTATTAGAAGCATTGAGATATCAAGTCTCATGGTATAAGAAGGGTCTCAGAATTGGAATGGGAAGGAGTTGGATATCACACCTCAAGCTATAGGAATGGTCTCAGGATTGGAATGGGAAGGAGTTTGATATCACATCTCATGCCATAGTATGGGTCTCAGGTTTGGTAGAAGCATTGGGATATCACGTCTCATGCTATCGGAAGGGTATCAGTATTGGATTTGGAAGAAGTTGGATATCACATTTCATGTTATAGGAAGGGTCGCAGGATTGGAATGGGAAGGACTTGGATATCATATCTCATGCTATAGGACGGGTCTCAGGTTTGTTATTAGAATCATTGAGATATCATATTGCATGCTGTAGGAAGGGTCTAAGGATTGGAATGGGAAGGACCTGGATATCACATCTCATGCTATAGATAGGCTCTTAGGTTTGGAAAGGGAAGGAGTTGGATATCACATTTCATGTTAGAGGAAGGATCTCAGGTTTGGTATTAGAAGCATTGAGATATCACATCTCATGCTATAGGAAGGGTCTCAGGATTGGAATGGGAAGTAGTTGGATATCACATCTCATGCTATAGGAAGGGTCTCAGGTTTGGTATAAGCATTGAGATATCACATCTCATGCTATAGGACGGGTCTCAGGATTGGAATGGAAGGAATTGGATATCACATCTCATGTTATAGGAAGGATCTCAGGTTTGGTATTAGAAGCATTGAAACATCACATCTCATGCTATAGGAAGGGTCTCAGGGTTGGAATGGGAAGGAGTTGGATATCACATCTCATCCAGTAGGAAGGGTCTCAGGTTTGGAATTGGAAGGAATTGGATATCACATCTCATGTTATAGGAAGGATCTCAGGTTTGGTATTAGAAGCATTGAGATATCACATCTCATGCTATAGGAAGGGTCTCAGGATTGGAATGTGAAGGATTTGGATATCACATCTCATGCTAAAGGAAGGGTCTCAGGTTTGGTAGAAGCATTGAGATATCACGTCTCTGCTATCGGAAGGGTCTCAGGATTGGATTGGGAAGGAGTTGGATATCCCTTCTCATGCTATAGGAAGGGTCTCAGGATTTGAATGGCAAGGAGTTGGATATCACATCTCATGCCATAGGAAGGGTCTCAGGTTTGGTATAAGCATTGAGATATCACATCTCTGCTATCGGAAGGGTCTCAGGATTGGAATGGGAAGGAGTTGGATATTCCCATCTCATGTTATAGGAAGGGTCTCAGGTTTGGTATTAGAAGCATTGAGATATCACATCTCATGCTATAGGAAGGGTCTCAGGATTGGAATGGGAAGGACTTGGATATCACATCTCATGCTATAGGGAGGGTCTCAAGTTTCATATTAGAAGCTTTGAGATATCACATCTCATGATATCGGAAGGGTCTCAGGATTGGAATGGGAAGGATTTGGATATCACATCTCATGTTATATTACGGGTCTCAGGTTTGGTATTAGAAGCATTGAGATATCAAGTCTCAGAGTATAGGAAGGGTCTCAGAATTGGAATGGGAAGGAGTTGGATATCACATCTCAAGCTATAGGAAGGGTCTCAGGATTGGAATGGGAAGGACTTGGATATCACATCTCATGCTATAGGAAGGCTCTCAGGTTTGGAAGGGGAAAGAGTTGGATATCACATTTCATGTTAGAGGTAGGATCTCAGGTTTGGTATTAGAGGCATTGAGATATCACATCTCATGCTATCAGAAGGGTCTCAGGAATGGAATGGGAAGGAGTTGGATATCACATCTCATGCTAAAGGGAGGGTCTCAGGTTTGGAAGGGGAAGGATTTGGATATCACATCTCATGTTATAGGAAGGATCTCAGGTTTGGTATTAGAAGCATTGAGATATCACATCTCATGCTATCAGAAGGATCTCAGGTTTGGTATTAGAAGCATTGAGATATCACATGTCATGCTATCAGAAGGGTCTCAGGATTGGAATGGGAAGGAGTTGGATATCACATCTCATGCTAAAGGGAGGGTCTCAGGTTTGGAAGGGGAAGGATTTGGATATCACATCTCATGTTATCGGAAGGATCTCACGT
Organism: Ambystoma mexicanum; assembly: GCF_040938575.1. Classification (NCBI taxonomy): domain Eukaryota; kingdom Metazoa; phylum Chordata; class Amphibia; order Caudata; family Ambystomatidae; genus Ambystoma; species Ambystoma mexicanum. The sequence goes on from NC_090936.1 coordinate 325,770,865, forward strand.
TTGGTATTAGAAGTATTGAGATATCATATCTCATGCTATAGGAAGGGTCTCAGGATTGGAATAGGAAAGAGTTGGATATCACATCTCATGCTATAGAGAGTGTCTCAGGATTGGAATGGGAAGGACTTAGATATCACATATCATGCTATAGGGAGGGTCTCAGTTTTGATATTAGAAGCATTGAGATATCACATCTCATGCTATCGGAAGTGTCTCAGGATTGGAATGGGAAGGAGCTGGATATCACATCTCATGCTAAAGGAAGGGTCTCAGGTTTGGAACGGGAAGGAGTTGGATATCACATCTCATGTTATAGGAAGGGTCTCAGGATTGGAATGGGAAGGACTTGGATATCATATCTCATGCTATAGGACGGGTCTCAGGTTTGTTATTAGAATCATTGAGATATATTGCATGCTGTAGGAAGGGTCTAAGGATTGGAATGGGAAGGACTTGGATATCACATCTCATGCTATAGATAGGCTCTTAGGTTTGGAAAGGGAAGGAGTTGGATATCACTTTTCATGTTAGAGGAAGGATCTCAGGTTTGGTATTAGAAGCATTGAGATATCACATCCCATGCTATAGGAAGGGTCTCAGGATTGGAATGGGAAGTAGTTGGATATCACATCTCATGCTATAGGAAGGGTCTCAGGTTTGGTATAAGCATTGAGATATCACATCTCATGCTATAGGACGGGTCTCAGGATTGGAATGGAAGGAGTTGGATATCACATCTCATGTTATAGGAAGGATCTCAGGTTTGGTATTAGAAGCATTGAGACATCACATCTCATGCTATAGGAAGGGTCTCAGGGTTGGAATGGGAAGGAGTTGGATATCACAACTCATCCAATAGGAAGGGTCTCAGGTTTGGAATGGGAAGGAATTGGATATCACATCTCATGTTATAGGAAGGATCTCAGGTTTGGTATTAGAAGCATTGAAATATCACATCTCATGCTATAGGAAGGGTCTCAGGATTGGAATGTGAAGGATTTGGATATCAGATCTCATGCTAAAGGAAGGGTCTCAGGTTTGGTAGAAGCATTGAGATATCACGTCTCTGCTATCGGAAGGGTCTCAGGATTGGATTGGGAAGGAGTTGGATATCCCTTCTCATGCTATAGGAAGGGTCTCAGGATTTGAATGGCAAGGAGTTGGATATCACATCTCATGCCATAGGAAGGGTCTCAGGTTTGGTATAAGCATTGAGATATCACATCTCTGCTATCGGAAGGGTCTCAGGATTGGAATGGGAAGGAGTTGCATATTCCCATCTCATGTTATAGGAAGGGTCTCAGGTTTGGTATTAGAAGCATTGAGATATCACATCTCATGCTATAGGAAGGGTCTCAGGATTGGAATGGGAAGGACTTGGATATCACATCTCATGCTATAGGAAGGGTCTCAGGTTTGGTATTAGAAGCATTGAGATATCACATCTCATGCTATAGGAAGGGTCTCAGGATTGGAATGGGAAGGACTTGGATATCACATCTCATGCTATAGGAAGGGTCTCAGGTTTGGTATTAGAAGCATTGAGATATCACATCTCATGCTATAGGAAGGGTCTCAGGATTGGAATGGGAAGGAGTTGGATATCACATCTCATGATAAAGGAAGGGTCTAAGGTTTGGAAGGGGAAGGATTTGGATATCATATCTCATGTTATACTACGGGTCTCAGGTTTGGTATTAGAAGCATTGAGATATCAAGTCTCAGAGTATAGGAAGGGTCTCAGAATTGGAATGGGAAGGAGTTGGATATCAAATCTCAAGCCATAGGAAGGGTCTCAGGATTGGAATGGGAAGGACTTGGATATCACATCTCATGATATAGGAAGGCTCTCAGGTTTGGAAGGGGAAAGAGTTGGATATCACATTTCATGTTAGAGGTAGGATCTCAGGTTTGGTATTAGAGGCATGGAGATATCACATCTCATGCTATCAGAAGGGTCTCAGGAATGGAATGGGAAGGAGTTGGATATCGCATCTCATGCTAAAGGGAGGGTCTCAGGTTTGGAAGGGGAAGGATTTGGATATCACATCTCATGTTATAGGAAGGATCTGAGGTTTGGTATTAGAAGCATTGAGATATCACATCTCATGCTATCGGAAGGATCTCAGGTTTGGTATTAGAAGCATTGAGATATCACATCTCATGCTATCAGAAGGGTCTCAGGATTGGAATGGGAAGGAGTTGGATATCACATCTCATGCTAAAGGGAGGGTCTCAGGTTTGGAAGGGGAAGGATTTGGATATCACATCTCATGTTATCGGAAGGATCTCACGTTTGGTATTAGAAGTATTGAGATATCATATCTCATGCTATAGGAAGGGTCTCAGGATTGGAATGGGAAGGAGTTGGATATCACATCTCATGCTATAGGAAGTGTCTCAGGATTGGAATGGAAAGGACTTGGATATCACATCTCATGCTATAGGTAGGGTCTCAAGTTTGATATTAGAAGCATTGAGATATCACATCTCATGCTATAGGAAGGGTCTGAGGATTGGAATGGGAAGGAGTTGGATATCACATCTCATGCTATGGGAAGGGTCTCAGGTTTGGTATAAGCAGTGAGATATCACATCTCATGCTATAGGAAGTGTCTCAGGATTGGAATGGGAAGGAGTTGGATATCACATCTCATGTTATAGGAAGGATCTCAGGTTTGGTATAAGCATTGAGATATCACATCTCTGCTATCGGAAGGGTCTCAGGATTGGAATGGGAAGGAGTTGGATATTCCCATCTCATGTTATAGGAAGGGTCTCAGGTTTGGTATTAGAAGCATTGAGATATCACATCTCATGCTATAGAAAGGGTATCAGGATTGGAATGGGAAGGACTTGGATATCACATCTCATGCTATAGGGAGGGTCTCAAGTTTGATATTAGAAGCTTTGAGATATCACATCTCATGATATCGGAAGGGTCTCAGGATAGGAATGGGAAGGAGTTGGATATCACATCTCATGATAAAGGAAGGGTCTAAGGTTTGGAAGGGGAAGGATTTCGATATCACATCTCATGTTATATTACGGGTCTCACGTTTGGTATTAGAAGCATTGAGATATCAAGTCTCATAGTATAGGAAGGGTCTCAGAATTGGAATGGGAAGGAGTTGGATATCACATCTCAAGCTATAGGAAGGGTCTCAGGATTGGAATGGGAAGGACTTGGATATCACATCTCATGCTATAGGAAGGCTCTCAGGTTTGGAAGGGGAAAGAGTTGGATATCACATTTCATGTTAGAGGTAGGATCTCAGGTTTGGTATTAGAAGCATTGAGATATCACATCTCATGCTATCGGAAGGATCTCAGGTTTGGTATTAGAAGCATTGAGATATCACATCTCATGCTATCAGAAGAGTTTCAGGATTGGAATAGGAAGGAGTTGGATATCACATCTCATGCTAAAGGGAGGGTCTCAGGTTTGGAAGGGGAAGGATTTGGATATCACATCTCATGTTATCGGAAGGATCTCACGTTTGGTATTAGAAGTATTGAGATATCATATCTCATGCTATAGGAAGTGTCTCAGGTTGGAATGGGAAGGAGTTGGATATCACATCTCATGTTATAGGAAGGGTCTCAGGATTGGAATGGGAAGGATTTGGATATCACATCTCTTGCTATAGGAAGGGTCTCAGGATTGGAATGGGTAGGAGTTGGATATTACTTTCTTGCTATAGGAAGGGTCTCATGTTTGTAATGGGAAGGAGTTGGATATCACATATGCTATAGTTAGTGTCTCAGGTTTGGAACGGGAAGGAGTTGGATATCACATCTCATGTTATAGGAAGGGTCTCAGGTTTGGTATAAGCATTGAGATATCACATCTCTGCTATCGGAAGCGGCTCAGGATTGGAATGGGAAGGAGTTGGATATCCCATCTAATGTTATAGGAAGAGTCTCTGGTTTGGTATTAGAATCATTGAGATATCACATCGCATGCTGTAGGAAGGGTCTAAGGATTGGAATGGGATGGACTTGGATATCACATCTCATGCTATAGGTAGGCTCTCAGGTTTGGTATAAGCATTGAGATATCACATCTCATGCTATAGGAAGGGTCTCAGGATTGGAATGGGAAGGAATTGGATATCACATCTCATGCTATAGGAAGGGTCTCAGATTTGGTATAAGCATTGAGATATCACATCTCATGCTAAAGGAAGGGTCTCAGGATTGGAATGGGAAGGAGTTGTATATGACATCTCAGGCCATAGGAAGGTTCTCAGGTTTGGTATAAGCATTGAGATATAACATCTCTGCTATCGGAAAGGTCTCAGGATTGGAATGGGAAGGAGTTTGATATCCCATCTCATGTTATAGGAAGGGCCTCAGGTTTGGTATTAGAAGCATAGAGATATCACATCTCATGCTATAGGAAGGGTCTCAGGATTGGAATGGGAAGGACTTGGATGTCACATCTCATGCTATAGGGAGGGTCTCAAGTTTGATATTAGAAGCATTGAGATAACAAATCTCATGATATCGGAAGGGTCTCAGGATTGGAATGGGAAGGAGTTGGATATCACATCTCATGATAAAGGAAGGGTCTAAGGTTTGGAAGGGGAAGGATTTGGATATCACATCTCATGTTATAGGGCGGGTCTCAGGTTTGGTATTAGAAGCATTGAGATATCAAGTCTCATGGTATAAGAAGGGTCTCAGAATTGGAATGGGAAGGAGTTGGATATCACACCTCAAGCTATAGGAAGGGTCTCAGGATTGGAATGGGAAGCAGTTGGATATCACATCTCATGCTATAGGAAGGGTCTCAGGTTTGGTATAAGCATTGAGATATCACATCTCATGCTATAGGAGGGGTCTCAGGATTGGAATGGAAGGAGTTGGATATCACATCTCATGTTATAGGAAGGATCTCAGGTTTGGTATTAGAAGCATTGAGACATCACATCTCATGCTATAGGAAGGGTCTCAGGGTTGGAATGGGAAGGAGTTGGATATCACATCTCATCCAGTAGGAAGGGTCTCAGGTTTGGAATTGGAAGGAATTGGATATCACATCTCATGTTATAGGAAGGATCTCAGGTTTGGTATTAGAAGCATTGAGATATCACATCTCATGCTATAGGAAGGGTCTCAGGATTGGAATGTGAAGGATTTGGATATCACATCTCATGCTAAAGGAAGGGTCTCAGGTTTGGTAGAAGCATTGAGATATCACGTCTCTGCTATCGGAAGGGTCTCAGGATTGGATTGGGAAGGAGTTGGATATCCCTTCTCATGCTATAGGAAGGGTCTCAGGATTTGAATGGCAAGGAGTTGGATATCACATCTCATGCCATAGGAAGGGTCTCAGGTTTGGTATAAGCATTGAGATATCACATCTCTGCTATCGGAAGGGTCTCAGGATTGGAATGGGAAGGAGTTGGATATTCCCATCTCATGTTATAGGAAGGGTCTCAGGTTTGGTATTAGAAGCATTGAGATATCACATCTCATGCTATAGGAAGGGTCTCAGGATTGGAATGGGAAGGACTTGGATGTCACATCTCATGCTATAGGGAGGGTCTCAAGTTTCATATTAGAAGCATTGAGATAACAAATCTCATGATATCGGAAGGGTCTCAGGATTGGAATGGGAAGGAGTTGGATATCACATCTCATGATAAAGGAAGGGTCTAAGGTTTGGAAGGGGAAGGATTTGGATATCACATCTCATGTTATAGGACGGGTCTCAGGTTTGGTATTAGAAGCATTGAGATATCAAGTCTCATGGTATAAGAAGGGTCTCAGAATTGGAATGGGAAGGAGTTGGATATCACACCTCAAGCTATAGGAAGGGTCTCAGGATTGGAATGGGAAGGAGTTTGATATCACATCTCATGCCATAGTATGGGTCTCAGGTTTGGTAGAAGCATTGGGATATCACGTCTCATGCTATCGGAAGGGTATCAGTATTGGATTTGGAAGAAGTTGGATATCACATTTCATGTTATAGGAAGGGTCGCAGGATTGGAATGGGAAGGACTTGGATATCATATCTCATGCTATAGGACGGGTCTCAGGTTTGTTATTAGAATCATTGAGATATCATATTGCATGCTGTAGGAAGGGTCTAAGGATTGGAATGGGAAGGACCTGGATATCACATCTCATGCTATAGATAGGCTCTTAGGTTTGGAAAGGGAAGGAGTTGGATATCACATTTCATGTTAGAGGAAGGATCTCAGGTTTGGTATTAGAAGCATTGAGATATCACATCTCATGCTATAGGAAGGGTCTCAGGATTGGAATGGGAAGTAGTTGGATATCACATCTCATGCTATAGGAAGGGTCTCAGGTTTGGTATAAGCATTGAGATATCACATCTCATGCTATAGGACGGGTCTCAGGATTGGAATGGAAGGAATTGGATATCACATCTCATGTTATAGGAAGGATCTCAGGTTTGGTATTAGAAGCATTGAGACATCACATCTCATGCTATAGGAAGGGTCTCAGGGTTGGAATGGGAAGGAGTTGGATATCACATCTCATCCAGTAGGAAGGGTCTCAGGTTTGGAATTGGAAGGAATTGGATATCACATCTCATGTTATAGGAAGGATCTCAGGTTTGGTATTAGAAGCATTGAGATATCACATCTCATGCTATAGGAAGGGTCTCAGGATTGGAATGTGAAGGATTTGGATATCACATCTCATGCTAAAGGAAGGGTCTCAGGTTTGGTAGAAGCATTGAGATATCACGTCTCTGCTATCGGAAGGGTCTCAGGATTGGATTGGGAAGGAGTTGGATATCCCTTCTCATGCTATAGGAAGGGTCTCAGGATTTGAATGGCAAGGAGTTGGATATCACATCTCATGCCATAGGAAGGGTCTCAGGTTTGGTATAAGCATTGAGATATCACATCTCTGCTATCGGAAGGGTCTCAGGATTGGAATGGGAAGGAGTTGGATATTCCCATCTCATGTTATAGGAAGGGTCTCAGGTTTGGCATTAGAAGCATTGAGATATCACATCTCATGCTATAGGAAGGGTCTCAGGATTGGAATGGGAAGGACTTGGATATCACATCTCATGCTATAGGGAGGGTCTCAAGTTTCATATTAGAAGCTTTGAGATATCACATCTCATGATATTGGAAGGGTCTCAGGATTGGAATGGGAAGGATTTGGATATCACATCTCATGTTATATTACGGGTCTCAGGTTTGGTATTAGAAGCATTGAGATATCAAGTCTCAGAGTATAGGAAGGGTCTCAGAATTGGAATGGGAAGGAGTTGGATATCACATCTCAAGCTATAGGAAGGGTCTCAGGATTGGAATGGGAAGGACTTGGATATCACATCTCATGCTATAGGAAGGCTCTCAGGTTTGGAAGGGGAAAGAGTTGGATATCACATTTCATGTTAGAGGTAGGATCTCAGGTTTGGTATTAGAGGCATTGAGATATCACATCTCATGCTATCAGAAGGGTCTCAGGAATGGAATGGGAAGGAGTTGGATATCACATCTCATGCTAAAGGGAGGGTCTCAGGTTTGGAAGGGGAAGGATTTGGATATCACATCTCATGTTATAGGAAGGATCTCAGGTTTGGTATTAGAAGCATTGAGATATCACATCTCATGCTATCAGAAGGATCTCAGGTTTGGTATTAGAAGCATTGAGATATCACATGTCATGCTATCAGAAGGGTCTCAGGATTGGAATGGGAAGGAGTTGGATATCACATCTCATGCTAAAGGGAGGGTCTCAGGTTTGGAAGGGGAAGGATTTGGATATCACATCTCATGTTATCGGAAGGATCTCACGTTTGGTATTAGAAGTATTGAGATATCATATCTCATGCTATAGGAAGGGTCTCAGGATTGGAATAGGAAAGAGTTGGATATCACATCTCATGCTATAGAGAGTGTCTCAGGATTGGAATGGGAAGGACTTAGATATCACATATCATGCTATAGGGAAGGTCTCAGTTTTGATATTAGAAGCATTGAGATATCACATCTCATGCTATCGGAAGTGTCTCAGGATTGGAATGGGAAGGAGCTGGATATCACATCTCATGCTAAAGGAAGGGTCTCAGGTTTGGAACGGGAAGGAGTTGGATATCACATCTCATGTTATAGGAAGGGTCTCAGGATTGGAATGGGAAGGACTTGGATATCATATCTCATGCTATAGGACGGGTCTCAGGTTTGTTATTAGAATCATTGAGATATCATATTGCATGCTGTAGGAAGGGTCTAAGGATTGGAATGGGAAGGACTTGGATATCACATCTCATGCTATAGATAGGCTCTTAGGTTTGGAAAGGGAAGGAGTTGGATATCACTTTTCATGTTAGAGGAAGGATCTCAGGTTTGGTATTAGAAGCATTGAGATATCACATCCCATGCTATAGGAAGGGTCTCAGGATTGGAATGGGAAGTAGTTGGATATCACATCTCATGCTATAGGAAGGGTCTCAGGTTTGGTATAAGCATTGAGATATCACATCTCATGCTATAGGACGGGTCTCAGGATTGGAATGGAAGGAGTTGGATATCACATCTCATGTTATAGGAAGGATCTCAGGTTTGGTATTAGAAGCATTGAGACATCACATCTCATGCTATAGGAAGGGTCTCAGGGTTGGAATGGGAAGGAGTTGGATATCACAACTCATCCAATAGGAAGGGTCTCAGGTTTGGAATGGGAAGGAATTGGATATCACATCTCATGTTATAGGAAGGATCTCAGGTTTGGTATTAGAAGCATTGAAATATCACATCTCATGCTATAGGAAGGGTCTCAGGATTGGAATGTGAAGGATTTGGATATCACATCTCATGCTAAAGGAAGGGTCTCAGGTTTGGTAGAAGCATTGAGATATCACGTCTCTGCTATCGGAAGGGTCTCAGGATTGGATTGGGAAGGAGTTGGATATCCCTTCTCATTCTATAGGAAGGGTCTCAGGATTTGAATGGCAAGGAGTTGGATATCACATCTCATGCCATAGGAAGGGTCTCAGGTTTGGTATAAGCATTGAGATATCACATCTCTGCTATCGGAAGGGTCTCAGGATTGGAATGGGAAGGAGTTGGATATTCCCATCTCATGTTATAGGAAGGGTCTCAGGTTTGGTATTAGAAGCATTGAGATATCACATCTCATGCTATAGGAAGGGTCTCAGGATTGGAATGGGAAGGACTTGGATATCACATCTCATGCTATAGGAAGGGTCTCAGGTTTGGTATTAGAAGCATTGAGATATCACATCTCATGCTATAGGAAGGGTCTCAGGATTGGAATGGGAAGGACTTGGATATCACATCTCATGCTATAGGAAGGGTCTCAGGTTTGGTATTAGAAGCATTGAGATATCACATCTCATGCTATCGGAAGGGTCTCAGGATTGGAATGGGAAGGAGTTGGATATCACATCTCATGATAAAGGAAGGGTCTAAGGTTTGGAAGGGGAAGGATTTGGATATCATATCTCATGTTATACTACGGGTCTCAGGTTTGGTATTAGAAGCATTGAGATATCAAGTCTCAGAGTATAGGAAGGGTCTCAGAATTGGAATGGGAAGGAGTTGGATATCACATCTCAAGCCATAGGAAGGGTCTCAGGATTGGAATGGGAAGGACTTGGATATCACATCTCATGATATAGGAAGGCTCTCAGGTTTGGAAGGGGAAAGAGTTGGATATCACATTTCATGTTAGAGGTAGGATCTCAGGTTTGGTATTAGAGGCATTGAGATATCACATCTCATGCTATCAGAAGGGTCTCAGGAATGGAATGGGAAGGAGTTGGATATCACATCTCATGCTAAAGGGAGGGTCTCAGGTTTGGAAGGGGAAGGATTTGGATATCACATCTCATGTTATAGGAAGGATCTGAGGTTTGGTATTGGAAGCATTGAGATATCACATCTCATGCTATCAGAAGGGTCTCAGGATTGGAATGGGAAGGAGTTGGATATCACATCTCATGCTAAAGGGAGGGTCTCAGGTTTGGAAGGGGAAGGATTTGGATATCACATCTCATGTTATCGGAAGGATCTCACGTTTGGTATTAGAAGTATTGAGATATCATATCTCATGCTATAGGAAGGGTCTCAGGATTGGAATGGGAAGGAGTTGGATATCACATCTCATGCTATAGGAAGTGCCTCAGGATTGGAATGGGAAGGAATTTGATTTCACATCTCATGCTATAGATAGGGTCTCAAGTTTGATATTAGAAGCATTGAGATATCACATCTCATGCTATAGGAAGGGTCTGAGGATTGGAATGGGAAGGAGTTGGATATCACATCTCATGCTATGGGAAGGGTCTCAGGTTTGGTATAAGCAGTGAGATATCACATCTCATGCTATAGGAAGTGTCTCAGGATTGGAATGGGAAGGAGTTGGATATCACATCTCATGTTATAGGAAGGATCTCAGGTTTGGTATAAGCATTGAGATATCACATCTCTGCTATCGGAAGGGTCTCAGGATTGGAATGGGAAGGAGTTGGATATTCCCATCTCATGTTATAGGAAGGGTCTCAGGTTTGGTATTAGAAGCATTGAGATATCACATCTCATGCTATAGGAAGGGTATCAGGATTGGAATGGGAAGGACTTGGATATCACATCTCATGCTATAGGGAGGGTCTCAAGTTTGATATTAGAAGCTTTGAGATATCACATCTCATGATATCGGAAGGGTCTCAGGATTGGAATGGGAAGGAGTTGGATATCACATCTCATGATAAAGGAAGGGTCTAAGGTTTGGAAGGGGAAGGATTTCGATATCACATCTCATGTTATATTACGGGTCTCAAGTTTGGTATTAGAAGCATTGAGATATCAAGTCTCATAGTATAGGAAGGGTCTCAGAATTGGAATGGGAAGGAGTTGGATATCACATCTCAAGCTATAGGAAGGGTCTCAGGATTGGAATGGGAAGGACTTGGATATCACATCTCATGCTATAGGAAGGCTCTCAGGTTTGGAAGGGGAAAGAGTTGGATATCACATTTCATGTTAGAGGTAGGATCTCAGGTTTGGTATTAGAGGCATTGAGATATCACATCTCATGCTATCAGAAGGGTCTCAGGAATGGAATGGGAAGGAGTTGGATATCACATCTCATGCTAAAGGGAGGGTCTCAGGTTTGGAAGGGGAAGGATTTGGATATCACATCTCATGTTATAGGAAGGATCTCAGGTTTGGTATTAGAAGCATTGAGATATCACATCTCATGCTATCGGAAGGATCTCAGGTTTGGTATTAGAAGCATTGAGATATCACATCTCATGCTATCAGAAGAGTTTCAGGATTGGAATAGGAAGGAGTTGGATATCACATCTCATGCTAAAGGGAGGGTCTCAGGTTTGGAAGGGGAAGGATTTGGATATCACATCTCATGTTATAGGAAGGATCTCAGGTTTGGTATTAGAAGCATTGAGATATCACATCTCATGCTATCGGAAGGATCTCAGGTTTGGTATTAGAAGCATTGAGATATCACATCTCATGCTATCAGAAGAGTTTCAGGATTGGAATAGGAAGGAGTTGGATATCACATCTCATGCTAAAGGGAGGGTCTCAGGTTTGGAAGGGGAAGGATTTGGATATCACATCTCATGTTATCGGAAGGATCTCACGTTTGGTATTAGAAGTATTGAGATATCATATCTCATGCTATAGGAAGTGTCTCAGGTTGGAATGGGAAGGAGTTGGATATCACATCTCATGTTATAGGAAGGGTCTCAGGATTGGAATGGGAAGGATTTGGATATCACATTTCTTGCTATAGGAAGGGTCTCAGGATTTAAATGGGTAGGAGTTGGATATTACTTTCTTGCTATAGGAAGGGTCTCATGTTTGGAATGGGAAGGAGTTGGATATCACATATGCTATAGTTAGTGTCTCAGGTTTGGAACGGGAAGGAGTTGGATATCACATCTCATGTTATAGGAAGGGTCTCAGGTTTGGTATAAGCATTGAGATATCACATCTCTGCTATCGGAAGCGGCTCAGGATTGGAATGGGAAGGAGTTGGATATCCCATCTAATGTTATAGGAAGAGTCTCTGGTTTGGTATTAGAATCATTGAGATATCACATCGCATGCTGTAGGAAGGGTCTAGGGATTGGAATGGGATGGACTTGGATATCACATCTCATGCTATAGGTAGGCTCTCAGGTTTGGTATAAGCATTGAGATATCACATCTCATGCTATAGGAAGGGTCTCAGGATTGGAATGGGAAGGAATTGGATATCACATCTCATGCTATAGGAAGGGTCTCTGATTTGGTATAAGCATTGAGATATCACATCTCATGCTAAAGGAAGGGTCTCAGGATTGGAATGGGAAGGAGTTGTATATGACATCTCAGGCCATAGGAAGGTTCTCAGGTTTGGTATAAGCATTGAGATATCACATCTCTGCTATCGGAAAGGTCTCAGGATTGGAATGGGAAGGAGTTGGATATCCCATCTCATGTTATAGGAAGGGCCTCAGGTTTGGTATTAGAAGCATAGAGATATCACATCTCATGCTATAGGAAGGGTCTCAGGTTTGGTATAAGCATTGAGATATCACATCTCATGCTATAGGACGGGTCTCAGGATTGGAATGGAAGGAGTTGGATATCACATCTCATGTTATAGGAAGGATCTCAGGTTTGGTATTAGAAGCATTGAGACATCACATCTCATGCTATAGGAAGGGTCTCAGGGTTGGAATGGGAAGGAGTTGGATATCACATCTCATCCAGTAGGAAGGGTCTCAGGTTTGGAATGGGAAGGAATTGGATATCACATCTCATGCTAAAGGAAGGGTCTCAGGTTTGGTAGAAGCATTGAGATATCACGTCTCTGCTATCGGAAGGGTCTCAGGATTGGATTGGGAAGGAGTTGGATATCCCTTCTCATGCTATAGGAAGGGTCTCAGGATTTGAATGGCAAGGAGTTGGATATCACATCTCATGCCATAGGAAGGGTCTCAGGTTTGGTATAAGCATTGAGATATCACATCTCTGCTATCGGAAGCGGCTCAGGATTGGAATGGGAAGGAGTTGGATATCCCATCTCATGTTATAGGAAGAGTCTCTGGTTTGGTATTAGAATCATTGAGATATCACATCGCATGCTGTAGGAAGGGTCTAAGGATTGGAATGGGATGGACTTGGATATCACATCTCATGCTATAGGTAGGCTCTCAGGTGGTTTGGTATAAGCATTGAGATATCACATCTCATGCTATAGGAAGGGTCTCAGGATTTGAATGGCAAGGAGTTGGATATCACATCTCATGCCATAGGAAGGGTCTCAGGTTTGGTATAAGCATTGAGATATCACATCTCTGCTATCGGAAGGGTCTCAGGATTGGAATGGGAAGGAGTTGGATATTCCCATCTCATGTTATAGGAAGGGTCTCAGGTTTGGTATTAGAAGCATTGAGATATCACATCTCATGCTATAGGAAGGGTCTCAGGATTGGAATGGGAAGGACTTGGATATCACATCTCATGCTATAGGAAGGGTCTCAGGTTTGGTATTAGAAGCATTGAGATATCACATCTCATGCTATAGGAAGGGTCTCAGGATTGGAATGGGAAGGACTTGGATATCACATCTCATGCTATAGGAAGGGTCTCAGGTTTGGTATTAGAAGCATTGAGATATCACATCTCATGCTATCGGAAGGGTCTCAGGATTGGAATGGGAAGGAGTTGGATATCACATCTCATGATAAAGGAAGGGTCTAAGGTTTGGAAGGGGAAGGATTTGGATATCATATCTCATGTTATACTACGGGTCTCAGGTTTGGTATTAGAAGCATTGAGATATCAAGTCTCAGAGTATAGGAAGGGTCTCAGAATTGGAATGGGAAGGAGTTGGATATCACATCTCAAGCCATAGGAAGGGTCTCAGGATTGGAATGGGAAGGACTTGGATATCACATCTCATGATATAGGAAGGCTCTCAGGTTTGGAAGGGGAAAGAGTTGGATATCACATTTCATGTTAGAGGTAGGATCTCAGGTTTGGTATTAGAGGCATTGAGATATCACATCTCATGCTATCAGAAGGGTCTCAGGAATGGAATGGGAAGGAGTTGGATATCACATCTCATGCTAAAGGGAGGGTCTCAGGTTTGGAAGGGGAAGGATTTGGATATCACATCTCATGTTATAGGAAGGATCTGAGGTTTGGTATTAGAAGCATTGAGATATCACATCTCATGCTATCAGAAGGGTCTCAGGATTGGAATGGGAAGGAGTTGGATATCACATCTCATGCTAAAGGGAGGGTCTCAGGTTTGGAAGGGGAAGGATTTGGATATCACATCTCATGTTATCGGAAGGATCTCACGTTTGGTATTAGAAGTATTGAGATATCATATCTCATGCTATAGGAAGGGTCTCAGGATTGGAATGGGAAGGAGTTGGATATCACATCTCATGCTATAGGAAGTGCCTCAGGATTGGAATGGGAAGGAATTTGATTTCACATCTCATGCTATAGGTAGGGTCTCAAGTTTGATATTAGAAGCATTGAGATATCACATCTCATGCTATAGGAAGGGTCTGAGGATTGGAATGGGAAGGAGTTGGATATCACATCTCATGCTATGGGAAGGGTCTCAGGTTTGGTATAAGCAGTGAGATATCACATTTCATGCTATAGGAAGTGTCTCAGGATTGGAATGGGAAGGAGTTGGATATCACATCTCATGTTATAGGAAGGATCTCAGGTTTGGTATAAGCATTGAGATATCACATCTCTGCTATCGGAAGGGTCTCAGGATTGGAATGGGAAGGAGTTGGATATTCCCATCTCATGTTATAGGAAGGGTCTCAGGTTTGGTATTAGAAGCATTGAGATATCACATCTCATGCTATAGGAAGGGTATCAGGATTGGAATGGGAAGGACTTGGATATCACATCTCATGCTATAGGGAGGGTCTCAAGTTTGATATTAGAAGCTTTGAGATATCACATCTCATGATATCGGAAGGGTCTCAGGATTGGAATGGGAAGGAGTTGGATATCACATCTCATGATAAAGGAAGGGTCTAAGGTTTGGAAGGGGAAGGATTTCGATATCACATCTCATGTTATATTACGGGTCTCAAGTTTGGTATTAGAAGCATTGAGATATCAAGTCTCATAGTATAGGAAGGGTCTCAGAATTGGAATGGGAAGGAGTTGGATATCACATCTCAAGCTATAGGAAGGGTCTCAGGATTGGAATGGGAAGGACTTGGATATCACATCTCATGCTATAGGAAGGCTCTCAGGTTTGGAAGGGGAAAGAGTTGGATATCACATTTCATGTTAGAGGTAGGATCTCAGGTTTGGTATTAGAGGCATTGAGATATCACATCTCATGCTATCAGAAGGGTCTCAGGAATGGAATGGGAAGGAGTTGGATATCACATCTCATGCTAAAGGGAGGGTCTCAGGTTTGGAAGGGGAAGGATTTGGATATCACATCTCATGTTATAGGAAGGATCTCAGGTTTGGTATTAGAAGCATTGAGATATCACATCTCATGCTATCGGAAGGATCTCAGGTTTGGTATTAGAAGCATTGAGATATCACATCTCATGCTATCAGAAGAGTTTCAGGATTGGAATAGGAAGGAGTTGGATATCACATCTCATGCTAAAGGGAGGGTCTCAGGTTTGGAAGGGGAAGGATTTGGATATCACATCTCATGTTATAGGAAGGATCTCAGGTTTGGTATTAGAAGCATTGAGATATCACATCTCATGCTATCGGAAGGATCTCAGGTTTGGTATTAGAAGCATTGAGATATCACATCTCATGCTATCAGAAGAGTTTCAGGATTGGAATAGGAAGGAGTTGGATATCACATCTCATGCTAAAGGGAGGGTCTCAGGTTTGGAAGGGGAAGGATTTGGATATCACATCTCATGTTATCGGAAGGATCTCACGTTTGGTATTAGAAGTATTGAGATATCATATCTCATGCTATAGGAAGTGTCTCAGGTTGGAATGGGAAGGAGTTGGATATCACATCTCATGTTATAAGAAGGGTCTCAGGATTGGAATGGGAAGGATTTGGATATCACATTTCTTGCTATAGGAAGGGTCTCAGGATTTAAATGGGTAGGAGTTGGATATTACTTTCTTGCTATAGGAAGGGTCTCATGTTTGGAATGGGAAGGAGTTGGATATCACATATGCTATAGTTAGTGTCTCAGGTTTGGAACGGGAAGGAGTTGGATATCACATCTCATGTTATAGGAAGGGTCTCAGGTTTGGTATAAGCATTGAGATATCACATCTCTGCTATCGGAAGCGGCTCAGGATTGGAATGGGAAGGAGTTGGATATCCCATCTAATGTTATAGGAAGAGTCTCTGGTTTGGTATTAGAATCATTGAGATATCACATCGCATGCTGTAGGAAGGGTCTAGGGATTGGAATGGGATGGACTTGGATATCACATCTCATGCTATAGGTAGGCTCTCAGGTTTGGTATAAGCATTGAGATATCACATC
The DNA here is from genome assembly GCF_040938575.1 of Ambystoma mexicanum. Lineage (NCBI taxonomy): Eukaryota > Metazoa > Chordata > Amphibia > Caudata > Ambystomatidae > Ambystoma > Ambystoma mexicanum. The sequence goes on from NC_090936.1 coordinate 325,787,372, forward strand.
TCATGCTATAGGAAGGGTCTCAGGATTGGAATGGGAAGGAATTGGATATCACATCTCATGCTATAGGAAGGGTCTCTGATTTGGTATAAGCATTGAGATATCACATCTCATGCTAAAGGAAGGGTCTCAGGATTGGAATGGGAAGGAGTTGTATATGACATCTCAGGCCATAGGAAGGTTCTCAGGTTTGGTATAAGCATTGAGATATCACATCTCTGCTATCGGAAAGGTCTCAGGATTGGAATGGGAAGGAGTTGGATATCCCATCTCATGTTATAGGAAGGGCCTCAGGTTTGGTATTAGAAGCATAGAGATATCACATCTCATGCTATAGGAAGGGTCTCAGGTTTGGTATAAGCATTGAGATATCACATCTCATGCTATAGGACGGGTCTCAGGATTGGAATGGAAGGAGTTGGATATCACATCTCATGTTATAGGAAGGATCTCAGGTTTGGTATTAGAAGCATTGAGACATCACATCTCATGCTATAGGAAGGGTCTCAGGGTTGGAATGGGAAGGAGTTGGATATCACATCTCATCCAGTAGGAAGGGTCTCAGGTTTGGAATGGGAAGGAATTGGATATCACATCTCATGTTATAGGAAGGATCTCAGGTTTGGTATTAGAAGCATTGAGATATCACATCTCATGCTATAGGAAGGGTCTCAGGATTGGAATGTGAAGGATTTGGATATCACATCTCATGCTAAAGGAAGGGTCTCAGGTTTGGTAGAAGCATTGAGATATCACGTCTCTGCTATCGGAAGGGTCTCAGGATTGGATTGGGAAGGAGTTGGATATCCCTTCTCATGCTATAGGAAGGGTCTCAGGATTTGAATGGCAAGGAGTTGGATATCACATCTCATGCCATAGGAAGGGTCTCAGGTTTGGTATAAGCATTGAGATATCACATCTCTGCTATCGGAAGCGGCTCAGGATTGGAATGGGAAGGAGTTGGATATCCCATCTCATGTTATAGGAAGAGTCTCTGGTTTGGTATTAGAATCATTGAGATATCACATCGCATGCTGTAGGAAGGGTCTAAGGATTGGAATGGGATGGACTTGGATATCACATCTCATGCTATAGGTAGGCTCTCAGGTGGTTTGGTATAAGCATTGAGATATCACATCTCATGCTATAGGAAGGGTCTCAGGATTGGAATGGGAAGGAATTGGATATCACATCTCATGCTATAGGAAGGGTCTCAGATTTGGTATAAGCATTGAGATATCACATCTCATGCTAAAGGAAGGGTCTCAGGATTGGAATGGGAAGGAGTTGTATATGACATCTCAGGCCATAGGAAGGTTCTCAGGTTTGGTATAAGCATTGAGATATCACATCTCTGCTATCGGAAGGGTCTCAGGATTGGAATGGGAAGGAGTTGGATATCCCATCTCATGTTATAGGAAGGGTCTCAGGTTTGGTATTAGAAGCATAGAGATATCACATCTCATGTTATAGGAAGGGTCTCAGGATTGGAATGGGAAGGATTTGGATATCACATCTCTTGCTATAGGAAGGGTCTCAGGATTGGAATGGGTAGGAGTTGGATATTACTTTCTTGCTATAGGAAGGGTCTCATGTTTGGAATGGGAAGGAGTTGGATATCACATATGCTATAGTTAGTGTCTCAGGTTTGGAACGGGAAGGAGTTGGATATCACATCTCATGTTATAGGAAGGGTCTCAGGTTTGGTATAAGCATTGAGATATCACATCTCTGCTATCGGAAGCGGCTCAGGATTGGAATGGGAAGGAGTTGGATATCCCATCTCATGTTATAGGAAGAGTCTCTGGTTTGGTATTAGAATCATTGAGATATCACATCGCATGCTGTAGGAAGGGTCTAAGGATTGGAATGGGATGGACTTGGATATCACATCTCATGCTATAGGTAGGCTCTCAGGTTTGGTATAAGCATTGAGATATCACATCTCATGCTATAGGAAGGGTCTCAGGATTGGAATGGGAAGGAATTGGATATCACATCTCATGCTATAGGAAGGGTCTCAGATTTGGTATAAGCATTGAGATATCACATCTCATGCTAAAGGAAGGGTCTCAGGATTGGAATGGGAAGGAGTTGTATATGACATCTCAGGCCATAGGAAGGTTCTCAGGTTTGGTATAAGCATTGAGATATCACATCTCATGCTATAGGACGGGTCTCAGGATTGGAATGGAAGGAGTTGGATATCACATCTCATGTTATAGGAAGGATCTCAGGTTTGGTATTAGAAGCATTGAGACATCACATCTCATGCTATAGGAAGGGTCTCAGGGTTGGAATGGGAAGGAGTTGGATATCACAACTCATCCAATAGGAAGGGTCTCAGGTTTGGAATGGGAAGGAATTGGATATCACATCTCATGTTATAGGAAGGATCTCAGGTTTGGTATTAGAAGCATTGAGATATCACATCTCATGCTATAGGAAGGGTCTCAGGATTGGAATGTGAAGGATTTGGATATCACATCTCATGCTAAAGGAAGGGTCTCAGGTTTGGTAGAAGCATTGAGATATCACGTCTCTGCTATCGGAAGGGTCTCAGGATTGGATTGGGAAGGAGTTGGATATCCCTTCTCATGCTATAGGAAGGGTCTCAGGATTTGAATGGCAAGGAGTTGGATATCACATCTCATGCCATAGGAAGGGTCTCAGGTTTGGTATAAGCATTGAGATATCACATCTCTGCTATCGGAAGGGTCTCAGGATTGGAATGGGAAGGAGTTGGATATTCCCATCTCATGTTATAGGAAGGGTCTCAGGTTTGGTATTAGAAGCATTGAGATATCACATCTCATGCTATAGGAAGGGTCTCAGGATTGGAATGGGAAGGACTTGGATATCACATCTCATGCTATAGGAAGGGTCTCAGGTTTGGTATTAGAAGCATTGAGATAACACATCTCATGCTATAGGAAGGGTCTCAGGATTGGAATGGGAAGGACTTGGATATCACATCTCATGCTATAGGAAGGGTCTCAGGTTTGGTATTAGAAGCATTGAGATATCACATCTCATGCTATCGGAAGGGTCTCAGGATTGGAATGGGAAGGAGTTGGATATCACATCTCATGATAAAGGAAGGGTCTAAGGTTTGGAAGGGGAAGGATTTGGATATCATATCTCATGTTATACTACGGGTCTCAGGTTTGGTATTAGAAGCATTGAGATATCAAGTCTCAGAGTATAGGAAGGGTCTCAGAATTGGAATGGGAAGGAGTTGGATATCACATCTCAAGCCATAGGAAGGGTCTCAGGATTGGAATGGGAAGGACTTGGATATCACATCTCATGATATAGGAAGGCTCTCAGGTTTGGAAGGGGAAAGAGTTGGATATCACATTTAATGTTAGAGGTAGGATCTCAGGTTTGGTATTAGAGGCATTGAGATATCACATCTCATGCTATCAGAAGGGTCTCAGGAATGGAATGGGAAGGAGTTGGATATCACATCTCATGCTAAAGGGAGGGTCTCAGGTTTGGAATGGGAAGGATTTGGATATCACATCTCATGTTATAGGAAGGATCTGAGGTTTGGTATTAGAAGCATTGAGATATCACATCTCATGCTATCGGAAGGATCTGAGGTTTGGTATTAGAAGCATTGAGATATCACATCTCATGCTATCAGAAGGGTCTCAGGATTGGAATGGGAAGGAGTTGGATATCACATCTCATGCTAAAGGGAGGGTCTCAGGTTTGGAAGGGGAAGGATTTGGATATCACATCTCATGTTATCGGAAGGATCTCACGTTTGGTATTAGAAGTATTGAGATATCATATCTCATGCTATAGGAAGGGTCTCAGGATTGGAATGGGAAGGAGTTGGATATCACATCTCATGCTATAGGAAGTCCCTCAGGATTGGAATGGGAAGGAATTTGATTTCACATCTCATGCTATAGGTAGGGTCTCAAGTTTGATATTAGAAGCATTGAGATATCACATCTCATGCTATAGGAAGGGTCTGAGGATTGGAATGGGAAGGAGTTGGATATCACATCTCATGCTATGGGAAGGGTCTCAGGTTTGGTATAAGCAGTGAGATATCACATCTCATGCTATAGGAAGTGTCTCAGGATTGGAATGGGAAGGAGTTGGATATCACATCTCATGTTATAGGAAGGATCTCAGGTTTGGTATAAGCATTGAGATATCACATCTCTGCTATCGGAAGGGTCTCAGGATTGGAATGGGAAGGAGTTGGATATTCCCATCTCATGTTATAGGAAGGGTCTCAGGTTTGGTATTAGAAGCATTGAGATATCACATCTCATGCTATAGGAAGGGTATCAGGATTGGAATGGGAAGGACTTGGATATCACATCTCATGCTATAGGGAGGGTCTCAAGTTTGATATTAGAAGCATTGAGATATCACATCTCATGATATCGGAAGGGTCTCAGGATTGGAATGGGAAGGAGTTGGATATCACATCTCATGCTAAAGGGAGGGTCTCAGGTTTGGAAGGGGAAGGATTTGGATATCACATCTCATGTTATAGGAAGGGTCTCAGGTTTGGTATAAGCATTGAGATATCACATCTCATGTTATCGGAAGGATCTCACGTTTGGTATTAGAAGTATTGAGATATCATATCTCATGCTATAGGAAGTGTCTCAGGTTGGAATGGGAAGGAGTTGGATATCACATCTCATGTTATAGGAAGGGTCTCAGGATTGGAATGGGAAGGATTTGGATATCACATCTCTTGCTATAGGAAGGGTCTCAGGATTTAAATGGGTAGGAGTTGGATATTACTTTCTTGCTATAGGAAGGGTCTCATGTTTGGAATGGGAAGGAGTTGGATATCACATATGCTATAGTTAGTGTCTCAGGTTTGGAACGGGAAGGAGTTGGATATCACATCTCATGTTATAGGAAGGGTCTCAGGTTTGGTATAAGCATTGAGATATCACATCTCTGCTATCGGAAGCGGCTCAGGATTGGAATGGGAAGGAGTTGGATATCCCATCTAATGTTATAGGAAGAGTCTCTGGTTTGGTATTAGAATCATTGAGATATCACATCGCATGCTGTAGGAAGGGTCTAGGGATTGGAATGGGATGGACTTGGATATCACATCTCATGCTATAGGTAGGCTCTCAGGTTTGGTATAAGCATTGAGATATCACATCTCATGCTAAAGGAAGGGTCTCAGGATTGGAATGGGAAGGAGTTGTATATGACATCTCAGGCCATAGGAAGGTTCTCAGGTTTGGTATAAGCATTGAGATATCACATCTCTGCTATCGGAAAGGTCTCAGGATTGGAATGGGAAGGAGTTGGATATCCCATCTCATGTTATAGGAAGGGCCTCAGGTTTGGTATTAGAAGCATAGAGATATCACATCTCATGCTATAGGAAGGGTCTCAGGATTGGAATGGGAAGGACTTGGATGTCACATCTCATGCTATAGGGAGGGTCTCAAGTTTGATATTAGAAGCATTGAGATAACAAATCTCATGATATCGGAAGGGTCTCAGGATTGGAATGGGAAGGAGTTGGATATCACATCTCATGATAAAGGAAGGGTCTAAGGTTTGGAAGGGGAAGGATTTGGATATCACATCTCATGTTATAGGACGGGTCTCAGGTTTGGTATTAGAAGCATTGAGATATCAAGTCTCATGGTATAAGAAGGGTCTCAGAATTGGAATGGGAAGGAGTTGGATATCACACCTCAAGCTATAGGAAGGGTCTCAGGATTGGAATGGGAAGGAGTTTGATATCACATCTCATGCCATAGTATGGGTCTCAGGTTTGGTAGAAGCATTGGGATATCACGTCTCATGCTATCGGAAGGGTATCAGTATTGGATTTGGAAGAAGTTGGATATCACATTTCATGTTATAGGAAGGGTCGCAGGATTGGAATGGGAAGGACTTGGATATCATATCTCATGCTATAGGACGGGTCTCAGGTTTGTTATTAGAATCATTGAGATATCATATTGCATGCTATAGGAAGGGTCTCAGGATTGGAATGGGAAGTAGTTGGATATCACATCTCATGCTATAGGAAGGGTCTCAGGTTTGGTATAAGCATTGAGATATCACATCTCATGCTATAGGACGGGTCTCAGGATTGGAATGGAAGGAGTTGGATATCACATCTCATGTTATAGGAAGGATCTCAGGTTTGGTATTAGAAGCATTGAGACATCACATCTCATGCTATAGGAAGGGTCTCAGGGTTGGAATGGGAAGGAGTTGGATATCACATCTCATCCAGTAGGAAGGGTCTCAGGTTTGGAATGGGAAGGAATTGGATATCACATCTCATGTTATAGGAAGGATCTCAGGTTTGGTATTAGAAGCATTGAGATATCACATCTCATGCTATAGGAAGGGTCTCAGGTTTGGAATGTGAAGGATTTGGATATCACATCTCATGCTAAAGGAAGGGTCTCAGGTTTGGTAGAAGCATTGAGATATCACGTCTCTGCTATCGGAAGGGTCTCAGGATTGGATTGGGAAGGAGTTGGATATCCCTTCTCATGCTATAGGAAGGGTCTCAGGATTTGAATGGCAAGGAGTTGGATATCACATCTCATGCCATAGGAAGGGTCTCAGGTTTGGTATAAGCATTGAGATATCACATCTCTGCTATCGGAAGGGTCTCAGGATTGGAATGGGAAGGAGTTGGATATTCCCATCTCATGTTATAGGAAGGGTCTCAGGTTTGGTATTAGAAGCATTGAGATATCACATCTCATGCTATAGGAAGGGTCTCAGGATTGGAATGGGAAGGACTTGGATATCAAATCTCATGCTATAGGGAGGGTCTCAAGTTTCATATTAGAAGCTTTGAGATATCACATCTCATGATATCGGAAGGGTCTCAGGATTGGAATGGGAAGGATTTGGATATCACATCTCATGTTATATTATGGGTCTCAGGTTTGGTATTAGAAGCATTGAGATATCAAGTCTCAGTGTATAGGAAGGGTCTCAGAATTGGAATGGGAAGGAGTTGGATATCACATCTCAAACTATAGGAAGGGTCTCAGGATTGGAATGGGAAGGACTTGGATATCACATCTCATGCTATAGGAAGGCTCTCAGGTTTGGAAGGGGAAAGAGTTGGATATCACATTTCATGTTAGAGGTAGGATCTCAGGTTTGGTATTAGAAGCATTGAGATATCAAGTCTCAGAGTATAGGAAGGGTCTCAGAATTGGAATGGGAAGGAGTTGGATATCACATCTCATGCTAAAGGGAGGGTCTCAGGTTTGGAAGGGGAAGGATTTGGATATCACATCTCATGTTATAGGAAGGATCTCAGGTTTGGTATTAGAAGCATTGAGATATCACATCTCATGCTATCGGAAGGATCTCAGGTTTGGTATTAGAAGCATTGAGATATCACATCTCATGCTATCAGAAGGGTCTCAGGATTGGAATGGGAAGGAGTTGGATATCACATCTCATGCTAAAGGGAGGGTCTCAGGTTTGGAAGGGGAAGGATTTGGATATCACATCTCATGTTATCGGAAGGATCTCACGTTTGGTATTAGAAGTATTGAGATATCATATCTCATGCTATAGGAAGGGTCTCAGGATTGGAATGGGAAAGAGTTGGATATCACATCTCATGCTATAGGGAGTGTCTCAGGATTGGAATGGGAAGGACTTAGATATCACATATCATGCTATAGGGAGGGTCTCAGTTTTGATATTAGAAGCATTGAGATATCACATCTCATGCTATCGGAAGTGTCTCAGGATTGGAATGGGAAGGAGCTGGATATCACATCTCATGCTAAAGGAAGGGTCTCAGGTTTGGAACGGGAAGGAGTTGGATATCACATCTCATGTTATAGGAAGGGTCTCAGGATTGGAATGGGAAGGACTTGGATATCATATCTCATGCTATAGGACGGGTCTCAGGTTTGTTATTAGAATCATTGAGATATCATATTGCATGCTGTAGGAAGGGTCTAAGGATTGGAATGGGAAGGACTTGGATATCACATCTCTTGCTATAGATAGGCTCTTAGGTTTGGAAAGGGAAGGAGTTGGATATCACATTTCATGTTAGAGGAAGGATCTCAGGTTTGGTATTAGAAGCATTGAGATATCACATCCCATGCTATAGGAAGGGTCTCAGGATTGGAATGGGAAGTAGTTGGATATCACATCTCATGCTATAGGAAGTGTCTCAGGTTTGGTATAAGCATTGAGATATCACATCTCATGCTATAGGACGGGTCTCAGGATTGGAATGGAAGGAGTTGGATATCACATCTCATGTTATAGGAAGGATCTCAGGTTTGGTATTAGAAGCATTGAGACATCACATCTCATGCTATAGGAAGGGTCTCAGGGTTGGAATGGGAAGGAGTTGGATATCACAACTCATCCAATAGGAAGGGTCTCAGGTTTGGAATGGGAAGGAATTGGATATCACATCTCATGTTATAGGAAGGATCTCAGGTTTGGTATTAGAAGCATTGAGATATCACATCTCATGCTATAGGAAGGGTCTCAGGATTGGAATGTGAAGGATTTGGATATCACATCTCATGCTAAAGGAAGGGTCTCAGGTTTGGTAGAAGCATTGAGATATCACATCTCATGCTATCGGAAGGGTCTCAGGATTGGAATGTGAAGGATTTGGATATCACATCTCATGCTAAAGGGAGGGTCTCAGGTTTGGAAGGGGAAGGATTTGGATATCACATCTCATGTTATAGGAAGGATCTCAGGTTTGGTATTAGAAGCATTGTGATATCACATCTCATGCTATCGGAAGGATCTCAGGTTTGGTATTAGAAGCATTGAGATATCACATCTCATGCTATCAGAAGGGTCTCAGGATTGGAATGGGAAGGAGTTGGATATCACATCTCATGCTAAAGGGAGGGTCTCAGGTTTGGAAGGGGAAGGATTTGGATATCACATCTCATGTTATCGGAAGGATCTCACGTTTGGTATTAGAAGTATTGAGATATCATATCTCATGCTATAGGAAGGGTCTCAGGATTGGAATGGGAAAGAGTTGGATATCACATCTCATGCTATAGGGAGTGTCTCAGGATTGGAATGGGAAGGACTTAGATATCACATATCATGCTATAGGGAGGGTCTCAGTTTTGATATTAGAAGCATTGAGATATCACATCTCATGCTATCGGAAGTGTCTCAGGATTGGAATGGGAAGGAGCTGGATATCACATCTCATGCTAAAGGAAGGGTCTCAGGTTTGGAACGGGAAGGAGTTGGATATCACATCTCATGTTATAGGAAGGGTCTCAGGATTGGAATGGGAAGGACTTGGATATCATATCTCATGCTATAGGACGGGTCTCAGGTTTGTTATTAGAATCATTGAGATATCATATTGCATGCTGTAGGAAGGGTCTAAGGATTGGAATGGGAAGGACTTGGATATCACATCTCATGCTATAGATAGGCTCTTAGGTTTGGAAAGGGAAGGAGTTGGATATCACATTTCATGTTAGAGGAAGGATCTCAGGTTTGGTATTAGAAGCATTGAGATATCACATCCCATGCTATAGGAAGGGTCTCAGGATTGGAATGGGAAGTAGTTGGATATCACATCTCATGCTATAGGAAGGGTCTCAGGTTTGGTATAAGCATTGAGATATCACATCTCATGCTATAGGACGGGTCTCAGGATTGGAATGGAAGGAGTTGGATATCACATCTCATGTTATAGGAAGGGTCTCAGGGTTGGAATGGGAAGGAGTTGGATATCACAACTCATCCAATAGGAAGGGTCTCAGGTTTGGAATGGGAAGGAATTGGATATCACATCTCATGTTATAGGAAGGATCTCAGGTTTGGTATTAGAAGCATTGAGATATCACATCTCATGCTATAGGAAGGGTCTCAGGATTGGAATGTGAAGGATTTGGATATCACATCTCATGCTAAAGGAAGGGTCTCAGGTTTGGTAGAAGCATTGAGATATCACGTCTCTGCTATCGGAAGGGTCTCAGGATTGGATTGGGAAGGAGTTGGATATCCCTTCTCATGCTATAGGAAGGGTCTCAGGATTTGAATGGCAAGGAGTTGGATATCACATCTCATGCCATAGGAAGGGTCTCAGGTTTGGTATAAGCATTGAGATATCACATCTCTGCTATCGGAAGGGTCTCAGGATTGGAATGGGAAGGAGTTGGATATTCCCATCTCATGTTATAGGAAGGGTCTCAGGTTTGGTATTAGAAGCATTGAGATATCACATCTCATGCTATAGGAAGGGTCTCAGGATTGGAATGGGAAGGACTTGGATATCACATCTCATGCTATAGGAAGGGTCTCAGGTTTGGTATTAGAAGCATTGAGATATCACATCTCATGCTATAGGAAGGGTCTCAGGATTGGAATGGGAAGGACTTGGATATCACATCTCATGCTATAGGGAGGGTCTCAAGTTTGATATTAGAAGCTTTGAGATATCACATCTCATGATATCGGAAGGGTCTCAGGATTGGAATGGGAAGGAGTTGGATATCACATCTCATGATAAAGGAAGGGTCTAAGGTTTGGAAGGGGAAGGATTTGGATATCATATCTCATGTTATACTACGGGTCTCAGGTTTGGTATTAGAAGCATTGAGATATCAAGTCTCAGAGTATAGGAAGGGTCTCAGAATTGGAATGGGAAGGAGTTGGATATCACATCTCAAGCTATAGGAAGGGTCTCAGGATTGGAATGGGAAGGACTTGGATATCACATCTCATGATATAGGAAGGCTCTCAGGTTTGGAAGGGGAAAGAGTTGGATATCACATTTCATGTTAGAGGTAGGATCTCAGGTTTGGTATTAGAGGCATTGAGATATCACATCTCATGCTATCAGAAGGGTCTCAGGAATGGAATGGGAAGGAGTTGGATATCACATCTCATGCTAAAGGGAGGGTCTCAGGTTTGGAAGGGGAAGGATTTGGATATCACATCTCATGTTATAGGAAGGATCTGAGGTTTGGTATTAGAAGCATTGAGATATCACATCTCATGCTATCGGAAGGATCTCAGGTTTGGTATTAGAAGCATTGAGATATCACATCTCATGCTATCAGAAGGGTCTCAGGATTGGAATGGGAAGGAGTTGGATATCACATCTCATGCTAAAGGGAGGGTCTCAGGTTTGGAAGGGGAAGGATTTGGATATCACATCTCATGTTATCGGAAGGATCTCACGTTTGGTATTAGAAGTATTGAGATATCATATCTCATGCTATAGGAAGGGTCTCAGGATTGGAATGGGAAGGAGTTGGATATCACATCTCATGCTATAGGAAGTGTCTCAGGATTGGAATGGGAAGGACTTGGATATCACATCTCATGCTATCGGAAGGATCTCAGGTTTGGTATTAGAAGCATTGAGATATCACATCTCATGCTATCAGAAGGGTCTCAGGATTGGAATGGGAAGGAGTTGGATATCACATCTCATGCTAAAGGGAGGGTCTCAGGTTTGGAAGGGGAAGGATTTGGATATCACATCTCATGTTATCGGAAGGATCTCACGTTTGGTATTAGAAGTATTGAGATATCATATCTCATGCTATAGGAAGGGTCTCAGGATTGGAATGGGAAGGACTTGGATATCACATCTCATGCTATAGGGAGGGTCTCAAGTTTGATATTAGAAGCTTTGAGATATCACATCTCATGATATCGGAAGGGTCTCAGGATTGGAATGGGAAGGAGTTGGATATCACATCTCATGATAAAGGAAGGGTCTAAGGTTTGGAAGGGGAAGGATTTCGATATCACATCTCATGTTATATTACGGGTCTCACGTTTGGTATTAGAAGCATTGAGATATCAAGTCTCATAGTATAGGAAGGGTCTCAGAATTGGAATGGGAAGGAGTTGGATGTCACATCTCAAGCTAAAGGGAGGGTCTCAGGTTTGGAAGGGGAAGGATTTGGATATCACATCTCATGTTATCGGAAGGATCTCACGTTTGGTATTAGAAGTATTGAGATATCATATCTCATGCTATAGGAAGGGTCTCAGGATTGGAATGGGAAGGAGTTGGATATCACATCTCAAGCTAAAGGGAGGGTCTCAGGTTTGGAAGGAACAGGATTTGGATATCACATCTCATGCTATAGGTAGGGTCTCAAGTTTGATATTAGAAGCATTGAGATATCACATCTCATGCTATAGGAAGGGTCTGAGGATTGGAATGGGAAGGAGTTGGATATCACATCTCATGCTATGGGAAGGGTCTCAGGTTTGGTATAAGCAGTGAGATATCACATCTCATGCTGTAGGAAGTGTCTCAGGATTGGAATGGGAAGGAGTTGGATATCACATCTCATGTTATAGGAAGGATCTCAGGTTTGGTATAAGCAATGAGATATCACATCTCTGCTATCGGAAGGGTCTCAGGATTGGAATGGGAAGGAGTTGGATATTCCCATCTCATGTTATAGGAAGGGTCTCAGGTTTGGTATTAGAAGCATTGAGATATCACATCTCATGCTATAGGAAGGGTATCAGGATTGGAATGGGAAGGACTTGGATATCACATCTCATGCTATATGGAGGGTCTCAAGTTTGATATTAGAAGCTTTGAGATATCACATCTCATGATATCAGAAGGGTCTCAGGATTGGAATGGGAAGGAGTTGGATATCACATCTCATGATAAAGGAAGGGTCTAAGGTTTGGAAGGGGAAGGATTTCGATATCACATCTCATGTTATATTACGGGTCTCACGTTTGGTATTAGAAGCATTGAGATATCAAGTCTCATAGTATAGGAAGGGTCTCAGAATTGGAATGGGAAGGAGTTGGATATCACATCTCAAGCTATAGGAAGGGTCTCAGGATTGGAATGGGAAGGACTTGGATATCACATCTCATGCTATAGGAAGGCTCTCAGGTTTGGAAGGGGAAAGAGTTGGATATCAAATTTCATGTTAGAGGTAGGATCTCAGGTTTGGTATTAGAGGCATTGAGATATCACATCTCATGCTATCAGAAGGGTCTCAGGAATGGAATGGGAAGGAGTTGGATATCACATCTCATGCTAAAGGGAGGGTCTCAGGTTTGGAAGGGGAAGGATTTGGATATCACATCTCATGTTATAGGAAGGATCTCAGGTTTGGTATTAGAAGCATTGAGATATCACATCTCATGCTATCGGAAGGATCTCAGGTTTGGTATTAGAAGCATTGAGATATCACATCTCATGCTATCAGAAGAGTTTCAGGATTGGAATAGGAAGGAGTTGGATATCACATCTCATGCTAAAGGGAGGGTCTCAGGTTTGGAAGGGGAAGGATTTGGATATCACATCTCATGTTATCGGAAGGATCTCACGTTTGGTATTAGAAGTATTGAGATATCATATCTCATGCTATAGGAAGGGTCTCAGGATTGGAATGTGAAGGATTTGGATATCACATCTCATGCTAAAGGAAGGGTCTCAGGTTTGGTAGAAGCATTGAGATATCACGTCTCTGCTATCGGAAGGGTCTCAGGATTGGATTGGGAAGGAGTTGGATATCACATCTCATGCCATAGGAAGGGTCTCAGGTTTGGTATAAGCATTGAGATATCACATCTCTGCTATCGGAAGGGTCTCAGGATTGGATTGGGAAGGAGTTGGTTATCCCTTCTCATGCTATAGGAAGTGTCTCAGGTTGGAATGGGAAGGAGTTGGATATCACATCTCATTCATGTTATAGGAAGGGTCTCAGGATTGGAATGGGAAGGATTTGGATATCACATCTCTTGCTATAGGAAGGGTCTCAGGATTGGAATGGGTAGGAGTTGGATATTACTTTCTTGCTATAGGAAGGGTCTCATGTTTGGAATGGAAAGGAGTTGGATATCACATATGCTATAGTTAGTGTCTCAGGTTTGGAACGGGAAGGAGTTGGATATCATATCTCATGTTATAGGAAGGGTCTCAGGTTTGGTATAAGCATTGAGATATCACATCTCTGCTATCGGATGCGGCTCAGGATTGGAATGGGAAGGAGTTGGATATCCCATCTCATGTTATAGGAAGAGTCTCTGGTTTGGTATTAGAATCATTGAGATATCACATCGCATGCTGTAGGAAGGGTCTAAGGATTGGAATGGGATGGACTTGGATATCACATCTCATGCTATAGGTAGGCTCTCAGGTGGTTTGGTATAAGCATTGAGATATCACATCTCATGCTATAGGAAGGGTCTCAGGATTGGAATGGGAAGGAATTGGATATCACATCTCATGCTATAGGAAGGGTCTCAGATTTGGTATAAGCATTGAGATATCACATCTCATGCTAAAGGAAGGGTCTCAGGATTGGAATGGGAAGGAGTTGTATATGACATCTCAGGCCATAGGAAGGTTCTCAGGTTTGGTATAAGCATTGAGATATCACATCTCTGCTATCGGAAGGGTCTCAGGATTGGAATGGTAAGGAGTTGGATATCCCATCTCATGTTATAGGAAGGGTCTCAGGTTTGGTATTAGAAGCATAGAGATATCACATCTCATGCTATAGGAAGGGTCTCAGGATTTGAATGGCAAGGAGTTGGATATCACATCTCATGCCATAGGAAGGGTCTCAGGTTTGGTATAAGCATTGAGATATCACATCTCTGCTATCGGAAGGGTCTCAGGATTGGATTGGGAAGGAGTTGGATATCCCTTCTCATGCTATAGGAAGTGTCTCAGGTTGGAATAGGAAGGAGTTGGATATCACATCTCATGTTATAGGAAGGGTCTCAGGATTGGAATGGGAAGGATTTGGATATCACATCTCTTGCTATAGGAAGGGTCTCAGGATTGGAATGGGTAGGAGTTGGATATTACTTTCTTGCTATAGGAAGGGTCTCATGTTTGGAATGGGAAGGAGTTGGATATCACATATGCTATAGTTAGTGTCTCAGGTTTGGAACGGGAAGGAGTTGGATATCACATCTCATGTTATAGGAAGGGTCTCAGGTTTGGTATAAGCATTGAGATATCACATCTCTGCTATCGGAAGCGGCTCAGGATTGGAATGGGAAGGAGTTGGATGTCCCATCTCATGTTATAGGAAGAGTCTCTGGTTTGGTATTAGAATCATTGAGATATCACATCGCATGCTGTAGGAAGGGTCTAAGGATTGGAATGGGATGGACTTGGATATCACATCTCATGCTATAGGTAGGCTCTCAGGTTTGGTATAAGCATTGAGATATCACATCTCATGCTATAGGAAGGGTCTCAGGATTGGAATGGGAAGGAATTGGATATCACATCTCATGCTATAGGAAGGGTCTCAGATTTGGTATAAGCATTGAGATATCACATCTCATGCTAAAGGAAGGGTCTCAGGATTGGAATGGGAAGGAGTTGTATATGACATCTCAGGCCATAGGAAGGTTCTCAGGTTTGGTATAAGCATTGAGATATCACATCTCTGCTATCGGAAGGGTCTCAGGATTGGAATGGGAAGGAGTTGGATATCCCATCTCATGTTATAGGAAGGGTCTCAGGTTTGGTATTAGAAGCATAGAGATATCACATCTCATGCTATAGGAAGGGTCTCAGGATTTGAATGGCAAGGAGTTGGATATCACATCTCATGCCATAGGAAGGGTCTCAGGTTTGGTATAAGCATTGAGATATCACATCTCTGCTATCGGAAGGGTCTCAGGATTGGATTGGGAAGGAGTTGGATATCCCTTCTCATGCTATAGGAAGTGTCTCAGGTTGGAATGGGAAGGAGTTGGATATCACATCTCATGTTATAGGAAGGGTCTCAGGATTGGAATGGGAAGGATTTGGATATCACATCTCTTGCTATAGGAAGGGTCTCAGGATTGGAATGGGTAGGAGTTGGATATCACATTTCATGTTAGAGGAAGGATCTCAGGTTTGGTATTAGAAGCATTGAGATATCACATCTCATGCTATAGGAAGGGTCTCAGGATTGGAATGGGAAGTAGTTGGATATCACATCTCATGCTATAGGAAGGGTCTCAGGTTTGGTATAAGCATTGAGATATCACATCTCATGCTATAGGACGGGTCTCAGGATTGGAATGGAAGGAGTTGGATATCACATCTCATGTTATAGGAAGGATCTCAGGTTTGGTATTAGAAGCATTGAGACATCACATCTCATGCTATAGGAAGGGTCTCAGGGTTGGAATGGGAAGGAGTTGGATATCACATCTCATCCAGTAGGAAGGGTCTCAGGTTTGGAATGGGAAGGAATTGGATATCACATCTCATGTTATAGGAAGGATCTCAGGTTTGGTATTAGAAGCATTGAGATATCACATCTCATGCTATAGGAAGGGTCTCAGGATTGGAATGTGAAGGATTTGGATATCACATCTCATGCTAAAGGAAGGGTCTCAGGTTTGGTAGAAGCATTGAGATATCACGTCTCTGCTATCGGAAGGGTCTCAGGATTGGATTGGGAAGGAGTTGGATATCCCTTCTCATGCTATAGGAAGGGTCTCAGGATTTGAATGGCAAGGAGTTGGATATCACATCTCATGCCATAGGAAGGGTCTCAGGTTTGGTATAAGCATTGAGATATCACATCTCTGCTATCGGAAGGGTCTCAGGATTGGAATGGGAAGGAGTTGGATATTCCCATCTCATGTTATAGGAAGGGTCTCAGTTTTGGTATTAGAAGCATTGAGATATCACATCTCATGCTATAGGAAGGGTCTCAGGATTGGAAATGGAAGGACTTGGATATCACATCTCATGCTATAGGGAGGGTCTCAAGTTTCATATTAGAAGCTTTGAGATATCACATCTCATGATATCGGAAGGGTCTCAGGATTGGAATGGGAAGGATTTGGATATCACATCTCATGTTATATTACGGGTCTCAGGTTTGGTATTAGAAGCATTGAGATATCAAGTCTCAGAGTATAGGAAGGGTCTCAGAATTGGAATGGGAAGGAGTTGGATATCACATCTCAAGCTATAGGAAGGGTCTCAGGATTGGAATGGGAAGGACTTGGATATCACATCTCATGCTATAGGAAGGCTCTCAGGTTTGGAAGGGGAAAGAGTTGGATATCACATTTCATGTTAGAGGTAGGATCTCAGGTTTGGTATTAGAGGCATTGAGATATCACATCTCATGCTATCAGAAGGGTCTCAGGAATGGAATGGGAAGGAGTTGGATATCACATCTCATGGTAAAGGGAGGGTCTCAGGTTTGGAAGGGGAAGGATTTGGATATCACATCTCATGTTATAGGAAGGATCTCAGGTTTGGTATTAGAAGCATTGAGATATCACATCTCATGCTATCGGAAGGATCTCAGGTTTGGTATTAGAAGCATTGAGATATCACATCTCATGCTATAGGAAGGGTCTCAGGTTTGGAATGTGAAGGATTTGGATATCACATCTCATGCTAAAGGAAGGGTCTCAGGTTTGGTAGAAGCATTGAGATATCACGTCTCTGCTATCGGAAGGGTCTCAGGATTGGATTGGGAAGGAGTTGGATATCCCTTCTCATGCTATAGGAAGGGTCTCAGGATTTGAATGGCAAGGAGTTGGATATCACATCTCATCCAGTAGGAAGGGTCTCAGGTTTGGAATGGGAAGGAATTGGATATCACATCTCATGTTATAGGAAGGATCTCAGGTTTGGTATTAGAAGCATTGAGATATCACATCTCATGCTATAGGAAGGGTCTCAGGTTTGGAATGTGAAGGATTTGGATATCACATCTCATGCTAAAGGAAGGGTCTCAGGTTTGGTAGAAGCATTGAGATATCACGTCTCTGCTATCGGAAGGGTCTCAGGATTGGATTGGGAAGGAGTTGGATATCCCTTCTCATGCTATAGGAAGGGTCTCAGGATTTGAATGGCAAGGAGTTGGATATCACATCTCATGCCATAGGAAGGGTCTCAGGTTTGGTATAAGCATTGAGATATCACATCTCTGCTATCGGAAGGGTCTCAGGATTGGAATGGGAAGGAGTTGGATATTCCCATCTCATGTTATAGGAAGGGTCTCAGTTTTGGTATTAGAAGCATTGAGATATCACATCTCATGCTATAGGAAGGGTCTCAGGATTGGAAATGGAAGGACTTGGATATCACATCTCATGCTATAGGGAGGGTCTCAAGTTTCATATTAGAAGCTTTGAGATATCACATCTCATGATATCGGAAGGGTCTCAGGATTGGAATGGGAAGGATTTGGATATCACATCTCATGTTATATTACGGGTCTCAGGTTTGGTATTAGAAGCATTGAGATATCAAGTCTCAGAGTATAGGAAGGGTCTCAGAATTGGAATGGGAAGGAGTTGGATATCACATCTCAAGCTATAGGAAGGGTCTCAGGATTGGAATGGGAAGGACTTGGATATCACATCTCATGCTATAGGAAGGCTCTCAGGTTTGGAAGGGGAAAGAGTTGGATATCACATTTCATGTTAGAGGTAGGATCTCAGGTTTGGTATTAGAGGCATTGAGATATCACATCTCATGCTATCAGAAGGGTCTCAGGAATGGAATGGGAAGGAGTTGGATATCACATCTCATGCTAAAGGGAGGGTCTCAGGTTTGGAAGGGGAAGGATTTGGATATCACATCTCATGTTATCGGAAGGTTCTCACGTTTGGTATTAGAAGTATTGAGATATCATATCTCATGCTATAGGAAGGGTCTCAGGATTGGAATGGGAAAGAGTTGGATATCACATCTCATGCTATAGGGAGTGTCTCAGGATTGGAATGGGAAGGACTTAGATATCACATATCATGCTATAGGGAGGGTCTCAGTTTTGATATTAGAAGCATTGAGATATCACATCTCATGCTATCGGAAGTGTCTCAGGATTGGAATGGGAAGGAGCTGGATATCACATCTCATGCTAAAGGAAGGGTCTCAGGTTTGGAACGGGAAGGAGTTGGATATCACATCTCATGTTATAGGAAGGGTCTCAGGATTGGAATGGGAAGGACTTGGATATCATATCTCATGCTATAGGACGGGTCTCAGGTTTGTTATTAGAATCATTGAGATATCATATTGCATGCTGTAGGAAGGGTCTAAGGATTGGAATGGGAAGGACTTGGATATCACATCTCATGCTATAGATAGGCTCTTAGGTTTGGAAAGGGAAGGAGTTGGATATCACATTTCATGTTAGAGGAAGGATCTCAGGTTTGGTATTAGAAGCATTGAGATATCACATCCCATGCTATAGGAAGGGTCTCAGGATTGGAATGGGAAGTAGTTGGATATCACATCTCATGCTATAGGAAGGGTCTCAGGTTTGGTATAAGCATTGAGATATCACATCTCATGCTATAGGACGGGTGTCAGGATTGGAATGGAAGGAGTTGGATATCACATCTCATGTTATAGGAAGGATCTCAGGTTTGGTATTAGAAGCATTGAGACATCACATCTCATGCTATAGGAAGGGTCTCAGGGTTGGAATGGGAAGGAGTTGGATATCACAACTCATCCAATAGGAAGGGTCTCAGGTTTGGAATGGGAAGGAATTGGATATCACATCTCATGTTATAGGAAGGATCTCAGGTTTGGTATTAGAAGCATTGAGATATCACATCTCATGCTATAGGAAGGGTCTCAGGATTGGAATGTGAAGGATTTGGATATCACATCTCATGCTAAAGGAAGGGTCTCAGGTTTGGTAGAAGCATTGAGATATCACGTCTCTGCTATCGGAAGGGTCTCAGGATTGGATTGGGAAGGAGTTGGATATCCCTTCTCATGCTATAGGAAGGGTCTCAGGATTTGAATGGCAAGGAGTTGGATATCACATCTCATGCCATAGGAAGGGTCTCAGGTTTGGTATAAGCATTGAGATATCACATCTCTGCTATCGGAAGGGTCTCAGGATTGGAATGGGAAGGAGTTGGATATTCCCATCTCATGTTATAGGAAGGGTCTCAGGTTTGGTATTAGAAGCATTGAGATATCACATCTCATGCTATAGGAAGGGTCTCAGGATTGGAATGGGAAGGACTTGGATATCACATCTCATGCTATAGGAAGGGTCTCAGGTTTGGTATTAGAAGCATTGAGATATCACATCTCATGCTATAGGAAGCGTCTCAGGATTGGAATGGGAAGGACTTGGATATCATATCTCATGCTATAGGGAGGGTCTCAAGTTTGATATTAGAAGCTTTGAGATATCACATCTCATGATATCGGAAGGGTCTCAGGATTGGAATGGGAAGGAGTTGGATATCACATCTCATGATAAAGGAAGGGTCTAAGGTTTGGAAGGGGAAGGATTTGGATATCATATCTCATGTTATACTACGGGTCTCAGGTTTGGTATTAGAAGCATTGAGATATCAAGTCTCAGAGTATAGGAAGGGTCTCAGAATTGGAATGGGAAGGAGTTGGATATCACATCTCAAGCTATAGGAAGGGTCTCAGGATTGGAATGGGAAGGACTTGGATATCACATCTCATGATATAGGAAGGCTCTCAGGTTTGGAAGGGGAAAGAGTTGGATATCACATTTCATGTTAGAGGTAGGATCTCAGGTTTGGTATTAGAGGCATTGAGATATCACATCTCATGCTATCAGAAGGGTCTCAGGAATGGAATGGGAAGGAGTTGGATATCACATCTCATGCTAAAGGGAGGGTCTCAGGTTTGGAAGGGGAAGGATTTGGATATCACATCTCATGTTATAGGAAGGATCTGAGGTTTGGTATTAGAAGCATTGAGATATCACATCTCATGCTATCGGAAGGATCTCAGGTTTGGTATTAGAAGCATTGAGATATCACATCTCATGCTATCAGAAGGGTCTCAGGATTGGAATGGGAAGGAGTTGGATATCACATCTCATGCTAAAGGGAGGGTCTCAGGTTTGGAAGGGGAAGGATTTGGATATCACATCTCATGTTATCGGAAGGATCTCACGTTTGGTATTAGAAGTATTGAGATATCATATCTCATGCTATAGGAAGGGTCTCAGGATTGGAATGGGAAGGAGTTGGATATCACATCTCATGCTATAGGAAGTGTCTCAGGATTGGAATGGGAAGGACTTGGATATCACATCTCATGCTATAGGTAGGGTCTCAAGTTTGATATTAGAAGCATTGAGATATCACATCTCATGCTATAGGAAGGGTCTGAGGATTGGAATGGGAAGGAGTTGGATATCACATCTCATGCTATGGGAAGGGTCTCAGGATTGGAATGGGAAGGAGTTGGATATCACATCTCATGTTATAGGAAGGATCTCAGGTTTGGTATAAGCATTGAGATATCACATCTCTGCTATCGGAAGGGTCTCAGGATTGGAATGGGAAGGAGTTAGATATTCCCATCTCATGTTATAGGAAGGGTCTCAGGTTTGGTATTAGAAGCATTGAGATATCACATCTCATGCTATAGGAAGGGTATCAGGATTGGAATGGGAAGGACTTGGATATCACATCTCATGCTATAGGGAGGGTCTCAAGTTTGATATTAGAAGCTTTGAGATATCACATCTCATGATATCGGAAGGGTCTCAGGATTGGAATGGGAAGGAGTTGGATATCACATCTCATGATAAAGGAAGGGTCTAAGGTTTGGAAGGGGAAGGATTTCGATATCACATCTCATGTTATATTACGGGTCTCACGTTTGGTATTAGAAGCATTGAGATATCAAGTCTCATAGTATAGGAAGGGTCTCAGAATTGGAATGGGAAGGAGTTGGATATCACATCTCAAGCTATAGGAAGGGTCTCAGGATTGGAATGGGAAGGACTTGGATATCACATCTCATGCTATAGGAAGGCTCTCAGATTTGGAAGGGGAAAGAGTTGGATATCACATTTCATGTTAGAGGTAGGATCTCAGGTTTGGTATTAGAGGCATTGAGATATCACATCTCATGCTATCAGAAGGGTCTCAGGAATGGAATGGGAAGGAGTTGGATATCACATCTCATGCTAAAGGGAGGGTCTCAGGTTTGGAAGGGGAAGGATTTGGATATCACATCTCATGTTATAGGAAGGATCTCAGGTTTGGTATTAGAAGCATTGAGATATCACATCTCATGCTATCGGAAGGATCTCAGGTTTGGTATTAGAAGCATTGAGATATCACATCTCATGCTATCAGAAGAGTTTCAGGATTGGAATAGGAAGGAGTTGGATATCACATCTCATGCTAAAGGGAGGGTCTCAGGTTTGGAAGGGGAAGGATTTGGATATCACATCTCATGTTATCGGAAGGATCTCACGTTTGGTATTAGAAGTATTGAGATATCATATCTCATGCTATAGGAAGGGTCTCAGGATTGGAATGTGAAGGATTTGGATATCACATCTCATGCTAAAGGAAGGGTCTCAGGTTTGGTAGAAGCATTGAGATATCACGTCTCTGCTATCGGAAGGGTCTCAGGATTGGATTGGGAAGGAGTTGGATATCACATCTCATGCCATAGGAAGGGTCTCAGGTTTGGTATAAGCATTGAGATATCACATCTCTGCTATCGGAAGGGTCTCAGGATTGGATTGGGAAGGAGTTGGATATCCCTTCTCATGCTATAGGAAGTGTCTCAGGTTGGAATGGGAAGGAGTTGGATATCACATCTCATTCATGTTATAGGAAGGGTCTCAGGATTGGAATGGGAAGGATTTGGATATCACATCTCTTGCTATAGGAAGGGTCTCAGGATTGGAATGGGTAGGAGTTGGATATTACTTTCTTGCTATAGGAAGGGTCTCATGTTTGGAATGGGAAGGAGTTGGATATCACATATGCTATAGTTAGTGTCTCAGGTTTGGAACGGGAAGGAGTTGGATATCATATCTCATGTTATAGGAAGGGTCTCAGGTTTGGTATAAGCATTGAGATATCACATCTCTGCTATCGGAAGCGGCTCAGGATTGGAATGGGAAGGAGTTGGATATCCCATCTCATGTTATAGGAAGAGTCTCTGGTTTGGTATTAGAATCATTGAGATATCACATCGCATGCTGTAGGAAGGGTCTAAGGATTGGAATGGGATGGACTTGGATATCACATCTCATGCTATAGGTAGGCTCTCAGGTGGTTTGGTATAAGCATTGAGATATCACATCTCATGCTATAGGAAGGGTCTCAGGATTGGAATGGGAAGGAATTGGATATCACATCTCATGCTATAGGAAGGGTCTCAGATTTGGTATAAGCATTGAGATATCACATCTCATGCTAAAGGAAGGGTCTCAGGATTGGAATGGGAAGGAGTTGTATATGACATCTCAGGCCATAGGAAGGTTCTCAGGTTTGGTATAAGCATTGAGATATCACATCTCTGCTATCGGAAGGGTCTCAGGATTGGAATGGGAAGGAGTTGGATATCCCATCTCATGTTATAGGAAGGGTCTCAGGTTTGGTATTAGAAGCATAGAGATATCACATCTCATGCTATAGGAAGGGTCTCAGGATTTGAATGGCAAGGAGTTGGATATCACATCTCATGCCATAGGAAGGGTCTCAGGTTTGGTATAAGCATTGAGATATCACATCTCTGCTATCGGAAGGGTCTCAGGATTGGATTGGGAAGGAGTTGGATATCCCTTCTCATGCTATAGGAAGTGTCTCAGGTTGGAATAGGAAGGAGTTGGATATCACATCTCATGTTATAGGAAGGGTCTCAGGATTGGAATGGGAAGGATTTGGATATCACATCTCTTGCTATAGGAAGGGTCTCAGGATTGGAATGGGTAGGAGTTGGATATTACTTTCTTGCTATAGGAAGGGTCTCATGTTTGGAATGGGAAGGAGTTGGATATCACATATGCTATAGTTAGTGTCTCAGGTTTGGAACGGGAAGGAGTTGGATATCACATCTCATGTTATAGGAAGGGTCTCAGGTTTGGTATAAGCATTGAGATATCACATCTCTGCTATCGGAAGCGGCTCAGGATTGGAATGGGAAGGAGTTGGATATCCCATCTCATGTTATAGGAAGAGTCTCTGGTTTGGTATTAGAATCATTGAGATATCACATCGCATGCTGTAGGAAGGGTCTAAGGATTGGAATGGGATGGACTTGGATATCACATCTCATGCTATAGGTAGGCTCTCAGGTTTGGTATAAGCATTGAGATATCACATCTCATGCTATAGGAAGGGTCTCAGGATTGGAATGGGAAGGAATTGGATATCACATCTCATGCTATAGGAAGGGTCTCAGATTTGGTATAAGCATTGAGATATCACATCTCATGCTAAAGGAAGGGTCTCAGGATTGGAATGGGAAGGAGTTGTATATGACATCTCAGGCCATAGGAAGGTTCTCAGGTTTGGTATAAGCATTGAGATATCACATCTCTGCTATCGGAAGGGTCTCAGGATTGGAATGGGAAGGAGTTGGATATCCCATCTCATGTTATAGGAAGGGTCTCAGGTTTGGTATTAGAAGCATAGAGATATCACATCTCATGCTATAGGAAGGGTCTCAGGATTTGAATGGCAAGGAGTTGGATATCACATCTCATGCCATAGAAAGGGTCTCAGGTTTGGTATAAGCATTGAGATATCACATCTCTGCTATCGGAAGGGTCTCAGGATTGGATTGGGAAGGAGTTGGATATCCCTTCTCATGCTATAGGAAGTGTCTCAGGATTGGAATGGGAAGGAGTTGGATATCACATCTCATGTTATAGGAAGGGTCTCAGGATTGGAATGGGAAGGATTTGGATATCACATCTCTTGCTATAGGAAGGGTCTCAGGATTGGAATGGGTAGGAGTTGGATATTACTTTCTTGCTATAGGAAGGGTCTCATGTTTGGAATGGGAAGGAGTTGGATATCACATATGCTATAGTTAGTGTCTCAGGTTTGGAACGGGAAGGAGTTGGATATCACATCTCATGTTATAGGAAGGGTCTCAGGTTTGGTATAAGCATTGAGATATCACATCTCTGCTATCGGAAGTGGCTCAGGATTGGAATGGGAAGGAGTTGGATATCCCATCTAATGTTATAGGAAGAGTCTCTGGTTTGGTATTAGAATCATTGAGATATCACATCGCATGCTGTAGGAAGGGTCTAAGGATTGGAATGGGATGGACTTGGATATCACATCTCATGCTATAGGTAGGCTCTCAGGTTTGGTATAAGCATTGAGATATCACATCTCATGCTATAGGAAGGGTCTCAGGATTGGAATGGGAAGGAATTGGATATCACATCTCATGCTATAGGAAGGGTCTCAGATTTGGTATAAGCATTGAGATATCACATCTCATGCTAAAGGAAGGGTCTCAGGATTGGAATGGGAAGGAGTTGTATATGACATCTCAGGCCATAGGAAGGTTCTCAGGTTTGGTATAAGCATTGAGATATCACATCTCTGCTATCGGAAAGGTCTCAGGATTGGAATGGGAAGGAGTTGGATATCCCATCTCATGTTATAGGAAGGGTCTCAGGTTTGGTATTAGAAGAATAGAGATATCACATCTCATGCTATAGGAAGGGTCTCAGGATTGGAATGGGAAGGACTTGGATGTCACATCTCATGCTATAGGGAGGGTCTCAAGTTTGATATTAGAAGCATTGAGATAACAAATCTCATGATATCGGAAGGGTCTCAGGATTGGAATGGGAAGGAGTTGGATATCACATCTCATGATAAAGGAAGGGTCTAAGGTTTGGAAGGGGAAGGATTTGGATATCACATCTCATGTTATAGGACGGGTCTCAGGTTTGGTATTAGAAGCATTGAGATATCAAGTCTCATGGTATAAGAAGGGTCTGAGAATTGGAATGGGAAGGAGTTGGATATCACACCTCAAGCTATAGGAAGGGTCTCAGGATTGGAATGGGAAGGAGTTTGATATCACATCTCATGCCATAGTATGGGTCTCAGGTTTGGTAGAAGCATTGGGATATCACGTCTCATGCTATCGGAAGGGTATCAGTATTGGATTTGGAAGAAGTTGGATATCCCATCTCATGCTATAGGAAGGGTCTCAGGTTGGAATGGGAAGGAGTTGGATATCACATTTCATGTTATAGGAAGGGTCGCAGGATTGGAATGGGAAGGACTTGGATATCATATCTCATGCTATAGGACGGGTCTCAGGTTTGTTATTAGAATCATTGAGATATCATATTGCATGCTGTAGGAAGGGTCTAAGGATTGGAATGGGAAGGACCTTGATATCACATCTCATGCTATAGAAAGGCTCTTAGGTTTGGAAAGGGAAGGAGTTGGATATCACATTTCATGTTAGAGGAAGGATCTCAGGTTTGGTATTAGAAGCATTGAGATATCACATCTCATGCTATAGGAAGGGTCTCAGGATTGGAATGGGAAGTAGTTGGATATCACATCTCATGCTATAGGAAGGGTCTCAGGTTTGGTATAAGCATTGAGATATCACATCTCATGCTATAGGACGGGTCTCAGGATTGGAATGGAAGGAGTTGGATATCACATCTCATGTTATAGGAAGGATCTCAGGTTTGGTATTAGAAGCATTGAGACATCACATCTCATGCTATAGGAAGGGTCTCAGGGTTGGAATGGGAAGGAGTTGGATATCACATCTCATCCAGTAGGAAGGGTCTCAGGTTTGGAATGGGAAGGAATTGGATATCACATCTCATGTTATAGGAAGGATCTCAGGTTTGGTATTAGAAGCATTGAGATATCGCATCTCATGCTATAGGAAGGGTCTCAGGATTGGAATGTGAAGGATTTGGATATCACATCTCATGCTAAAGAAAGGGTCTCAGGTTTGGTAGAAGCATTGAGATATCACGTCTCTGCTATCGGAAGGGTCTCAGGATTGGATTGGGAAGGAGTTGGATATTCCCATCTCATGTTATAGGAAGGGTCTCAGGTTTGGTATTAGAAGCATTGAGATATCACATCTCATGCTATAGGAAGGGTCTCAGGATTGGAATGGGAAGGACTTGGATATCACATCTCATGCTATAGGGAGGGTCTCAAGTTTCATATTAGAAGCTTTGAGATATCACATCTCATGATATCGGAAGGGTCTCAGGATTGGAATGGGAAGGATTTGGAAATCACATCTCATGTTATATTACGGGTCTCAGGTTTGGTATTAGAAGCATTGAGATATCAAGTCTCAGAGTATAGGAAGGGTCTCAGAATTGGAATGGGAAGGAGTTGGATATCACATCTCAAGCTATAGGAAGGGTCTCAGGATTGGAATGGGAAGGACTTGGATATCACATCTCATGCTATAGGAAGGCTCTCAGGTTTGGAAGGGGAAAGAGTTGGATATCACATTTCATGTTAGAGGTTGGATCTCAGGTTTGGTATTAGAGGCATTGAGATATCACATCTCATGCTATCAGAAGGGTCTCAGGAATGGAATGGGAAGGAGTTGGATATCACATCTCATGCTAAAGGGAGGGTCTCAGGTTTGGAAGGGGAAGGATTTGGATATCACATCTCATGTTATAGGAAGGATCTCAGGTTTGGTATTAGAAGCATTGAGATATCACATCTCATGCTATCGGAAGGATCTCAGGTTTGGTATTAGAAGCATTGAGATATCACATCTCATGCTATCAGAAGGGTCTCAGGATTGGAATGGGAAGGAGTTGTATATCACATCTCATGCTAAAGGGAGGGTCTCAGGTTTGGAAGGGGAAGGATTTGGATATCACATCTCATGTTATCGGAAGGATCTCACGTTTGGTATTAGAAGTATTGAGTTATCATATCTCATGCTATAGGAAGGGTCTCAGGATTGGAATGGGAAAGAGTTGGATATCACATCTCATGCTATAGGGAGTGTCTCAGGATTGGAATGGGAAGGACTTAGATATCACATATCATGCTATAGGGAGGGTCTCAGTTTTGATATTAGAAGCATTGAGATATCACATCTCATGCTATCGGAAGTGTCTCAGGATTGGAATGGGAAGGAGCTGGATATCACATCTCATGCTAAAGGAAGGGTCTCAGGTTTGGAACGGGAAGGAGTTGGATATCACATCTCATGTTATAGGAAGGGTCTCAGGATTGGAATGGGAAGGACTTGGATATCATATCTCATGCTATAGGACGGGTCTCAGGTTTGTTATTAGAATCATTGAGATATCATATTGCATGCTGTAGGAAGGGTCTAAGGATTGGAATGGGAAGGACTTGGATATCACATCTCATGCTATAGATAGGCTCTTAGGTTTGGAAAGGGAAGGAGTTGGATATCACATTTCATGTTAGAGGAAGGATCTCAGGTTTGGTATTAGAAGCATTGAGATATCACATCTCATGCTATAGGAAGGGTCTCAGGATTGGAATGGGAAGTAGTTGGATATCACATCTCATGCTATAGGAAGGGTCTCAGGTTTGGTATAAGCATTGAGATATCACATCTCATGCTATAGGACGGGTCTCAGGATTGGAATGGAAGGAGTTGGATATCACATCTCATGTTATAGGAAGGATCTCAGGTTTGGTATTAGAAGCATTGAGACATCACATCTCATGCTATAGGAAGGGTCTCAGGGTTGGAATGGGAAGGAGTTGGATATCACAACTCATCCAATAGGAAGGGTCTCAGGTTTGGAATGGGAAGGAATTGGATATCACATCTCATGTTATAGGAAGGATCTCAGGTTTGGTATTAGAAGCATTGAGATATCACATCTCATGCTATTGGAAGGGTCTCAGGATTGGAATGTGAAGGATTTGGATATCACATCTCATGCTAAAGGAAGGGTCTCAGGTTTGGTAGAAGCATTGAGATATCACGTCTCTGCTATCGGAAGGGTCTCAGGATTGGATTGGGAAGGAGTTGGATATCCCTTCTCATGCTATAGGAAGGGTCTCAGGATTTGAATGGCAAGGAGTTGGATATCACATCTCATGCCATAGGAAGGGTCTCAGGTTTGGTATAAGCATTGAGATATCACATCTCTGCTATCGGAAGGGTCTCAGGATTGGAATGGGAAGGAGTTGGATATTCCCATCTCATGTTATAGGAAGGGTCTCAGGTTTGGTATTAGAAGCATTGAGATATCACATCTCATGCTATAGGAAGGGTCTCAGGATTGGAATGGGAAGGACTTGGATATCACATCTCATGCTATAGGAAGGGTCTCAGGTTTGGTATTAGAAGCATTGAGATATCACATCTCATGCTATAGGAAGGGTCTCAGGACTGGAATGGGAAGGACTTGGATATCACATCTCATGCTATAGGGAGGGTCTCAAGTTTGATATTAGAAGCTTTGAGATATCACATCTCATGATATCGGAAGGGTCTCAGGATTGGAATGGGAAGGAGTTGGATATCACATCTCATGATAAAGGAAGGGTCTAAGGTTTGGAAGGGGAAGGATTTGGATATCACATCTCATGTTATATTACGGGTCTCAGGTTTGGTATTAGAAGCATTGAGATATCAAGTCTCAGAGTATAGGAAGGGTCTCAGAATTGGAATGGGAAGGAGTTGGATATCACATCTCAAGCTATAGGAAGGGTCTCAGGATTGGAATGGGAAGGACTTGGATAGCACATCTCATGCTATAGGAAGGCTCTCAGGTTTGGAAGGGGAAAGAGTTGGATATCACATTTCATGTTAGAGGTAGGATCTCAGGTTTGGTATTAGAGGCATTGAGATATCACATCTCATGCTATCAGAAGGGTCTCAGGAATGGAATGGGAAGGAGTTGGATATCACATCTCATGCTAAAGGGAGGGTCTCAGGTTTGGAAGGGGAAGGATTTGGATATCACATCTCATGTTATAGGAAGGATCTCAGGTTTGGTATTAGAAGCATTGAGATATCACATCTCATGCTATCGGAAGGATCTCAGGTTTGGTATTAGAAGCATTGAGATATCACATCTCATGCTATCAGAAGGGTCTCAGGATTGGAATGGGAAGGAGTTGGATATCACATCTCATGCTAAAGGGAGGGTCTCAGGTTTGGAAGGGGAAGGATTTGGATATCACATCTCATGTTATCGGAAGGATCTCACGTTTGGTATTAGAAGTATTGAGATATCATATCTCATGCTATAGGAAGGGTCTCAGGATTGGAATGGGAAGGAGTTGGATATCACATCTCATGCTATAGGAAGTGTCTCAGGATTGGAATGGGAAGGACTTGGATATCACATCTCATGCTATAGGTAGGGTCTCAAGTTTGATATTAGAAGCATTGAGATATCACATCTCATGCTATAGGAAGGGTCTGAGGATTGGAATGGGAAGGAGTTGGATATCACATCTCATGCTATGGGAAGGGTCTCAGGTTTGGTATAAGCAGTGAGATATCACATCTCATGCTATAGGAAGTGTCTCAGGATTGGAATGGGAAGGAGTTGGATATCACATCTCATGTTATAGGAAGGATCTCAGGTTTGGTATAAGCATTGAGATATCACATCTCTGCTATCGGAAGGGTCTCAGGATTGGAATGGGAAGGAGTTGGATATTCCCATCTCATGTTATAGGAAGGGTCTCAGGTTTGGTATTAGAAGCATTGAGATATAGCATCTCATGCTATAGGAAGGGTCTCAGGATTGGAATGGGAAGGACTTGGATATCACATCTCATGCTATAGGGAGGGTCTCAAGTTTGATATTAGAAGCTTTGAGATATCACATCTCATGATATCGGAAAGGTCTCAGGATTGGAATGGGAAGGAGTTGGATATCACATCTCATGATAAAGGAAGGGTCTAAGGTTTGGAAGGGGAAGGATTTGGATATCACATCTCATGTTATATTACGGGTCTCACGTTTGGTATTAGAAGCATTGAGATATCAAGTCTCATAGTATAGGAAGGGTCTCAGAATTGGAATGGGAAGGAGTTGGATATCACATCTCAAGCTATAGGAAGGGTCTCAGGATTGGAATGGGAAGGACTTGGATATCACATCTCATGCTATAGGAAGGCTCTCAGGTTTGGAAGGGGAAAGAGTTGGATATCACATTTCATGTTAGAGGTAGGATCTCAGGTTTGGTATTAGAGGCATTGAGATATCACATCTCATGCTATCAGAAGGGTCTCAGGAATGGAATGGGAAGGAGTTGTATATCACATCTCATGCTAAAGGGAGGGTCTCAGGTTTGGAAGGGGAAGGATTTGGATATCACATCTCATGTTATAGGAAGGATCTCAGGTTTGGTATTAGAAGCATTGAGATATCACATCTCATGCTATCGGAAGGATCTCAGGTTTGGTATTAGAAGCATTGAGATATCACATCTCATGCTATCAGAAGAGTTTCAGGATTGGAATAGGAAGGAGTTGGATATTACATCTCATGCTATAGGGAGGGTCTCAGGATTGGAATGGGAAGGACTTAGATATCACATCTCATGCTATAGGGAGGGTCTCAGGATTGGAGTGGGAAGGAGTTGGATATCACATCTCATGCTATAGGGAGGGTCTCAGGATTGGAATGGGAAGGACTTAGATATCACATATCATGCTATAGGGAGGGTCTCAGTTTTGATATTAGAAGCATTGAGATATCACATCTCATGCTATAGGAAGGGTCTCAGGATTGGAATGGGAAGGACTTGGATGTCACATCTCATGCTATAGGGAGGGTCTCAAGTTTGATATTAGAAGCATTGAGATAACAAATCTCATGATATCGGAAGGGTCTCAGGATTGGAATGGGAAGGAGTTGGATATCACATCTCATGATAAAGGAAGGGTCTAAGGTTTGGAAGGGGAAGGATTTGGATATCACATCTCATGTTATAGGACGGGTCTCAGGTTTGGTATTAGAAGCATTGAGATATCAAGTCTCATGGTATAAGAAGGGTCTGAGAATTGGAATGGGAAGGAGTTGGATATCACACCTCAAGCTATAGGAAGGGTCTCAGGATTGGAATGGGAAGGAGTTTGATATCACATCTCATGCCATAGTATGGGTCTCAGGTTTGGTAGAAGCATTGGGATATCACGTCTCATGCTATCGGAAGGGTATCAGTATTGGATTTGGAAGAAGTTGGATATCCCATCTCATGCTATAGGAAGGGTCTCAGGTTGGAATGGGAAGGAGTTGGATATCACATTTCATGTTATAGGAAGGGTCGCAGGATTGGAATGGGAAGGACTTGGATATCATATCTCATGCTATAGGACGGGTCTCAGGTTTGTTATTAGAATCATTGAGATATCATATTGCATGCTGTAGGAAGGGTCTAAGGATTGGAATGGGAAGGACCTTGATATCACATCTCATGCTATAGAAAGGCTCTTAGGTTTGGAAAGGGAAGGAGTTGGATATCACATTTCATGTTAGAGGAAGGATCTCAGGTTTGGTATTAGAAGCATTGAGATATCACATCTCATGCTATAGGAAGGGTCTCAGGATTGGAATGGGAAGTAGTTGGATATCACATCTCATGCTATAGGAAGGGTCTCAGGTTTGGTATAAGCATTGAGATATCACATCTCATGCTATAGGACGGGTCTCAGGATTGGAATGGAAGGAGTTGGATATCACATCTCATGTTATAGGAAGGATCTCAGGTTTGGTATTAGAAGCATTGAGACATCACATCTCATGCTATAGGAAGGGTCTCAGGGTTGGAATGGGAAGGAGTTGGATATCACATCTCATCCAGTAGGAAGGGTCTCAGGTTTGGAATGGGAAGGAATTGGATATCACATCTCATGTTATAGGAAGGATCTCAGGTTTGGTATTAGAAGCATTGAGATATCACATCTCATGCTATAGGAAGGGTCTCAGGATTGGAATGTGAAGGATTTGGATATCACATCTCATGCTACAGAAAGGGTCTCAGGTTTGGTAGAAGCATTGAGATATCACGTCTCTGCTATCGGAAGGGTCTCAGGATTGGATTGGGAAGGAGTTGGATATTCCCATCTCATGTTATAGGAAGGGTCTCAGGTTTGGTATTAGAAGCATTGCGATATCACATCTCATGCTATAGGAAGGGTCTCAGGATTGGAATGGGAAGGACTTGGATATCACATCTCATGCTATAGGGAGGGTCTCAAGTTTCATATTAGAAGCTTTGAGATATCACATCTCATGATATCGGAAGGGTCTCAGGATTGGAATGGGAAGGATTTGGAAATCACATCTCATGTTATATTACGGGTCTCAGGTTTGGTATTAGAAGCATTGAGATATCAAGTCTCAGAGTATAGGAAGGGTCTCAGAATTGGAATGGGAAGGAGTTGGATATCACATCTCAAGCTATAGGAAGGGTCTCAGGATTGGAATGGGAAAGACTTGGATATCACATCTCATGCTATAGGAAGGCTCTCAGGTTTGGAAGGGGAAAGAGTTGGATATCACATTTCATGTTAGAGGTTGGATCTCAGGTTTGGTATTAGAGGCATTGAGATATCACATCTCATGCTATCAGAAGGGTCTCAGGAATGGAATGGGAAGGAGTTGGATATCACATCTCATGCTAAAGGGAGGGTCTCAGGTTTGGAAGGGGAAGGATTTGGATATCACATCTCATGTTATAGGAAGGATCTCAGGTTTGGTATTAGAAGCATTGAGATATCACATCTCATGCTATCGGAAGGATCTCAGGTTTGGTATTAGAAGCATTGAGATATCACATCTCATGCTATCAGAAGGGTCTCAGGATTGGAATGGGAAGGAGTTGGATATCACATCTCATGCTAAAGGGAGGGTCTCAGGTTTGGAAGGGGAAGGATTTGGATATCACATCTCATGTTATCGGAAGGATCTCACGTTTGGTATTAGAAGTATTGAGTTATCATATCTCATGCTATAGGAAGGGTCTCAGGATTGGAATGGGAAAGAGTTGGATATCACATCTCATGCTATAGGGAGTGTCTCAGGATTGGAATGGGAAGGACTTAGATATCACATATCATGCTATAGGGAGGGTCTCAGTTTTGATATTAGAAGCATTGAGATATCACATCTCATGCTATCGGAAGTGTCTCAGGATTGGAATGGGAAGGAGCTGGATATCACATCTCATGCTAAAGGAAGGGTCTCAGGTTTGGAACGGGAAGGAGTTGGATATCACATCTCATGTTATAGGAAGGGTCTCAGGATTGGAATGGGAAGGACTTGGATATCATATCTCATGCTATAGGACGGGTCTCAGGTTTGTTATTACAATCATTGAGATATCATATTGCATGCTGTAGGAAGGGTCTAAGGATTGGA
Organism: Ambystoma mexicanum; assembly: GCF_040938575.1. Lineage (NCBI taxonomy): Eukaryota > Metazoa > Chordata > Amphibia > Caudata > Ambystomatidae > Ambystoma > Ambystoma mexicanum. Next base: position 325,821,475 of record NC_090936.1, read on the forward strand.
ATGGGAAGGACTTGGATATCACATCTCATGCTATAGATAGGCTCTTAGGTTTGGAAAGGGAAGGAGTTGGATATCACATTTCATGTTAGAGGAAGGATCTCAGGTTTGGTATTAGAAGCATTGAGATATCACATCTCATGCTATAGGAAGGGTCTCAGGATTGGAATGGGAAGTAGTTGGATATCACATCTCATGCTATAGGAAGGGTCTCAGGTTTGGTATAAGCATTGAGATATCACATCTCATGCTATAGGACGGGTCTCAGGATTGGAATGGAAGGAGTTGGATATCACATCTCATGTTATAGGAAGGATCTCAGGTTTGGTATTAGAAGCATTGAGACATCACATCTCATGCTATAGGAAGGGTCTCAGGGTTGGAATGGGAAGGAGTTGGATATCACAACTCATCCAATAGGAAGGGTCTCAGGTTTGGAATGGGAAGGAATTGGATATCACATCTCATGTTATAGGAAGGATCTCAGGTTTGGTATTAGAAGCATTGAGATATCACATCTCATGCTATTGGAAGGGTCTCGGGATTGGAATGTGAAGGATTTGGATATCACATCTCATGCTAAAGGAAGGGTCTCAGGTTTGGTAGAAGCATTGAGATATCACGTCTCTGCTATCGGAAGGGTCTCAGGATTGGATTGGGAAGGAGTTGGATATCCCTTCTCATGCTATAGGAAGGGTCTCAGGATTTGAATGGCAAGGAGTTGGATATCACATCTCATGCCATAGGAAGGGTCTCAGGTTTGGTATAAGCATTGAGATATCACATCTCTGCTATCGGAAGGGTCTCAGGATTGGAATGGGAAGGAGTTGGATATTCCCATCTCATGTTATAGGAAGGGTCTCAGGTTTGGTATTAGAAGCATTGAGATATCACATCTCATGCTATAGGAAGGGTCTCAGGATTGGAATGGGAAGGACTTGGATATCACATCTCATGCTATAGGAAGGGTCTCAGGTTTGGTATTAGAAGCATTGAGATATCACATCTCATGCTATAGGAAGGGTCTCAGGATTGGAATGGGAAGGACTTGGATATCACATCTCATGCTATAGGGAGGGTCTCAAGTTTGATATTAGAAGCTTTGAGATATCACATCTCATGATATCGGAAGGGTCTCAGGATTGGAATGGGAAGGAGTTGGATATCACATCTCATGATAAAGGAAGGGTCTAAGGTTTGGAAGGGGAAGGATTTGGATATCACATCTCATGTTATATTACGGGTCTCAGGTTTGGTATTAGAAGCATTGAGATATCAAGTCTCAGAGTATAGGAAGGGTCTCAGAATTGGAATGGGAAGGAGTTGGATATCACATCTCAAGCTATAGGAAGGGTCTCAGGATTGGAATGGGAAGGACTTGGATAGCACATCTCATGCTATAGGAAGGCTCTCAGGTTTGGAAGGGGAAAGAGTTGGATATCACATTTCATGTTAGAGGTAGGATCTCAGGTTTGGTATTAGAGGCATTGAGATATCACATCTCATGCTATCAGAAGGGTCTCAGGAATGGAATGGGAAGGAGTTGGATATCACATCTCATGCTAAAGGGAGGGTCTCAGGTTTGGAAGGGGAAGGATTTGGATATCACATCTCATGTTATAGGAAGGATCTCAGGTTTGGTATTAGAAGCATTGAGATATCACATCTCATGCTATCGGAAGGATCTCAGGTTTGGTATTAGAAGCATTGAGATATCACATCTCATGCTATCAGAAGGGTCTCAGGATTGGAATGGGAAGGAGTTGGATATCACATCTCATGCTAAAGGGAGGGTCTCAGGTTTGGAAGGGGAAGGATTTGGATATCACATCTCATGTTATCGGAAGGATCTCACGTTTGGTATTAGAAGTATTGAGATATCATATCTCATGCTATAGGAAGGGTCTCAGGATTGGAATGGGAAGGAGTTGGATATCACATCTCATGCTATAGGAAGTGTCTCAGGATTGGAATGGGAAGGACTTGGATATCACATCTCATGCTATAGGTAGGGTCTCAAGTTTGATATTAGAAGCATTGAGATATCACATCTCATGCTATAGGAAGGGTCTGAGGATTGGAATGGGAAGGAGTTGGATATCACATCTCATGCTATGGGAAGGGTCTCAGGTTTGGTATAAGCAGTGAGATATCACATCTCATGCTATAGGAAGTGTCTCAGGATTGGAATGGGAAGGAGTTGGATATCACATCTCATGTTATAGGAAGGATCTCAGGTTTGGTATAAGCATTGAGATATCACATCTCTGCTATCGGAAGGGTCTCAGGATTGGAATGGGAAGGAGTTGGATATTCCCATCTCATGTTATAGGAAGGGTCTCAGGTTTGGTATTAGAAGCATTGAGATATAGCATCTCATGCTATAGGAAGGGTCTCAGGATTGGAATGGGAAGGACTTGGATATCACATCTCATGCTATAGGGAGGGTCTCAAGTTTGATATTAGAAGCTTTGAGATATCACATCTCATGATATCGGAAAGGTCTCAGGATTGGAATGGGAAGGAGTTGGATATCACATCTCATGATAAAGGAAGGGTCTAAGGTTTGGAAGGGGAAGGATTTGGATATCACATCTCATGTTATATTACGGGTCTCACGTTTGGTATTAGAAGCATTGAGATATCAAGTCTCATAGTATAGGAAGGGTCTCAGAATTGGAATGGGAAGGAGTTGGATATCACATCTCAAGCTATAGGAAGGGTCTCAGGATTGGAATGGGAAGGACTTGGATATCACATCTCATGCTATAGGAAGGCTCTCAGGTTTGGAAGGGGAAAGAGTTGGATATCACATTTCATGTTAGAGGTAGGATCTCAGGTTTGGTATTAGAGGCATTGAGATATCACATCTCATGCTATCAGAAGGGTCTCAGGAATGGAATGGGAAGGAGTTGTATATCACATCTCATGCTAAAGGGAGGGTCTCAGGTTTGGAAGGGGAAGGATTTGGATATCACATCTCATGTTATAGGAAGGATCTCAGGTTTGGTATTAGAAGCATTGAGATATCACATCTCATGCTATCGGAAGGATCTCAGGTTTGGTATTAGAAGCATTGAGATATCACATCTCATGCTATCAGAAGAGTTTCAGGATTGGAATAGGAAGGAGTTGGATATTACATCTCATGCTATAGGGAGGGTCTCAGGATTGGAATGGGAAGGACTTAGATATCACATCTCATGCTATAGGGAGGGTCTCAGGATTGGAGTGGGAAGGAGTTGGATATCACATCTCATGCTATAGGGAGGGTCTCAGGATTGGAATGGGAAGGACTTAGATATCACATATCATGCTATAGGGAGGGTCTCAGTTTTGATATTAGAAGCATTGAGATATCACATCTCATGCTATCGGAAGTATCTCAGGATTGGAATGGGAAGGTGCTGGATATCACATCTCATGCTAAAGGAAGGGTCTCAGGTTTGGAACGGGAAGGATTTGGATATCACATCTCATGTTATAGGAAGGGTCTCAGGTTTGGTATAAGCATTGAGATGTCACATCTCTGCTATCGGAAGTGTCTCAGGATTGGAATGGGAAGGAGTTGGATATCCCATCTCATGTTATAGGACGGGTCTCAGGTTTGTTATTAGAATCATTGAGATATCATATTGAATGCTGTTGGAAGGGTCTAAGGGTTGGAATGGGAAGGACTTGGATATCACATCTCATGCTATAGATAGGCTCTTAGGTTTGGAAAGGGAAGGAGTTGGATATCACATTTCATGTTAGAGGAAGGATCTCAGGTTTGGTATTAGAAGCATTGAGATATCACATCTCATGCTATAGGAAGGGTCTCAGGATTGGAATGGGAAGCAGTTGGATATCACATCTCATGCTATAGGAAGGGTCTCAGGTTTGGTATAAGCATTGAGATATCACATCTCATGCTATAGGACGGGTCTCAGGATTGGAATGGAAGGAGTTGGATATCACATCTCATGTTATAGGAAGGATCTCAGGTTTGGTATTAGAAGCATTGAGACATCACATCTCATGCTATAGGAAGGGTCTCAGGATTGGATTGGGAAGGAGTTGGATATCACATCTCATGCCATAGGAAGGGTCTCAGGTTTGGTATAAGCATTGAGATATCACATCTCTGCTATCGGAAGGGTCTCAGGATTGGATTGGGAAGGAGTTGGATATCCCTTCTCATTCTATAGGAAGTGTCTCAGGTTGGAATGGGAAGGAGTTGGATATCACATCTCATGTTATAGGAAGGGTCTCAGGATTGGAATGGGAAGGATTTGGATATCACATCTCTTGCTATAGGAAGGGTCTCAGGATTGGAATGGGTAGGAGTTGGATATTACTTTCTTGCTATAGGAAGGGTCTCATGTTTGGAATGGGAAGGAGTTGGATATCACATATGCTATTGTTAGTGTCTCAGGTTTGGAACGGGAAGGAGTTGGATATCACATCTCATGTTATAGGAAGGGTCTCAGGTTTGGTATTAGAATCATTGAGATATCACATCGCATGCTGTAGGAAGGGTCTAAGGATTGGAATGGGATGGACTTGGATATCACATCTCATGCTATAGGTAGGCTCTCAGGTTTGGTATAAGCATTGAGATATCACATCTCATGCTATAGGAAGGGTCTCAGGATTGGAATGGGAAGGAATTGGATATCACATCTCATGCTATAGGAAGGGTCTCAGATTTGGTATATGCATTGAGATATCACATCTCATGCTAAAGGAAGGGTCTCAGGATTGGAATGGGAAGGAGTTGTATATGACATCTCAGGCCATAGGAAGGTTCTCAGGTTTGGTATAAGCATTGAGATATCACATCTCTGCTATCGGAAGGGTCTCAGGATTGGAATGGGAAGGAGTTGGATATCCCATCTCATGTTATAGGAAGGGTCTCAGGTTTGGTATTAGAAGCATAGAGATATCACATCTCATGCTATAGGAAGGGTCTCAGGATTTGAATGGCAAGGAGTTGGATATTCCATCTCATGCCATAGGAAGGGTCTCAGGTTTGGTATAAGCATTGAGATATCACATCTCTGCTATCGGAAGGGTCTCAGGATTGGATTGGGAAGGAGTTGGATATCCCTTCTCATGCTATAGGAAGTGTCTCAGGTTGGAATGGGAAGGAGTTGGATATCACATCTCATGTTATAGGAAGGGTCTCAGGATTGGAATGGGAAGGATTTGGATATCACATCTCTTGCTATAGGAAGGGTCTCAGGATTGGAATGGGTAGGAGTTGGATATTACTTTCTTGCTATAGGAAGGGTCTCATGTTTGGAATGGGAAGGAGTTGGATATCACATATGCTATAGTTAGTGTCTCAGGTTTGGAACGGGAAGGAGTTGGATATCACATCGCATGTTATAGGAAGGGTCTCAGGTTTGGTATAAGCATTGAGATATCACATCTCTGCTATCGGAAGCGGCTCAGGATTGGAATGGGAAGGAGTTGGATATCCCATGTCATGTTATAGGAAGAGTCTCTGGTTTGGTATTAGAATCATTGAGATATCACATCGCATGCTGTAGGAAGGGTCTAAGGATTGGAATGGGATGGACTTGGATATCACATCTCATGCTATAGGTAGGCTCTCAGGTTTGGTATAAGCATTGAGATATCACATCTCATGCTATAGGAAGGGTCTCAGGATTGGAATGGGAAGGAATTGGATATCACATCTCATGCTATAGGAAGGGTCTCAGATTTGGTATAAGCATTGAGATATCACATCTCATGCTAAAGGAAGGGTCTCAGGATTGGAATGGGAAGGAGTTGTATATGACATCTCAGGCCATAGGAAGGTTCTCAGGTTTGGTATAAGCATTGAGATATCACATCTCTGCTATCGGAAGGGTCTCAGGATTGGAATGGGAAGGAGTTGGATATCCCATCTCATGTTATAGGAAGGGTCTCAGGTTTGGTATTAGAAGCATAGAGATATCACATCTCATGCTATAGGAAGAGTCTCAGGATTTGAATGGCAAGGAGTTGGATATCACATCTCATGCCATAGGAAGGGTCTCAGGTTTGGTATAAGCATTGAGATATCACATCTCTGCTATCGGAAGGGTCTCAGGATTGGATTAGGAAGGAGTTGGATATCCCTTCTCATGCTATAGGAAGTGTCTCAGGTTGGAATGGCAAGGAGTTGGATATCACATCTCATGTTATAGGAAGGGTCTCAGGATTGGAATGGGAAGGATTTGGATATCACATCTCTTGCTATAGGAAGGGTCTCAGGATTGGAATGGGTAGGAGTTGGATATTACTTTCTTGCTATAGGAAGGGTCTCATGTTTGGAATGGGAAGGAGTTGGATATCACATATGCTATAGTTAGTGTCTCAGGTTTGGAACGGGAAGGAGTTGGATATCACATCTCATGTTATAGGAAGGGTCTCAGGTTTGGTATAAGCATTGAGATATCACATCTCTGCTATCGGAAGCGGCTCAGGATTGGAATGGGAAGGAGTTGGATATCCCATCTCATGTTATAGGAAGAGTCTCTGGTTTGGTATTAGAATCATTGAGATATCACATCGCATGCTGTAGGAAGGGTCTAAGGATTGGAATGGGATGGACTTGGATATCACATCTCATGCTATAGGTAGGCTCTCAGGTTTGGTATAAGCATTGAGATATCACATCTCATGCTATAGGAAGGGTCTCAGGATTGGAATGGGAAGGAATCGGGTATCACATCTCATGCTATAGGAAGGGTCTCAGATTTGGTATAAGCATTGAGATATCACATCTCATGCTAAAGGAAGGGTCTCAGGATTGGAATGGGAAGGAGTTGTATATGACATCTCAGGCCATAGAAAGGTTCTCAGGTTTGGTATAAGCATTGAGATATCACATCTCTGCTATCGGAAGGGTCTCAGGATTGGAATGGGAAGGAGTTGGATATCCCATCTCATGTTATAGGAAGGGTCTCAGGTTTGGTATTAGAAGCATAGAGATATCACATCTCATGCTATAGGAAGGGTCTCAGGATTGGAATGGGAAGGACTTGGATGTCACATCTCATGCTATAGGGAGGGTCTCAAGTTTGATATTAGAAGCATTGAGATAACAAATCTCATGATATCGGAAGGGTCTAAGGATTGGAATGGGAAGGACTTGGATATCACATCTCATGCTATAGATAGGCTCTCAGGTTTGGAAAGTGAAGGAGTTGGATATCACATTTCATGTTAGAGGAAGGATCTCAGGTTTGGTATTAGAGGCATTGAGATATCACATCTCAGGCTATAGGAAGGGTCTCAGGATTGGAATGGGAAGGAGTTGGATATCACATCTCATGCTATAGTTAGGGTCTCAGGTTTTGTTATAAGCATTGAGATATCACATCTCATGCTATAGGAAGGGTCTCAGGATTGGAATGGGAAGGACTTGGGTATCACATCTCATGCTATAGGGAGGGTCTCAAGTTTGATATTAGAAGCATTGAGATATCACATCTCATGCTATAGGAAGGGTCTCAGGATTGGAATGGGAAGGAGTTGGATATCACATTGGATATTCCCATCTCATGTTATAGGAAGGGTCTCAGGTTTGGTATTAGAAGCATTGAGATATCAAATCTCATGCTATAGGAAGGGTCTCAGGATTGGAATGGGAAGGACTTGGATATCACATCTCATGCTATAAGGAGGGTCTCAAGTTTGATATTAGAAGCATTGAGATATCACATTTCATGATATCGGAAGGGTCTCAAGATTGGAATGGGAAGGAATTGGATATCACATCTCATGATAAAGGAAGGGTCTAAGGTTTGGAAGGGGAAGGATTTGGATATCACATCTCATGTTATAGGACGGGTCTCAGGTTTGGTATTAGAAGCATTGAGATATCAAGTCTCATGGTATAGGAAGGGTCTCAGAATTGGAATGGGAAGGAGTTGGATATCACATCTCAAGCTATAGGAAGGGTCTCAGGATTAGAATGGGAAGGAGTTTGATATCACATCTCATGCCATAGTATGGGTCTCAGGTTTGGTAGAAGCATTGGGATATCACATCTCATGCTATCGGAAGGGTATCGGGATTGGATTTGGAAGGAGTTGGATATCCCATCTCATGCTATAGGAAGGGTCTCAGGTTGGAATGGGAAGGAGTTGGATATCACATCTCATGTTATAGGAAGGGTCTCAGGATTGGAATGGGAAGGACTTGGATATCACATCTCATGCTATAGGAAGGCTCTCAGGTTTGCAAGGGGAAAGAGTTGGATATCACATTTCATGTTAGAGGTAGGATCTCAGGTTTGGTATTAGAAGTATTGAGATATCACATCTCATGCTATCAGAAGGATCTCAGGTTTGGTATAGAAGCATTGAGATATCAAATCTTATGCTATCAGAAGAGTCTCAGGATTGGAATGGGAAGGAGTTGGATAAAGGAAGGAAGGGTCTCAGGTTTGGAAGATAAGGATTTGGATATCACATCTCATGCTATAGGGAGGGTCTCAGTTTTGATATTAGAAGCATTGAGATATCACATCTCATGCTATAGGAAGGGTCTCAGGATTGGAATGGGAAGGACTTGGATGTCACATCTCATGCTATAGGGAGGGTCTCAAGTTTGATATTAGAAGCATTGAGATAACAAATCTCATGATATCGGAAGGGTCTCAGGATTGGAATGGGAAGGAGTTGGATATCACATCTCATGATAAAGGAAGGGTCTAAGGTTTGGAAGGGGAAGGAATTTGATATCACATCTCATGTTATAGGACGGGTCTCAGGTTTGGTATTAGAAGCATTGAGATATCAAGTCTCATGGTATAAGAAGGGTCTGAGAATTGGAATGGGAAGGAGTTGGATATCACACCTCAAGCTATAGGAAGGGTCTCAGGATTGGAATGGGAAGGAGTTTGATATCACATCTCATGCCATAGTATGGGTCTCAGGTTTGGTAGAAGCATTGGGATATCACGTCTCATGCTATCGGAAGGGTATCAGTATTGGATTTGGAAGAAGTTGGATATCCCATCTCATGCTATAGGAAGGGTCTCAGGTTGGAATGGGAAGGAGTTGGATATCACATTTCATGTTATAGGAAGGGTCGCAGGATTGGAATGGGAAGGACTTGGATATCATATCTCATGCTATAGGACGGGTCTCAGGTTTGTTATTAGAATCATTGAGATATCATATTGCATGCTGTAGGAAGGGTCTAAGGATTGGAATGGGAAGGACCTTGATATCACATCTCATGCTATAGAAAGGCTCTTAGGTTTGGAAAGGGAAGGAGTTGGATATCACATTTCATGTTAGAGGAAGGATCTCAGGTTTGGTATTAGAAGCATTGAGATATCACATCTCATGCTATAGGAAGGGTCTCAGGATTGGAATGGGAAGTAGTTGGATATCACATCTCATGCTATAGGAAGGGTCTCAGGTTTGGTATAAGCATTGAGATATCACATCTCATGCTATAGGACGGGTCTCAGGATTGGAATGGAAGGAGTTGGATATCACATCTCATGTTATAGGAAGGATCTCAGGTTTGGTATTAGAAGCATTGAGACATCACATCTCATGCTATAGGAAGGGTCTCAGGGTTGGAATGGGAAGGAGTTGGATATCACATCTCATCCAGTAGGAAGGGTCTCAGGTTTGGAATGGGAAGGAATTGGATATCACATCTCATGTTATAGGAAGGATCTCAGGTTTGGTATTAGAAGCATTGAGATATCACATCTCATGCTATAGGAAGGGTCTCAGGATTGGAATGTGAAGGATTTGGATATCACATCTCATGCTAAAGAAAGGGTCTCAGGTTTGGTAGAAGCATTGAGATATCACGTCTCTGCTATCGGAAGGGTCTCAGGATTGGATTGGGAAGGAGTTGGATATTCCCATCTCATGTTATAGGAAGGGTCTCAGGTTTGGTATTAGAAGCATTGCGATATCACATCTCATGCTATAGGAAGGGTCTCAGGATTGGAATGGGAAGGACTTGGATATCACATCTCATGCTATAGGGAGGGTCTCAAGTTTCATATTAGAAGCTTTGAGATATCACATCTCATGATATCGGAAGGGTCTCAGGATTGGAATGGGAAGGATTTGGAAATCACATCTCATGTTATATTACGGGTCTCAGGTTTGGTATTAGAAGCATTGAGATATCAAGTCTCAGAGTATAGGAAGGGTCTCAGAATTGGAATGGGAAGGAGTTGGATATCACATCTCAAGCTATAGGAAGGGTCTCAGGATTGGAATGGGAAGGACTTGGATATCACATCTCATGCTATAGGAAGGCTCTCAGGTTTGGAAGGGGAAAGAGTTGGATATCACATTTCATGTTAGAGGTTGGATCTCAGGTTTGGTATTAGAGGCATTGAGATATCACATCTCATGCTATCAGAAGGGTCTCAGGAATGGAATGGGAAGGAGTTGGATATCACATCTCATGCTAAAGGGAGGGTCTCAGGTTTGGAAGGGGAAGGATTTGGATATCACATCTCATGTTATAGGAAGGATCTCAGGTTTGGTATTAGAAGCATTGAGATATCACATCTCATGCTATCGGAAGGATCTCAGGTTTGGTATTAGAAGCATTGAGATATCACATCTCATGCTATCAGAAGGGTCTCAGGATTGGAATGGGAAGGAGTTGGATATCACATCTCATGCTAAAGGGAGGGTCTCAGGTTTGGAAGGGGAAGGATTTGGATATCACATCTCATGTTATCGGAAGGATCTCACGTTTGGTATTAGAAGTATTGAGTTATCATATCTCATGCTATAGGAAGGGTCTCAGGATTGGAATGGGAAAGAGTTGGATATCACATCTCATGCTATAGGGAGTGTCTCAGGATTGGAATGGGAAGGACTTAGATATCACATATCATGCTATAGGGAGGGTCTCAGTTTTGATATTAGAAGCATTGAGATATCACATCTCATGCTATCGGAAGTGTCTCAGGATTGGAATGGGAAGGAGCTGGATATCACATCTCATGCTAAAGGAAGGGTCTCAGGTTTGGAACGGGAAGGAGTTGGATATCACATCTCATGTTATAGGAAGGGTCTCAGGATTGGAATGGGAAGGACTTGGATATCATATCTCATGCTATAGGACGGGTCTCAGGTTTGTTATTAGAATCATTGAGATATCATATTTCATGCTGTAGGAAGGGTCTAAGGATTGGAATGGGAAGGACTTGGATATCACATCTCATGCTATAGATAGGCTCTTAGGTTTGGAAAGGGAAGGAGTTGGATATCACATTTCATGTTAGAGGAAGGATCTCAGGTTTGGTATTAGAAGCATTGAGATATCACATCTCATGCTATAGGAAGGGTCTCAGGATTGGAATGGGAAGTAGTTGGATATCACATCTCATGCTATAGGAAGGGTCTCAGGTTTGGTATAAGCATTGAGATATCACATCTCATGCTATAGGACGGGTCTCAGGATTGGAATGGAAGGAGTTGGATATCACATCTCATGTTATAGGAAGGATCTCAGGTTTGGTATTAGAAGCATTGAGACATCACATCTCATGCTATAGGAAGGGTCTCAGGGTTTGAATGGGAAGGAGTTGGATATCACAACTCATCCAATAGGAAGGGTCTCAGGTTTGGAATGGGAAGGAATTGGATATCACATCTCATGTTATAGGAAGGATCTCAGGTTTGGTATTAGAAGCATTGAGATATCACATCTCATGCTATTGGAAGGGTCTCGGGATTGGAATGTGAAGGATTTGGATATCACATCTCATGCTAAAGGAAGGGTCTCAGGTTTGGTAGAAGCATTGAGATATCACGTCTCTGCTATCGGAAGGGTCTCAGGATTGGATTGGGAAGGAGTTGGATATCCCTTCTCATGCTATAGGAAGGGTCTCAGGATTTGAATGGCAAGGAGTTGGATATCACATCTCATGCCATAGGAAGGGTCTCAGGTTTGGTATAAGCATTGAGATATCACATCTCTGCTATCGGAAGGGTCTCAGGATTGGAATGGGAAGGAGTTGGATATTCCCATCTCATGTTATAGGAAGGGTCTCAGGTTTGGTATTAGAAGCATTGAGATATCACATCTCATGCTATAGGAAGGGTCTCAGGATTGGAATGGGAAGGACTTGGATATCACATCTCATGCTATAGGAAGGGTCTCAGGTTTGGTATTAGAAGCATTGAGATATCACATCTCATGCTATAGGAAGGGTCTCAGGATTGGAATGGGAAGGACTTGGATATCACATCTCATGCTATAGGGAGGGTCTCAAGTTTGATATTAGAAGCTTTGAGATATCACATCTCATGATATCGGAAGGGTCTCAGGATTGGAATGGGAAGGAGTTGGATATCACATCTCATGATAAAGGAAGGGTCTAAGGTTTGGAAGGGGAAGGATTTGGATATCACATCTCATGTTATATTACGGGTCTCAGGTTTGGTATTAGAAGCATTGAGATATCAAGTCTCAGAGTATAGGAAGGGTCTCAGAATTGGAATGGGAAGGAGTTGGATATCACATCTCAAGCTATAGGAAGGGTCTCAGGATTGGAATGGGAAGGACTTGGATAGCACATCTCATGCTATAGGAAGGCTCTCAGGTTTGGAAGGGGAAAGAGTTGGATATCACATTTCATGTTAGAGGTAGGATCTCAGGTTTGGTATTAGAGGCATTGAGATATCACATCTCATGCTATCAGAAGGGTCTCAGGAATGGAATGGGAAGGAGTTGGATATCACATCTCATGCTAAAGGGAGGGTCTCAGGTTTGGAAGGGGAAGGATTTGGATATCACATCTCATGTTATAGGAAGGATCTCAGGTTTGGTATTAGAAGCATTGAGATATCACATCTCATGCTATCGGAAGGATCTCAGGTTTGGTATTAGAAGCATTGAGATATCACATCTCATGCTATCAGAAGGGTCTCAGGATTGGAATGGGAAGGAGTTGGATATCACATCTCATGCTAAAGGGAGGGTCTCAGGTTTGGAAGGGGAAGGATTTGGATATCACATCTCATGTTATCGGAAGGATCTCACGTTTGGTATTAGAAGTATTGAGATATCATATCTCATGCTATAGGAAGGGTCTCAGGATTGGAATGGGAAGGAGTTGGATATCACATCTCATGCTATAGGAAGTGTCTCAGGATTGGAATGGGAAGGACTTGGATATCACATCTCATGCTATAGGTAGGGTCTCAAGTTTGATATTAGAAGCATTGAGATATCACATCTCATGCTATAGGAAGGGTCTGAGGATTGGAATGGGAAGGAGTTGGATATCACATCTCATGCTATGGGAAGGGTCTCAGGTTTGGTATAAGCAGTGAGATATCACATCTCATGCTATAGGAAGTGTCTCAGGATTGGAATGGGAAGGAGTTGGATATCACATCTCATGTTATAGGAATGATCTCAGGTTTGGTATAAGCATTGAGATATCACATCTCTGCTATCGGAAGGGTCTCAGGATTGGAATGGGAAGGAGTTGGATATTCCCATCTCATGTTATAGGAAGGGTCTCAGGTTTGGTATTAGAAGCATTGAGATATAGCATCTCATGCTATAGGAAGGGTCTCAGGATTGGAATGGGAAGGACTTGGATATCACATCTCATGCTATAGGGAGGGTCTCAAGTTTGATATTAGAAGCTTTGAGATATCACATCTCATGATATCGGAAAGGTCTCAGGATTGGAATGGGAAGGAGTTGGATATCACATCTCATGATAAAGGAAGGGTCTAAGGTTTGGAAGGGGAAGGATTTGGATATCACATCTCATGTTATATTACGGGTCTCACGTTTGGTATTAGAAGCATTGAGATATCAAGTCTCATAGTATAGGAAGGGTCTCAGAATTGGAATGGGAAGGAGTTGGATATCACATCTCAAGCTATAGGAAGGGTCTCAGGATTGGAATGGGAAGGACTTGGATATCACATCTCATGCTATAGGAAGGCTCTCAGGTTTGGAAGGGGAAAGAGTTGGATATCACATTTCATGTTAGAGGTAGGATCTCAGGTTTGGTATTAGAGGCATTGAGATATCACATCTCATGCTATCAGAAGGGTCTCAGGAATGGAATGGGAAGGAGTTGTATATCACATCTCATGCTAAAGGGAGGGTCTCAGGTTTGGAAGGGGAAGGATTTGGATATCACATCTCATGTTATAGGAAGGATCTCAGGTTTGGTATTAGAAGCATTGAGATATCACATCTCATGCTATCGGAAGGATCTCAGGTTTGGTATTAGAAGCATTGAGATATCACATCTCATGCTATCAGAAGAGTTTCAGGATTGGAATAGGAAGGAGTTGGATATTACATCTCATGCTATAGGGAGGGTCTCAGGATTGGAATGGGAAGGACTTAGATATCACATCTCATGCTATAGGGAGGGTCTCAGGATTGGAGTGGGAAGGAGTTGGATATCACATCTCATGCTATAGGGAGGGTCTCAGGATTGGAATGGGAAGGACTTAGATATCACATATCATGCTATAGGGAGGGTCTCAGTTTTGATATTAGAAGCATTGAGATATCACATCTCATGCTATCGGAAGTATCTCAGGATTGGAATGGGAAGGTGCTGGATATCACATCTCATGCTAAAGGAAGGGTCTCAGGTTTGGAACGGGAAGGATTTGGATATCACATCTCATGTTATAGGAAGGGTCTCAGGTTTGGTATAAGCATTGAGATGTCACATCTCTGCTATCGGAAGTGTCTCAGGATTGGAATGGGAAGGAGTTGGATATCCCATCTCATGTTATAGGACGGGTCTCAGGTTTGTTATTAGAATCATTGAGATATCATATTGCATGCTGTTGGAAGGGTCTAAGGGTTGGAATGGGAAGGACTTGGATATCACATCTCATGCTATAGATAGGCTCTTAGGTTTGGAAAGGGAAGGAGTTGGATATCACATTTCATGTTAGAGGAAGGATCTCAGGTTTGGTATTAGAAGCATTGAGATATCACATCTCATGCTATAGGAAGGGTCTCAGGATTGGAATGGGAAGCAGTTGGATATCACATCTCATGCTATAGGAAGGGTCTCAGGTTTGGTATAAGCATTGAGATATCACATCTCATGCTATAGGACGGGTCTCAGGATTGGAATGGAAGGAGTTGGATATCACATCTCATGTTATAGGAAGGATCTCAGGTTTGGTATTAGAAGCATTGAGACATCACATCTCATGCTATAGGAAGGGTCTCAGGATTGGATTGGGAAGGAGTTGGATATCACATCTCATGCCATAGGAAGGGTCTCAGGTTTGGTATAAGCATTGAGATATCACATCTCTGCTATCGGAAGGGTCTCAGGATTGGATTGGGAAGGAGTTGGATATCCCTTCTCATGCTATAGGAAGTGTCTCAGGTTGGAATGGGAAGGAGTTGGATATCACATCTCATGTTATAGGAAGGGTCTCAGGATTGGAATGGGAAGGATTTGGATATCACATCTCTTGCTATAGGAAGGGTCTCAGGATTGGAATGGGTAGGAGTTGGATATTACTTTCTTGCTATAGGAAGGGTCTCATGTTTGGAATGGGAAGGAGTTGGATATCACATATGCTATTGTTAGTGTCTCAGGTTTGGAACGGGAAGGAGTTGGATATCACATCTCATGTTATAGGAAGGGTCTCAGGTTTGGTATTAGAATCATTGAGATATCACATCGCATGCTGTAGGAAGGGTCTAAGGATTGGAATGGGATGGACTTGGATATCACATCTCATGCTATAGGTAGGCTCTCAGGTTTGGTATAAGCATTGAGATATCACATCTCATGCTATAGGAAGGGTCTCAGGATTGGAATGGGAAGGAATTGGATATCACATCTCATGCTATAGGAAGGGTCTCAGATTTGGTATATGCATTGAGATATCACATCTCATGCTAAAGGAAGGGTCTCAGGATTGGAATGGGAAGGAGTTGTATATGACATCTCAGGCCATAGGAAGGTTCTCAGGTTTGGTATAAGCATTGAGATATCACATCTCTGCTATCGGAAGGGTCTCAGGATTGGAATGGGAAGGAGTTGGATATCCCATCTCATGTTATAGGAAGGGTCTCAGGTTTGGTATTAGAAGCATAGAGATATCACATCTCATGCTATAGGAAGGGTCTCAGGATTTGAATGGCAAGGAGTTGGATATTCCATCTCATGCCATAGGAAGGGTCTCAGGTTTGGTATAAGCATTGAGATATCACATCTCTGCTATCGGAAGGGTCTCAGGATTGGATTGGGAAGGAGTTGGATATCCCTTCTCATGCTATAGGAAGTGTCTCAGGTTGGAATGGGAAGGAGTTGGATATCACATCTCATGTTATAGGAAGGGTCTCAGGATTGGAATGGGAAGGATTTGGATATCACATCTCTTGCTATAGGAAGGGTCTCAGGATTGGAATGGGTAGGAGTTGGATATTACTTTCTTGCTATAGGAAGGGTCTCATGTTTGGAATGGGAAGGAGTTGGATATCACATATGCTATAGTTAGTGTCTCAGGTTTGGAACGGGAAGGAGTTGGATATCACATCGCATGTTATAGGAAGGGTCTCAGGTTTGGTATAAGCATTGAGATATCACATCTCTGCTATCGGAAGCGGCTCAGGATTGGAATGGGAAGGAGTTGGATATCCCATGTCATGTTATAGGAAGAGTCTCTGGTTTGGTATTAGAATCATTGAGATATCACATCGCATGCTGTAGGAAGGGTCTAAGGATTGGAATGGGATGGACTTGGATATCACATCTCATGCTATAGGTAGGCTCTCAGGTTTGGTATAAGCATTGAGATATCACATCTCATGCTATAGGAAGGGTCTCAGGATTGGAATGGGAAGGAATTGGATATCACATCTCATGCTATAGGAAGGGTCTCAGATTTGGTATAAGCATTGAGATATCACATCTCATGCTAAAGGAAGGGTCTCAGGATTGGAATGGGAAGGAGTTGTATATGACATCTCAGGCCATAGGAAGGTTCTCAGGTTTGGTATAAGCATTGAGATATCACATCTCTGCTATCGGAAGGGTCTCAGGATTGGAATGGGAAGGAGTTGGATATCCCATCTCATGTTATAGGAAGGGTCTCAGGTTTGGTATTAGAAGCATAGAGATATCACATCTCATGCTATAGGAAGAGTCTCAGGATTTGAATGGCAAGGAGTTGGATATCACATCTCATGCCATAGGAAGGGTCTCAGGTTTGGTATAAGCATTGAGATATCACATCTCTGCTATCGGAAGGGTCTCAGGATTGGATTAGGAAGGAGTTGGATATCCCTTCTCATGCTATAGGAAGTGTCTCAGGTTGGAATGGCAAGGAGTTGGATATCACATCTCATGTTATAGGAAGGGTCTCAGGATTGGAATGGGAAGGATTTGGATATCACATCTCTTGCTATAGGAAGGGTCTCAGGATTGGAATGGGTAGGAGTTGGATATTACTTTCTTGCTATAGGAAGGGTCTCATGTTTGGAATGGGAAGGAGTTGGATATCACATATGCTATAGTTAGTGTCTCAGGTTTGGAACGGGAAGGAGTTGGATATCACATCTCATGTTATAGGAAGGGTCTCAGGTTTGGTATAAGCATTGAGATATCACATCTCTGCTATCGGAAGCGGCTCAGGATTGGAATGGGAAGGAGTTGGATATCCCATCTCATGTTATAGGAAGAGTCTCTGGTTTGGTATTAGAATCATTGAGATATCACATCGCATGCTGTAGGAAGGGTCTAAGGATTGGAATGGGATGGACTTGGATATCACATCTCATGCTATAGGTAGGCTCTCAGGTTTGGTATAAGCATTGAGATATCACATCTCATGCTATAGGAAGGGTCTCAGGATTGGAATGGGAAGGAATCGGGTATCACATCTCATGCTATAGGAAGGGTCTCAGATTTGGTATAAGCATTGAGATATCACATCTCATGCTAAAGGAAGGGTCTCAGGATTGGAATGGGAAGGAGTTGTATATGACATCTCAGGCCATAGAAAGGTTCTCAGGTTTGGTATAAGCATTGAGATATCACATCTCTGCTATCGGAAGGGTCTCAGGATTGGAATGGGAAGGAGTTGGATATCCCATCTCATGTTATAGGAAGGGTCTCAGGTTTGGTATTAGAAGCATAGAGATATCACATCTCATGCTATAGGAAGGGTCTCAGGATTGGAATGGGAAGGACTTGGATGTCACATCTCATGCTATAGGGAGGGTCTCAAGTTTGATATTAGAAGCATTGAGATAACAAATCTCATGATATCGGAAGGGTCTAAGGATTGGAATGGGAAGGACTTGGATATCACATCTCATGCTATAGATAGGCTCTCAGGTTTGGAAAGTGAAGGAGTTGGATATCACATTTCATGTTAGAGGAAGGATCTCAGGTTTGGTATTAGAGGCATTGAGATATCACATCTCAGGCTATAGGAAGGGTCTCAGGATTGGAATGGGAAGGAGTTGGATATCACATCTCATGCTATAGTTAGGGTCTCAGGTTTTGTTATAAGCATTGAGATATCACATCTCATGCTATAGGAAGGGTCTCAGGATTGGAATGGGAAGGAGTTGGATATCACATTGGATATTCCCATCTCATGTTATAGGAAGGGTCTCAGGTTTGGTATTAGAAGCATTGAGATATCAAATCTCATGCTATAGGAAGGGTCTCAGGATTGGAATGGGAAGGACTTGGATATCACATCTCATGCTATAAGGAGGGTCTCAAGTTTGATATTAGAAGCATTGAGATATCACATTTCATGATATCGGAAGGGTCTCAAGATTGGAATGGGAAGGAATTGGATATCACATCTCATGATAAAGGAAGGGTCTAAGGTTTGGAAGGGGAAGGATTTGGATATCACATCTCATGTTATAGGACGGGTCTCAGGTTTGGTATTAGAAGCATTGAGATATCAAGTCTCATGGTATAGGAAGGGTCTCAGAATTGGAATGGGAAGGAGTTGGATATCACATCTCAAGCTATAGGAAGGGTCTCAGGATTAGAATGGGAAGGAGTTTGATATCACATCTCATGCCATAGTATGGGTCTCAGGTTTGGTAGAAGCATTGGGATATCACATCTCATGCTATCGGAAGGGTATCGGGATTGGATTTGGAAGGAGTTGGATATCCCATCTCATGCTATAGGAAGGGTCTCAGGTTGGAATGGGAAGGAGTTGGATATCACATCTCATGTTATAGGAAGGGTCTCAGGATTGGAATGGGAAGGACTTGGATATCACATCTCATGCTATAGGAAGGCTCTCAGGTTTGCAAGGGGAAAGAGTTGGATATCACATTTCATGTTAGAGGTAGGATCTCAGGTTTGGTATTAGAAGTATTGAGATATCACATCTCATGCTATCAGAAGGATCTCAGGTTTGGTATAGAAGCATTGAGATATCAAATCTTATGCTATCAGAAGAGTCTCAGGATTGGAATGGGAAGGAGTTGGATAAAGGAAGGAAGGGTCTCAGGTTTGGAAGATAAGGATTTGGATATCACATCTCATGTTATAGGAAGGATCTCAGGTTTGGTATTAGAAGTATTGAGATATCACATCTCATGCTATCGGAAGGATCTCAGGTTTGGTATAGAAGCATTGAGATATATCTTATGCTATCAGAAGGGTCTCAGGATTGGAATGGGAAGGAGTTGGATATCACATCTCATGCTAAAGGGAGGGTCTCAGATTTGGAAGGGGAAGGATTTGGATATCACATCTCATGTTATAGGATGGATCTCAGGTTTGGTATTAGAAGTATTGAGATATCACATCTCATGTTATCGGAAGGATCTCAGGTTTGGTATTAGAAGTATTGAGATATCACATCTCATGCTATAGGAAGGGTCTCAGGATTGGAATGGGAAGGAGTTGGATATCACATCTCATGTTATAGGAAGGGTCTCAGGTTTGGTATAAACATTGAGATATCACATCTCTGCTATCGGAAGTGTCTCAGGATTGGAATGGGAAGGAGCTGGATATCACATCTCATGCTATCGGAAGTGTCTCAGGATTGGAATGGGAAGGAGCTGGATATCACATCTCATGCTAAAGGAAGGGTCTCAGGTTTGGAACGGGAAGGAGTTGGATATCACATCTCATGTTATAGGAAGGGTCTCAGGTTTGGTATAAACATTGAGATATCACAGCTCTGCTATCGGAAGTGTCTCAGGATTGGAATGGGAAGGAGTTGAATATCCCATCTCATGTTATAGGACGGGTCTCAGGTTTTTTTATTAGAATCATTGAGATATCATATTGCATGCTGTAGGAAGGGTCTAAGGATTGGAATGGGAAGGACTTAGATATCACATCTCATGCTATAGATAGGCTCTCAGGTTTGGAAAGTGAAGGAGTTGGATATCACATTTCATGTTAGAGGAAGGATCTCAGGTTTGGTATTAGGGGCATTGAGATATCACATCTCAGGCTATAGGAAGGGTCTCAGGATTGGAAAGGGAAGGAGTTGGATATCACATCTCATGCTATAGGAAGTGTCTCAGGTTTGGTAGAAGCATTGAGATATCACATCTCATGCTATAGGAAGGGTCTCAGGATTGGAATGGAAGGAGTTGGATATCACATCTCATGTTATAGGAAGGATATCAGGTTTGGTATTAGAAGCATTGAGACATCACATCTCATGCTATAGGAAGGGTCTCAGGATTGGAATGGGAAGGAGTTGGATATCACATCTCATGCTATAGGAAGGGTCTCAGAATTGGAATGGGAAGGAGTTGGATATCACATCTCAAGCTATAGGAAGGGTCTCAGGATTAGAATGGGAAGGAGTTTGATATCACATCTCATGCCATAGTATGGGTCTCAGGTTTGGTAGAAGCATTGGGATATCACATCTCATGCTATCGGAAGGGTATCGGGATTGGATTTGGAAGGAGTTGGATATCCCATCTCATGCTATAGGAAGGGTCTCAGGTTGGAATGGGAAGGAGTTGGACATCACATCTCATGTTATAGGAAGGGTCTCAGGATTGGAATGGGAAGGACTTGGATATCACATCTCATGCTATAGGAAGGCTCTCAGGTTTGCAAGGGGAAAGAGTTGGATATCACATTTTATGTTAGAGGTAGGATCTCAGGTTTGGTATTAGAAGTATTGAGATATCACATCTCATGCTATCAGAAGGATCTCAGGTTTGGTATAGAAGCATTGAGATATATCTTATGCTATCAGTAGGGTCTCAGGATTGGAATGGGAAGGAGTTGGATATCACATCTCATGCTAAAGGAAGGGTCTCGGGTTTGGAAGGGGAAGGATTTGGATATCACATCTCATGTTCTAGGATGGATCTCAGGTTTGGTATTAGAAGTATTGAAATATCACATCTCATGTTATCGGAAGGATCTCAGGTTTGGTGTTAGAAGTATTGAGATATCACATATCATGCTATAGGGAGGGTCTCAGTTTTGATATTAGAAGCATTGAGATATCACATCTCATGCTATCGGAAGTGTCTCAGGATTGGAATGGGAAGGAGCTGGATATCACATCTCATGCTAAAGGAAGGGTCTCAGGTTTGGAATGGGAAGGAGTTGGATATCACATCTCATGTTATAGGAAGGGTCTCAGGTTTGGTATAAACATTGAGATATCACATCTCTGCTATCGGAAGTGTCTCAGGATTGGAATGGGAAGGAGTTGGATATCCCATCTCATGTTATAGGAAGGGTCTCAGGTTTTTTTATTAGAATCATTGAGATATCATATTGCATGCTGTAGGAAGGGTCTAAGGATTGGAATGGGAAGGACTTAGATATCACATCTCATGCTATAGATAGGCTCTCAGGTTTGGAAAGTGAAGGAGTTGGATATCACATTTCATGTTAGAGGAAGGATCTCAGGTTTGGTATTAGGGGCATTGAGATATCACATCTCAGGCTATAGGAAGGGTCTCAGGATTGGAATGGGAAGGAGTTGGATATCACATCTCATGCTATAGGAAGGGTCTCAGGTTTGGTAGAAGCATTGAGATATCACATCTCATGCTATAGGAAGGGTCTCAGGATTGGAATGGAAGGAGTTGGATATCACATCTCATGTTATAGGAAGGATATCAGGTTTGGTATTAGAAGCATTGAGACATCACATCTCATGCTATAGGAAGGGTCTCAGGATTGGAATGGGAAGGAGTTGGATATCCCATCTCATGTTATAGGAAGGGTCTCAGGTTTTTCTATTAGAATCATTGAGATATCATATTGCATGCTGTAGGAAGGGTCTAAGGATTGGAATGGGAAGGACTTAGATATCACATCTCATGCTATAGATAGGCTCTCAGGTTTGGAAAGTGAAGGAGTTGGATATCACATTTCATGTTAGAGGAAGGATCTCAGGTTTGGTATTAGGGGCATTGAGATATCACATCTCAGGCTATAGGAAGGGTCTCAGGATTGGAATGGGAAGGAGTTGGATATCACATCTCATGCTATAGGAAGGGTCTCAGGTTTGGTAGAAGCATTGAGATATCACATCTCATGCTATAGGAAGGGTCTCAGGATTGGAATGGAAGGAGTTGGATATCACATCTCATGTTATAGGAAGGATATCAGGTTTGGTATTAGAAGCATTGAGACATCACATCTCATGCTATAGGAAGGGTCTCAGGATTGGAATGGGAAGGAGTTGGATATCACATCTCATGCTATAGGAAGGGTCTCAGAATTGGAATGGGAAGGAGTTGGATATCACATCTCAAGCTATAGGAAGGGTCTCAGGATTAGAATGGGAAGGAGTTTGATATCACATCTCATGCCATAGTATGGGTCTCAGGTTTGGTAGAAGCATTGGGATATCACATCTCATGCTATCGGAAGGGTATCGGGATTGGATTTGGAAGGAGTTGGATATCCCATCTCATGCTATAGGAAGGGTCTCAGGTTGGAATGGGAAGGAGTTGGATATCACATCTCATGTTATAGGAAGGGTCTCAGGATTGGAATGGGAAGGACTTGGATATCACATCTCATGCTATAGGAAGGCTCTCAGGTTTGCAAGGGGAAAGAGTTGGATATCACATTTTATGTTAGAGGTAGGATCTCAGGTTTGGTATTAGAAGTATTGAGATATCACATCTCATGCTATCAGAAGGATCTCAGGTTTGGTATAGAAGCATTGAGATATCAAATCTTATGCTATCAGAAGAGTCTCAGGATTGGAATGGGAAGGAGTTGGATATCACATCTCATGGTAAAGGAAGGGTCTCAGGTTTGGAAGATAAGGATTTGGATATCACATCTCATGTTATAGGAAGGATCTCAGGTTTGGTATTAGAAGTATTGAGATATCACATCTCATGCTATCGGAAGGATCTCAGGTTTGGTATAGAAGCATTGAGATATATCTTATGCTATCAGAAGGGTCTCAGGATTGGAATGGGAAGGAGTTGGATATCACATCTCATGCTAAAGGGAGGGTCTCAGGTTTGGAAGGGGAAGGATTTGGATATCACATCTCATGTTATAGGATGGATCTCAGGTTTGGTATTAGAAGTATTGAGATATCACATCTCATGTTATCGGAAGGATCTCAGGTTTGGTGTTAGAAGTATTGAGATATCACATCTCATGCTATAGGAAGGGTCTCAGGATTGGAATGGGAAGGAGTTGGATATCACATCTCATGCTAAAGGAAGGGTCTCAGGTTTGGTAGAAGCATTGAGATATCACATCTCATGCTATAGGAAGGGTCTCAGGATTGGAATGGGAAGGACTTAGATATCACATATCATGCTATAGGGAGGGTCTTCGTTTTGATATTAGAAGCATTGAGATATCACATCTCATGCTATCGGAAGTGTCTCAGGATTGGAATGGGAAGGAGCTGGATATCACATCTCATGCTAAAGGAAGGGTCTCAGGTTTGGAACGGGAAGGAGTTGGATATCACATCTCATGTTATAGGAAGGGTCTCAGGTTTGGTATAAACATTGAGATATCACATCTCTGCTATCGGAAGTGTCTCAGGATTGGAATGGGAAGGAGTTGGATATCCCATCTCATGTTATAGGACGGGTCTCAGGTTTTTTTATTAGAATCATTGAGATATCATATTGCATGCTGTAGGAAGGGTCTAAGGATTGGAATGGGAAGGACTTAGATATCACATCTCATGCTATAGATAGGCTCTCAGGTTTGGAAAGTGAAGGAGTTGGATATCACATTTCATGTTAGAGGAAGGATCTCAGGTTTGGTATTAGGGGCATTGAGATATCACATCTCAGGCTATAGGAAGGGTCTCAGGATTGGAATGGGAAGGAGTTGGATATCACATCTCATGCTATAGGAAGGGTCTCAGGTTTGGTAGAAGCATTGAGATATCACATCTCATGCTATAGGAAGGGTCTCAGGATTGGAATGGAAGGAGTTGGATATCACATCTCATGTTATAGGAAGGATATCAGGTTTGGTATTAGAAGCATTGAGACATCACATCTCATGCTATAGGAAGGGTCTCAGGATAGGAATGGGAAGGAGTTGGATATCACATCTCATGCTATAGGAAGGGTCTCAGGATTGGAATGGGAAGGAGTTGAATATGACATCTCATGCCGTAGGAAGGGTCTCAGGTTTGGAATGGGAAGGACTTGGATATCACATCTCATGCTATAAGGAGGGTCTCAAGTTTGATATTAGAAGCATTGAGATATCACATTTCATGATATCGGAAGGGTCTCAAGATTGGAATGGGAAGGAATTGGATATCACATCTCATGATAAAGGAAGGGTCTAAGGTTTGGAAGGGGAAGGATTTGGATATCACATCTCATGTTATAGGACGGGTCTCAGGTTTGGTATTAGAAGCATTGAGATATCAAGTCTCATGGTATAGGAAGGGTCTCAGAATTGGAATGGGAAGGAGTTGGATATCACATCTCAAGCTATAGGAAGTGTCTCAGGATTAGAATGGGAAGGAGTTTGATATCACATCTCATGCCATAGTATGGGTCTCAGGTTTGGTAGAAGCATTGGGATATCACATCTCATGCTATCGGAAGGGTATCGGGATTGGATTTGGAAGGAGTTGGATATCCCATCTCATGCTATAGGAAGGGTCTCAGGTTGGAATGGGAAGGAGTTGGATATCACATCTCATGTTATAGGAAGGGTCTCAGGATTGGAATGGGAAGGACTTGGGTATCACATCTCATGCTATAGGAAGGCTCTCAGGTTTGCAAGGGGAAAGAGTTGGATATCACATTTCATGTTAGAGGAAGGATCTCAGGTTTGGTATTAGAAGTATTGAGATATCACATCTCATGCTATCAGAAGGATCTCAGGTTTGGTATAGAAGCATTGAGATATCAAATCTTATGCTATCAGAAGAGTCTCAGGATTGGAATGGGAAGGAGTTGGATAAAGGAAGGAAGGGTGTCAGGTTTGGAAGATAAGGATTTGGATATCACATCTCATGTTATAGGAAGGATCTCAGGTTTGGTATTAGAAGTATTGAGATATCACATCTCATGCTATCGGAAGGATCTCAGGTTTGGTATAGAAGCATTGAGATATATCTTATGCTATCAGAAGGGTCTCAGGATTGGAATGGGAAGGAGTTGGATATCACATCTCATGCTAAAGGGAGGGTCTCAGGTTTGGAAGGGGAAGGATTTGGATATCACATCTCATGTTATAGGATGGATCTCAGGTTTGGTATTAGAAGTATTGAGATATCACATCTCATGTTATCGGAAGGATCTCAGGTTTGGTATTAGAAGTATTGAGATATCACATCTCATGCTATAGGAAGGGTCTCAGGATTGGAATGGGAAGGAGTTGGATATCACATGTCATGTTATAGGAAGGGTCTCAGGTTTGGTATAAACATTGAGATATCACATCTCTGCTATCGGAAGTGTCTCAGGATTGGAATGTGAAGGAGCTGGATATCACATCTCATGCTATCGGAAGTGTCTCAGGATTGGAATGGGAAGGAGCTGGATATCACATCTCATGCTAAAGGAAGGGTCTCAGGTTTGGAACGGGAAGGAGTTGGATATCACATCTCATGTTATAGGAAGGGTCTCAGGTTTGGTATAAACATTGAGATATCACAGCTCTGCTATCGGAAGTGTCTCAGGATTGGAATGGGAAGGAGTTGAATATCCCATCTCATGTTATAGGACGGGTCTCAGGTTTTTTTATTAGAATCATTGAGATATCATATTGCATGCTGTAGGAAGGGTCTAAGGATTGGAATGGGAAGGACTTAGATATCACATCTCATGCTATAGATAGGCTCTCAGGTTTGGAAAGTGAAGGAGTTGGATATCACATTTCATGTTAGAGGAAGGATCTCAGGTTTGGTATTAGGGGCATTGAGATATCACATCTCAGGCTATAGGAAGGGTCTCAGGATTGGAATGGGAAGGAGTTGGATATCACATCTCATGCTATAGGAAGGGTCTCAGGTTTGGTAGAAGCATTGAGATATCACATCTCATGCTATAGGAAGGGTCTCAGGATTGGAATGGAAGGAGTTGGATATCACATCTCATGTTATAGGAAGGATATCAGGTTTGGTATTAGAAGCATTGAGACATCACATCTCATGCTATAGGAAGGGTCTCAGGATTGGAATGGGAAGGAGTTGGATATCACATCTCATGCTATAGGAAGGGTCTCGGGATTGGAATGGGAAGGAGTTGAATATGACATCTCATGCCGTAGGAAGGGTCTCAGGTTTGGTATAAACATTGAGATATCACATCTCTGCTATCAAAAGGGTCTCAGGATTGGAATGGGAAGGAGTTGGATTTCCCATCTCATGTTATAGGAAGAGTCTCAGGTTTGGTATTAGAAGCATTGAGATATCACATCTCATGCTATAGGAAGTGTCTCAGGATTGGAATGGGAAGGACTTAGATATCACATCTCATGCTATGGGAAGGGTCTCAGGTTTGGTATAAGCAGTGAGATATCACATCTCATGCTATAGGAAGTGTCTCAGGATTGGAATGGGAAGGAGTTGGATATCACATCTCATGTTATAGGAAGGATCTCAGGTTTGGTATAAGCATTGAGATATCACATCTCATGCTATAGGAAGGGTCTCAGGATTGGAATGGGAAGGACTTGGATATCACATCTCATGCTATAGGGAGGGTCTCAAGTTTGATATTAGAAGCTTTGAGATATCACATCTCATGATATCGGAAGGGTCTCAGGATTGGAATGGGAAGGAGTTGGATATCACATCTCATGATAAAGGAAGGGTCTAAGGTTTGGAAGGGGAAGGATTTGGATATCACGTCTCATGTTATATTATGGGTCTCACGTTTGGTATTAGAATCATTGAGATATCAAGTCTCATAGTATAGGAAGGGTCTCAGAATTGGAATGGGAAGGAGTTGGATATCACATCTCAAGCTATAGGAAGGGTCTCAGGATTGGAATGGGAAGGACTTGGATATCACATCTCATGCTATAGGAAGGCTCTCAGGTTTGGAAGGGGAAAGAGTTGGATATCACATTTCATGTTAGAGGTAGGATCTCAGGTTTGGTATTAGAGGCATTGAGATATCACATCTCATGCTATCAGAAGGGTCTCAGGAATGGAATGGGAAGGAGTTGGATATCACATCTCATGCTAAAGGGAGGGTCTCAGGTTTGGAAGGGGAAGGATTTGGATATCACATCTCATGTTATAGGAAGGATCTCAGGTTTGGTATTAGAAGCATTGAGATATCACATCTCATGCTATCGGAAGGATCTCAGGTTTGGTATTAGAAGCATTGAGATATCACATCTCATGCTATAGGAAGGGTCTCAGGATTGGAATGGGAAGGAGTTGGATATCACATGTCATGTTATAGGAAGGGTCTCAGGTTTGGTATAAACATTGAGATATCACATCTCTTCTATCGGAAGTGTCTCAGGATTGGAATGGGAAGGAGCTGGATATCACATCTCATGCTATCGGAAGTGTCTCAGGATTGGAATGGGAAGGAGCTGGATATCACATCTCATGCTAAAGGAAGGGTCTCAGGTTTGGAACGGGAAGGAGTTGGATATCACATCTCATGTTATAGGAAGGGTCTCAGGTTTGGTATAAACATTGAGATATCACAGCTCTGCTATCGGAAGTGTCTCAGGATTGGAATGGGAAGGAGTTGAATATCCCATCTCATGTTATAGGACGGGTCTCAGGTTTTTTTATTAGAATCATTGAGATATCATATTGCATGCTGTAGGAAGGGTCTAAGGATTGGAATGGGAAGGACTTAGATATCACATCTCATGCTATAGATAGGCTCTCAGGTTTGGAAAGTGAAGGAGTTGGATATCACATTTCATGTTAGAGGAAGGATCTCAGGTTTGGTATTAGGGGCATTGAGATATCACATCTCAGGCTATAGGAAGGGTCTCAGGATTGGAATGGGAAGGAGTTGGATATCACATCTCATGCTATAGGAAGGGTCTCAGGTTTGGTAGAAGCATTGAGATATCACATCTCATGCTATAGGAAGGGTCTCAGGATTGGAATGGAAGGAGTTGGATATCACATCTCATGTTATAGGAAGGATATCAGGTTTGGTATTAGAAGCATTGAGACATCACATCTCATGCTATAGGAAGGGTCTCAGGATTGGAATGGGAAGGAGTTGGATATCACATCTCATGCTATAGGAAGGGTCTCAGGATTGGAATGGGAAGGAGTTGAATATGACATCTCATGCCGTAGGAAGGGTCTCAGGTTTGGTATAAACATTGAGATATCACATCTCTGCTATCAAAAGGGTCTCAGGATTGGAATGGGAAGGAGTTGGATTTCCCATCTCATGTTATAGGAAGAGTCTCAGGTTTGGTATTAGAAGCATTGAGATATCACATCTCATGCTATAGGAAGTGTCTCAGGATTGGAATGGGAAGGACTTAGATATCACATCTCATGCTATGGGAAGGGTCTCAGGTTTGGTATAAGCAGTGAGATATCACATCTCATGCTATAGGAAGTGTCTCAGGATTGGAATGGGAAGGAGTTGGATATCACATCTCATGTTATAGGAAGGATCTCAGGTTTGGTATAAGCATTGAGATATCACATCTCATGCTATAGGAAGGGTCTCAGGATTGGAATGGGAAGGACTTGGATATCACATCTCATGCTATAGGGAGGGTCTCAAGTTTGATATTAGAAGCTTTGAGATATCACATCTCATGATATCGGAAGGGTCTCAGGATTGGAATGGGAAGGAGTTGGATATCACATCTCATGATAAAGGAAGGGTCTAAGGTTTGGAAGGGGAAGGATTTGGATATCACGTCTCATGTTATATTATGGGTCTCACGTTTGGTATTAGAATCATTGAGATATCAAGTCTCATAGTATAGGAAGGGTCTCAGAATTGGAATGGGAAGGAGTTGGATATCACATCTCAAGCTATAGGAAGGGTCTCAGGAATGGAATGGGAAGGAGTTGGATATCACATCTCATGCTAAAGGGAGGGTCTCAGGTTTGGAAGGGGAAGGATTTGGATATCACATCTCATGTTATAGGAAGGATCTCAGGTTTGGTATTAGAAGCATTGAGATATCACATCTCATGCTATCGGAAGGATCTCAGGTTTGGTATTAGAAGCATTGAGATATCACATCTCATGCTATCAGAAGAGTTTCAGGATTGGAATAGGAAGGAGTTGGATATCACATCTCATGCTAAAGGGAGGGTCTCAGGTTTGGAAGGGGAAGGATTTGGATATCAAATCTCATGTTATCGGAAGGATCTCACGTTTGGTATTAGAAGTATTGAGATATCATATCTAATGCTATAGGAAGGGTCTCAGGATTGGAATGGGAAGGAGTTGGATATCACATCTCATGCTATAGGGAGGGTCTCAGATTGGAATGGGAAGGACTTAGATATCACATATCATGCTATAGGGAGGGTCTCAGTTTTGATATTAGAAGCATTGAGATATCACATCTCATGCTATCGGAAGTGTCTCAGGATTGGAATGGGAAGGTGCTGGATATCACATCTCATGCTAAAGGAAGGGTCTCGGGTTTGGAACGGGAAGGATTTGGATATCACATCTAATGTTATAGGAAGGGTCTCAGGTTTGGTATAAGCATTGAGATATCACATCTCTGCTATCGGAAGTGTCTCAGGATTGGAATGGGAAGGAGTTGGATATCCCATCTCATGTTATAGGACGGGTCTCAGGTTTGTTATTAGAATCATTGAGATATCATATTGCATGCTGTTGGAAGGGTCTAAGGGTTGGAATGGGAAGGACTTGGATATCACATCTCATGCTATAGATAGGCTCTTAGGTTTGGAAAGGGAAGGAGTTGGATATCACATTTCATGTTAGAGGAAGGATCTCAGGTTTGGTATTAGAAGCATTGAGATATCACATCTCATGCTATAGGAAGGGTCTCAGGATTGGAATGGGAAGCAGTTGGATATCACATCTCATGCTATAGGAAGGGTCTCAGGTTTGGTATAAGCATTGAGATATCACATCTCATGCTATAGGACGGGTCTCAGGATTGGAATGGAAGGAGTTGGATATCACATCTCATGTTATAGGAAGGATCTCAGGTTTGGTATTAGAAGCATTGAGACATCACATCTCATGCTATAGGAAGGGTCTCAGGGTTGGAATGGGAAGGAGTTGGATATCACATCTCATCCAATAGGAAGGGTCTCAGGTTTGGTATAAGCATTGAGATATCACATCTCTGCTATCGTAAGGGTCTCAGGATTGGATTGGGAAGGAGTTGGATATCCCTTCTCATGCTATAGGAAGTGTCTCAGGTTGGAATGGGAAGGAGTTGGATATCACATCTCATTCATGTTATAGGAAGGGTCTCAGGATTGGAATGGGAAGGATTTGGATATCACATCTCTTGCTATAGAAGGGTCTCAGGATTGGAATGGGTAGGAGTTGGATATTACTTTCTTGCTATAGGAAGGGTCTCAGGGTTGGAATGGGAAGGAGTTGGATATCACATATGCTATAGTTAGTGTCTCAGGTTTGGAACGGGAAGGAGTTGGATATCACATCTCATGTTATAGGAAGGGTCTCAGGTTTGGTATAAGCATTGAGATATCACATCTCTGCTATCGGAAGCGGCTCAGGATTGGAATGGGAAGGAGTTGGATATCCCATCTCATGTTATAGGAAGAGTCTCTGGTTTGGTATTAGAATCATTGAGATATCACATCGCATGCTGTAGGAAGGGTCTAAGGATTGGAATGGGATGGACTTGGATATCACATCTCATGCTATAGGTAGGCTCTCAGGTGGTTTGGTATAAGCATTGAGATATCACATCTCATGCTATAGGAAGGGTCTCAGGATTGGAATGGGAAGGAATTGGATATCACATCTCATGCTATAGGAAGGGTCTCAGATTTGGTATAAGCATTGAGATATCACATCTCATGCTAAAGGAAGGGTCTCAGGATTGGAATGGGAAGGAGTTTTATATGACATCTCAGGCCATAGGAAGGTTCTCAGGTTTGGTATAAGCATTGAGATATCACATCTCTGCTATCGGAAGGGTCTCAGGATTGGAATGGGAAGGAGTTGGATATCCCATCTCATGTTATAGCAAGGGTCTGTAAGGATATTTGGCGTGTTACAGTACAGAGTACAGCAATACTGCACAAGTAGCAACATTTTTTTGCAGCACCACCACCACAAGGGTGCGGTGCATTGCTATATGGGTTAGCAGATTAACAAGGAAAGACAGACTATTCAGTCAAAAACGATTTTAACATATAAGATGCAAATCTATTTTTACAGTTAAAAGCACACGTGTTCATTTAAAAATGCACACTATTTTTCACCTGAAATGCCTATATTGCTAGAGACACATTTGAAAATTAACAGCTAACATATTAACCATTAACCTGACTAATAAAACCTTATTTTAATATAACTCACTAATAAAATGTGTTCTCCACTGCAGAATTAGGCATACTCTGAAAACCATTTAAATGTGTGTGCAGATTTTTTTTTCTCTTCTCTTCTCTGCCTGATTCTCCGTGTTTTTGTGCACAGTAACTGCAGGAAGGAGGAAGTCAGATTTGCAACAATTGCAAATGTATAAGCGAAGCTATTGTTGAAGAGTAGGAGGATGAGAGATGATGGATTTCATTGGGACACGTCATACAGAGGGCTGAGAGGAAAGTTTTAGTGGGCAGTATCAGGGAAAAAGACAGGCAGACATCTTTCTGCACTACTGGGGAGAAGACCTGGCTGTGGGGTCCTGACTGAATGCAAATTCCGGTGTCCTGCTGCAGTCGAGACTGGGGAAAGCTGAAAGAAAAACCTTTCCACTGGCTGAGGCATTCCTATCTGAAAAAGCTGAGAATTCCAGGCAATGACCCCGGCTTGAGAAGGCAAGCGTTCCTTTTTGCTGGAGTTAATCCAAGAGAGCCACATTCACAAAGAGAACAACTAAAGAGATAAGGTAATGAGAAGTGTGGGAGCTGAGTGTGTACGGTGATATGCAGTCAGTGTAGGATTCCTGTGCGTGTCTTAATCAAATACCAATGTTGCAAGTTGAATTCTGTTCTCCGCCACGCTCTTTGCAGTGTGTCATAGAAAATGCTTTTACTGTACCATTTTATTTATTTCTGTAAAGAATGAGATCATGTCTAAATGCAACTTTTATAATACAGAAAATATTTGAAAACAGACGGGTGGTTTATTTTCTATTTACCATTACAATGCCAATGATGTGGGGAGATTTTTAAACAGTGCAATGGTCATTTTAAGACAGATGTGTGCATGTCAGAATCAGTATGAATAATTGTGAGTGACTGTAGTATAACTTGTTGGAGGTACATGAGCCAACGGGAAGAGAGACTCTCTGAACATAGCTCCCTACCGTATATAAGGTAGTGGAAATTACCACAAAACTACCACATATAGCTCTCTGTCGTAAATAAGTCAGTGAGTTTGCCCATGGTGGCGCACCAACACTATCACTGGAAAATGTGGTATCCCTAGAATGCAGGTCTGAGGTCTCTCTAGTGATCACACGAAAAATCTAAGCGAAGATAAGGGATTCTGGACATTGGGGCCACAAATAAAACAAGGGAATTATGCTCACCAAAATACCACCAACCACGTATACCAAATATGCAGGTCTGGGTGCTGAAATAATGCATGTCCATTGTATTATTGTTGCACATGGCCAAATCTGAATACAAAGAGTGATTATTGCTAAGTTATTTTTCGGCGGTAATAAAATACCGTCAGGCCCCAAATCTCCACAAAATACCCTACATATATATGGTGCGTTGCAGGCCGGGAAAGTGATCACAGAATACCTACTGGGCGTGGCAAGCGTGTCTCACACTGCCATTTGCACATTAAAGGGAACCCATTTTATAATAGCAGTGTGCCACTAAAAACGAATTTCAGAATGTCACAAAGGGAAACCACATTCTCAGATCTAGTGCAATATTTAGAGGCAAAGTTATTTGCACATGGGAATTGGTCTTCGAACAGTACCTTAGAATGGAGTAACCGCATTCAGGGTGAGGTGCAGAAAGAAAAACTAGACAATATTTTTGCAGAAGGCAGCATAATTCAGGTCTGCCTTACAAGATTATTGAATGCAGCCGATAAAAGTGCAGAGAAAGACTGTTTAATACGGCTATGCGGCAAAATATGGTTTATTTTAAACAAGTCACTGCGAATGCAAGAGAATGATACTCAGCTAATTAACAGGTTAAAGACTGAATTAGATGGGGCAAGTAAAAATCAGGAAATGTTGAGAGCAGAATTGGATGTATGCCAAAAAGACATGCAATTAAAATGCAGAGACTTTGATACTCAGTTATCCAAAAGCAAGAAACAATTTGAAGATAGTGAGCAAGAATTGACACACTTAAAAGCCTTAGTGGATCACATTAGGCAGGATAAAGATGAGATTGTTTCAGAAATGCAGATTTTACAAAAAGAACATTGCGAAAAAGAAGGTGATCTCCAGGGTGTAGAACAAGAAATGATTAAAATGATTCAAGAAAGAGACAAAAGAAATAAAGAGTTCAATGAATGCCAAATGCAAATGTGTGACATGCAGGAGGCGATTAATAAAATGAGCGATGAAAATAATTATTTACAGAATGAAGCAACCAGACTCCTTAAAAAGTGTAAGGACTTAGAACAGCAAATGTGCATTCCCAGGTCCCAGGAGAGGCGGCAGGGTACCACATTCAATGGAGTGGAGGTGAATTCTAGCTCTGCCCAAAGAGCTAGTGCCCCAGTGACAGGGCCGGTGATACTCCCATTGGGGGCAGTCACCAATCTCATACACCTGAAAACAGGATTGACTCACAAAATAGTGCAATTCCATGCATTGCAACAAGTAGCCCCATAAAAATAATGAAATCCATTAAAGCCCTGATCAAACCATTTAAAAAGGGAGGTGAATGCTGCATTGAGGATCACTTAGAAGCGGTGCATGACATTTTTAAAGCACTCCAGATACCTAAGGAACAGTACAGACAATATTTTCATTTAACTTTAGATGCCCCGACGGCCAGCATCATAAGGGGATTAAATGAACAGCAGAATATGACATGGCTGGAGTTTGAAAAAGAAATTAGGCGTCATTTTTCTCCTTTTCAGTCATTGCAGGAGGCAAAGAAAGTCGCGTACACTATTACTGCTGGACCTAATACATCCCCTCGCCAATTTTTACAAGACTTAAAAAGAGCATTCTCTCGCTTTGATGTATCTTTTGACTCAAATTCCAATGAGTTTAAAACCGCATATTTCTATGGGCTACAGAAAGACATCATATCCCAATTGGTCCGTGAATTTGACCGTGACAAGTCCCTTGAATGGATTGTACATCAAAGCACAAAGCTATATGAGGTACTCTATTGTCAGGGTAGAGAAAGTGATAAAATGAAAGATACTAGGCCTAAATCTAAAGAACCCTCAGCCACAGTAATGGAAATCAGGTCAGCCAAAATGTCCCTTGAGTCTGCTCAAAGCCAAGGTAAAAATAATGTGACACCTGAACAAAGGGGTAATCAACAAAGATCACCATTTCCTGTACCAATGTTCCAATCACATGATCCTAGTAATAGAGAGAGCTACATCAGCCCTAGATATTTAGGAGATAGACCCCGGGTAAGATACCGGTCTGATATGGCAGGTATGAACAATAACCAGAGACAAAATCAAGATCAAAGAAATGATGGTCCCTACCAGTCATTGGGGACACAGAGCAGATTTGATCCCAGCACCATGATATATGGTAATCAGGATAGGCCCCGATATGTGGATCGATTTACTGATAATGGAAATCAATATAGGGGCCAGTACCCACAATCTGAGAGACAGGACATGAGGCAAAACGTGAACTACAGTCCACGCCAGTACAATGATTCCCCACCAGGGGACTATAATCAAAGGATGGGTGCAACCCGCTCCCCTCCACAAATGAATCAAGAGTTCAGAAACCATCCCAACCGGTATCAATCACCTGAGAGGTATCAGAATAGATCCAATCAGGGGGAAAACAACCAATATCGACCTAGGCCACAGAAAGAGGATCCTAGAGAGGTGGAAAGGTTCCAATGCCTTGAGGCCCAAGTGAAAATGTTAGCTGAGCAAATAGGAAAGCTCTATACAGCGCAAAAACAACCTTCCAAAGAGGGGGCTGATGGCCATAGCAATGACCGGGGGGCTTCCGAAAAGTGACTAAGTACTCATGATAACTGCAGTGCCAAAATGACAGATTGCTCTGATATAACTTTGCATAACGACTCTGAGATGACTAATGGATTAAAAATGAAAGTACCAGTAAATGAAATTGTGATGGAAAGTGTAAATACTTCTAAAAAAGAGGTACGGTTTAACTTAGAGCTAAATAAAACAGTAAAGATTTGCACAAATGAAAAAGAAACATTAGGAATTCCAAAAGAACAAAGGGACAGATTTAAGAAAAATGACTCATGCATGGGGAATACCAGTGAACAGGGAGTAAGTGGGGATGCCATAGCTCCTTCCCTGGGCAAGCAAAACAATGACCAAACACAGACAGAAAAAGGAAATACTCACAAGGAGGGTACAAGTCAATCACCTGAAAAATTCTTTGAGCCACATATTTTTGAAGAGGCTGAAAGGGCTGGTATTACACTAAATGATCACAAATGCACAGAATTAAAAAATGACAAATTGCTGAATGATGTTGTTACACATGTTCAGTTGGAAGGTTGTAATGTGGTCTCTGATGTTACCCAGATGGATGGGCGAACGGTGGCCACACTCCAAAAAACCTCTGAACATGGAGAAATGAATAAAATACCTCGCACAGAAATGGGTAAAAAGGAGGGAAAAATGTCTTTTCATTTACCAATGTGCTTAGCCAAAAGTGAAAAAGACCTGAGAAAGGTGAGCCCTGAAATCAGTAAGAATTCACATTTCTTATGTGTATTAGAGGAAGTTGAGGACAGATATTATGCACCCATCACTGTAGAAGAAAAATGCCACACCTTTGCTATGATTGACACTGGCGCACAGGCCACAATTATGTCCAAGGAGCTGGTAAAGAGTATCAATGAAGGGAGGCCTCCACAGAGTCAGATCACAGTGAAGGCAAATCAAGGCCCAGTGCATAACTTTAATGGGGAGGAGGTGCCCATCATAGGTGTAACTGAGGTTGACATAAAAATAGGAAAGCACAGAATGAAACAAGAGGTATTGATCACATCTATTTGTGAAATTCCATTTCTGATGGGGACAGATTGCCTGAAAAGATTGTCTCCTCTCATAGATGGGGTGAATGGAGTGCTGTGGTCCTTAACCAAAAAACCATTGAGGCCTAAGAAACTAAAATCACAAAACAGCAATATAAAAGAATGTCACACCGTTGCCAAAACAAATGATGCTGTGGAGGTATATCTCCAGAATAGCTGCATACCTAGTGTCACTGTTATATTAATGTGTCAAGACAAAGATCAGAGCGACAATGAAAAACTACCTGTACAAATATACTTGGACCCAAGGAAAGATTGGCAGACTGCTATAGATGAGCACACATTACGTTTTTACTTAAAAGAGAATACATGCAAACAGAATATTGTTCCTAAAACAGATTCAGAAAAACACATTACCACTCTGGCAGAGATACACATGGAAGATGAGCAACCATGGGTTCACGTTGGTATAAATGATTATCTTAAAACAATAAAAGCCACTTTAGCGCTTGAACATGAAAGGAGTTTCATTAATGAAAAATTGTTGCAAAAAATTATGGAGAGGGAAGAAATCCCGAAATTTAGGATTAAAAACCAATATGTTTCTGGGTTGGACAGTCCAGACTTTGAAAACCGAATTACAGGCAGATGCATGCTTAAAATTAGCATTGGGCAGAAAACAATTTACCATAATGTATGGATAGTGAATGGAGCACAAAATGAATTTTACATGGGCAATGACATCATGCACAGAATGTGTATGGTGTTAGATTTCCTTAATCAAAAAATATGGTCACGCCTAGGTGGGCCGGCACCTGAATTTGAAGACAAAAGAAGGGCTTATCATTGTGCACAACTAGTTCCTTATGCAGTCGAATTACAAATGAGGAAAAATACTATTGTTCCTGCATTTACAAAACAGTTTGCAATAACACTGAAATGCAAAAATGGACAGCAGATGAAAGGCTCTGATGCATTTGTATGCCTGAATGAATCCATAAAACAGCAAGGCCTGGATTATGAATACATTCCATTGGTAGACATTGGTGAGGGATCTGTAAAAATCATGGTAAATAATAAAGGTTGTCAGGATATTCATTTAGAGGAAAACTCCCCATTAGGAATGGCCATACAAAAATCACATTATACGGCAGATTTAAATAACATGGTGATTGGGAATATTCCTGAAAAATATGTAGATGCTAAGGGCGAGTTGCCAGAACACCTGGACTCTCAGCCCAAAGGAATATTTAAAATTCATTCTGTGTATCCTTATGATTCAAATGAGACAGTGTGCTGCCATCAAGAGGATTGCATAATATTTAATTTAAATGAAAATGAAACAGGAAATCAGCCCATTGAAGTGGAAGCTGATCTGCCAAAATATTTGAAAGTGGCAGCTCTACAAAAAGACACAGCCACACAGTTAGAGGAAAGCGCTGAGATTCCTTTACCAGAAGAGTTTCCAGAATTTTCCAGAATGGTAGAAGAGCAGATCTCCTTAGCGGATGCATGTGACAGCGATGAGGATCGACGCAATCTGAGGGAAATATTTATGGAGTTTAAGGATGTATTTGCAAAAGATGCTTATGATTGTGGTTTAACTGATTTACATGTGGCCACACTACCAGAAGGTTGTAGCAGAAATCCAGTGTTTGTACGCCAGTATAGACTACCGCTGGCATGTTTAGAATCATTGGCAGAGATTATTAAAAATTTGGAATCACGGGGAATAATTAGGCCCATTCATAGCACATCCAATACGCCTATTTTAGGTGTGTTAAAGCCAAATGGTCAATGGCGGCTGTGTGCAGACTTAAGAGAGTTAAATAAAAGAGTACCAGTATCTAGATGGCCACTACCATTCATTGATCAGGGCCTAGCTCAGATACATGGTTCAAATGTATTTACCACGTTAGATCTCACATCTGGATATTGGTGTGTGCCATTGGCAGAGGAGATACAACACCTATTTTCCTTTACATTTGACAGGACTCAATATGCCTGGCTTAGAGCTCCGTTCGGGTACATCAATAGTGGGAGTGAATTTGGCATATTTTTGAGAAAGGCCATGCCAGATGCAGCGGAAAGAGGAACAATAGTTTATGTGGATGATGTCTTGATAAAAAATGAAAACCTTAAAAGCCATTTTGATGAAATAAGACATGTGCTTGTCCAATTGCAGAAAGCAGGCGCCAAAGTATCTTTGCAAAAAGCACAATGGTGCAAGAAAAAAGTGAACTTTCTAGGGCATGAAGTGACTGAACATGGGCTAAATCCACAAAGGAAGAAAATAGAGGCCATACAAAGATTAAAAGATCCTAAAAATGTGAAAGGAGTAAAAAGTTTATTAGGGATGACAGGCTATAACAGAAAGTTCATTGAGAATTATGCAGAAATCACTCAACCATTGACTAAACTGCTTAAACTAAATACTCCCTGGAGATGGGAAAGAGAGCAGTCTGATGCAATGGCTAGATTGAAGGAATGTCTTGTAAAGGCACCATGTTTAGCATACCCCATAAAGGACAGGGATTTCTTTATAGAAATAGGCTTTTCTGAACATTGTATGTCAGCAGTGTTATCACAAAAACACGATTTGAATCACAAAACCATTGCATATGCAAGTAAGGCATTTTCCCAAGTTGAAATGAAATTTAATGAATGCGAAAAGGCCCTATTAACCACTGTGTGGGCGCTACAACATTTCCGCCCCATTGTTCAGGGAGAAAAGGTGATTATTGAAACAAATCATCAACCTTTGCAATTTTTAGAGAGTAAAAGAATTAGATCAGGCAATCTAGCGCAATCCAGAATCACTTCATGGACACTGGCATTACAAGGTTTTCCCGTAGAAGTAAGATATGGACAAAATAAAAAGAGCCCAATTGCTCAAGGGTTAGCTGACTTACATGACTGTGCAGCTGAACAAATAACAAATGAAATGGATGTGGAAGCTAGTTTACAGGAATTTGAACAATCACCACACAAAGCTTTTGATGAAAAAACATGCAAGGATTTGCCAACTGTATATGTGGATGGTTGTGCTTTTCACATTGAAAATGACAGTAATAAACAATTAGTGGCAGGAATAGGAAATGTCTGGTTGAAATGTGAAGGCGTTCCTAGTATAGGGATGAGGATTGGAGATAGGAGCAGTCAGGTGGCGGAATTGGCAGCCATCTATAAAGCAATTGCTACTGCAGTTGATAAAAAGTTCAGTGAAATTGTCCTGGTGACTGATTCTGACTATGCACGGAATAGCTTTGTGGAGTATTTGCCTGGTTGGAAAGCAAGAGGCATGGTTACATACAACAAAAAGCCACTTAAACATGGAAAAATGATACAAGCCATAGACAAATTGGTGTCAGAAAATAATTTAACAATATACTGGAGAAAAATTCATGGGCATTTAAAAACACCAGGAGAGGATAAGGAGGGAAATGATAAGGCAGACCATCTGGCTAAGATTGGGGCTGTGATGGGAGAATTGCTACCTATTGATTATTTAATGGGTGAAATACAAATTGATGCAGTCACACGTTCTAAAGCACCAAAGGAGGTAGATCAACCGGTGGTGCAGTGGAGTCATGACACGCCAGACCAAGATTTGATTGAGGCACAAAAGAATGATCAAATTTTGGGAATCTATTATAATCATTTGATAGATCCTGAACAAAATCCTTTAACAGAAAATGATTGTATGGGAAAAGAAGAGTTGAGGGTGTTATTAAAGAACAAAACACGAATTAGATTACAGGATGGACTCATGATTAGAGAGTCCATAACAGGGCAAATACAGTGGGTAGTACCCCTTTCATTCAGAGGACTAATGCTACACCATGCACATGATGCCATAACTGCAGGCCATAGGGGTTCACAAAAGACATTAGAAATACTAAAAGATTATGCTTACTGGCCACATATGTCCCAAGATGTGGAATTATATACTAGAGGATGTCTAGTATGCGCCCAATTTAAACCTGCTTCACCAATGCATAGAGCACCATTGATGAAAAGAGGCCTAACTCTCCCATGGTCAGATTTGCAAATAGACTATGTAGGTCCTTTAAAAAGGTCGAGCAGGGGACACCGCTATATTTTGAGTGTGGTATGTTTGATGTCAAAGTGGATTGAGTGCATTCCCGCACCAGATTGTAGTGCGCAAACAGCAGCCACATTGCTGGTGAACCATGTGTTCTCAAGGTTTGGGTTGCCACAAAGAATTGAGTCAGACAGAGGAAGTCATTTCACAAGTACTCTAATGAGTAAGGTATGGCAAATACTAGGTGTGAAAAGGAAACTACATATCGCATATCGGGCGGCGTCTTCAGGTACAGTTGAAAGAAGCAATAGGTCTGTTGTGGATATTTTAAAGAAATTTGTGGCAGAAGCAGGTTCCAGCTGGGATTTGCGTTTACCATTGGTTTTGATGGCAATCAGGTCGACTCCTGCCAAAGCAACAGGTGTTAGCCCCCATGAGGTCTTAACAGGTAGGAAAATGGTGTTACCACAACACCTACTATACAGAACACATGAGCAAACTCTAGTGAGTGCATCCACAGTTCATGAATATATTGATGAACTGAGGAGGCATTTGCAACACGCATTTGCTTTTGTGCAGAGAAATCTGGAAAGAGCTGCTGACAGTGCTAAGTCATATTATGACAAAAAGACATCAGTAAAGGAATACAGTGTAGGGGATCAGGTGTACAAGTTTCATTTTGGAAAAAGTAAACAGAAAAATTCTAAATTTCTAGCAGCCTGGCAGGGGCCATTTCGAATTATAGATAAAGTCTCTCCTGTAGTGTATAAAATTTTGAAAAATGAAGGTGAAACAGCAATAGAGCAGTTTGTCCATGTAAATCAAATCAAACCATGCCATCCCAGACATGAGATCAGGCAGCTTGAGCATGTGGAAACGGATAGAGTCCCTTGAGAAAATAAATGGGTGTAATCAGGAGGCAGTGACAAAGAAGTTAAAAAAAAGTTGATTGTTATGATGGCACATAAACACTGTAATATATGTAAAAATATATAATATAAATAAATAAATAAATAAATATATGCACATATAACGGAAGATCGTGGTTGGTGTGCAGAGAGAAAGTGTATTAAATATTGAATGCTGTTTTATATATGCTTGTTTTCTTTTAACTTGTGTTTAATTTCAGAAAAAAAAAGAAAAGAAATATTTTTACCAAGCATGTTTTATTTTTGGCAAAAGGATGAAGTTAGTATTGTGCTATGTACTTAATCTGTTTATTTTCTATTTTGATTTAGACAATTAACATTATTTGGTCGGAGGTTCCGGGATCAGAGGCCACGGGAGACGATGGAGTCCTGGAGTCCCCTGGATGAAGACCAAAAGATGCCTGCCTCCAGGTGGAGGTGAAGACAAAATAACCGGAATGCCAAAAGAGATGACTACTGTGGATTCAAGATTGCCAAGATGAAAGAGTACTCGAATGAACCGAATAACATCGCTGGTCGGGACATACCAAAAGAGACAAAACAAAAGTTCCGGCATATGAAGTTCCACGTATTTATTATTTTAATTATTTATTTTAACTTGTTATATTACTTATTTGTTTTAGTTAGTTGTTTTATTTCATTGTTTTTAATTGACTTGGAAAATTTAAACTTAAAGTAATGCCACTTCCACTGAGAAGGCAAATGTGGAACATTTTATGAACTGATGGACTCAGATGAAATGTTGATTGCAAATTTTCATTGATGCACATGAATATTCATTTTGTTGGATTGCTATATTGCAAAAAAAAATAGAACAAGTTGTTTTTAGGAATTGGCTTGGATTATAGCCAAGTTCTAAAAACAAAAGGAGGGTATATAGGAAGGGTCTCAGATTTGGTATAAGCATTGAGATATCACATCTCATGCTAAAGGAAGGGTCTCAGGATTGGAATGGGAAGGAGTTTTATATGACATCTCAGGCCATAGGAAGGTTCTCAGGTTTGGTATAAGCATTGAGATATCACATCTCTGCTATCGGAAGGGTCTCAGGATTGGAATGGGAAGGAGTTGGATATCCCATCTCATGTTATAGCAAGGGTCTCAGGTTTCGTATGAGAAGCATAGAGATATCACATCTCATGCTATAGGACGGGTCTCAGGATTGGAATGGAAGGAGTTGGATATCACATCTCATGTTATAGGAAGGATCTCAGGTTTGGTATTAGAAGCATTGAGACATCACATCTCATGCTATAGGAAGGGTCTCAGGGTTGGAATGGGAAGGAGTTGGATATCACATCTCATCCAATAGGAAGGGTCTCAGGTTTGGAATGGGAAGGAATTGGATATCACATCTCATGTTATAGGAAGGATCTCAGGTTTGGTATTAGAAGCATTGAGATATCACATCTCATGCTATAGGAAGGGTCTCAGGATTGGAATGTGAAGGATTTAGATATCACATCTCATGCTAAAGGAAGGGTCTCAGGTTTGGTAGAAGCATTGATATATCACGTCTCTGCTATAGGAAGGGTCTCATTTTTGGAATGGGAAGGAGTTGGATATCACATATGCTATAGTTAGTGTCTCAGGTTTGGAACGGGAAGGAGTTGGATATCACATCTCATGTTATAGGAAGGGTCTCAGGTTTGGTATAAGCATTGAGATATCACATCTCTGCTATCAGAAGCGGCTCAGGATTGGAATGGGAAGGAGTTGGATATCCCATCTCATGTTATAGGAAGAGTCTCTGGTTTGGTATTAGAATCATTGAGATATCACATCGCATGCTGTAGGAAGGGTCTAAGGATTGGAATGGGATGGACTTGGATATCACATCTCATGCTATAGGT
This sequence comes from Ambystoma mexicanum, assembly GCF_040938575.1. NCBI lineage: Eukaryota > Metazoa > Chordata > Amphibia > Caudata > Ambystomatidae > Ambystoma > Ambystoma mexicanum. The sequence continues at coordinate 325,865,009 of NC_090936.1, forward strand.
AGGCTCTCAGGTGGTTTGGTATAAGCATTGAGATATCACATCTCATGCTATAGGAAGGGTCTCAGGATTGGAATGGGAAGGAATTGGATATCACATCTCATGCTATAGGAAGGGTCTCAGATTTGGTATAAGCATTGAGATATCACATCTCATGCTAAAGGAAGGGTCTCAGGATTGGAATGGGAAGGAGTTGTATATGACATCTCAGGCCATAGGAAGGTTCTCAGGTTTGGTATAAGCATTGAGATATCACATCTCTGCTATCGGAAGGGTCTCAGGATTGGAATGGGAAGGAGTTGGATATCCCATCTCATGTTATAGTAAGGGTCTCAGGTTTGGTATTAGAAGCATAGAGATATCACATCTCATGCTATAGGAAGGGTCTCAGGATTTGAATGGCAAGGAGTTGGATATCACATCTCATGCCATAGGAAGGGTCTCAGGTTTGGTATAAGCATTGAGATATCACATCTCTGCTATCGGAAGGGTCTCAGGATTGGATTGGGAAGGAGTTGGATATCCCTTCTCATGCTATAGGAAGTGTCTCAGGTTGGAATGGGAAGGAGTTGGATATCACATCTCATGTTATAGGAAGGGTCTCAGGATTGGAATGGGAAGGATTTGGATATCACATCTCTTGCTATAGGAAGGGTCTCAGGATTGGAATGGGTAGGATTTGGATATTACTTTCTTGCTATAGGAAGGGTCTCATGTTTGGAATGGGAAGGAGTTGGATATCACATATGCTATAGTTAGTGTCTCAGGTTTGGAACGGGAAGGAGTTGGATATCACATCTCATGTTATAGGAAGGGTCTCAGGTTTGGTATAAGCATTGAGATATCACATCTCTGCTATCGGAAGCGGCTCAGGATTGGAATGGGAAGGAGTTGGATATCCCATCTCATGTTATAGGAAGAGTCTCAGGTTTGGTATAAGCATTGAGATATCACATCTCTGCTATCGGAAGGGTCTCAGGATTGGAATGGGAAGGAGTTGGATATTCCCATCTCATGTTATCGGAAGGATCTCATGTTTGGTATTAGAAGTATTGAGATATATCTCATGCTATAGGAAGGGTCTCAGGATTGGAATGGGAAGGAGTTGGATATCACATCTCATGCTATAGGGAGGGTCTCAGGATTGGAATGGGAAGGACTTAGATATCACATATCATGCTATAGGGAGGGTCTCAGTTTTGATATTAGAAGCATTGAGATATCACATCTCATGCTATCGGAAGTGTCTCAGGATTGGAATGGGAAGGAGCTGGATATCACATCTCATGCTAAAGGAAGGGTCTCAGGTTTGGAACGGGAAGGATTTGGATATCACATCTCATGTTATAGGAAGGGTCTCAGGTTTGGTATAAGCATTGAGATATCACATGCTATCGGAAGTGTCTCAGGATTGGAATGGGAAGGAGTTGGATATCCCATCTCATGTTATAGGACGGGTCTCAGGTTTGTTATTAGAATCATTGAGATATCATATTGCATGCTGTAGGAAGGGTCTAAGGGTTGGAATGTGAAGGACTTGGATATCACATCTCATGCTATAGATAGGCTCTTAGGTTTGGAAAGGGAAGGAGTTGGATATCACATTTCATGTTAAAGGAAGGATCTCAGGTTTGGTATTAGAAGCATTGAGATATCACATCTCATGCTATAGGAAGGGTCTCAGGATTGGATTGGGAAGGAGTTGGATATCCCTTCTCATGCTATAGGAAGTGTCTCAGGTTGGAATGGGAAGGAGTTGGATATCACATCTCATGTTATAGGAAGGGTCTCAGGATTGGAATGGGAAGGATTTGGATATCACATCTCTTGCTATAGGAAGGGTCTCAGGATTGGAATGGGTAGGATTTGGATATTACTTTCTTGCTATAGGAAGGGTCTCATGTTTGGAATGGGAAGGAGTTGGATATCACATATGCTATAGTTAGTGTCTCAGGTTTGGAACGGGAAGGAGTTGGATATCACATCTCATGTTATAGGAAGGGTCTCAGGTTTGGTATAAGCATTGAGATATCACATCTCTGCTATCGGAAGCGGCTCAGGATTGGAATGGGAAGGAGTTGGATATCCCATCTCATGTTATAGGAAGAGTCTCAGGTTTGGTATAAGCATTGAGATATCACATCTCTGCTATCGGAAGGGTCTCAGGATTGGAATGGGAAGGAGTTGGATATTCCCATCTCATGTTATCGGAAGGATCTCATGTTTGGTATTAGAAGTATTGAGATATATCTCATGCTATAGGAAGGGTCTCAGGATTGGAATGGGAAGGAGTTGGATATCACATCTCATGCTATAGGGAGGGTCTCAGGATTGGAATGGGAAGGACTTAGATATCACATATCATGCTATAGGGAGGGTCTCAGTTTTGATATTAGAAGCATTGAGATATCACATCTCATGCTATCGGAAGTGTCTCAGGATTGGAATGGGAAGGAGCTGGATATCACATCTCATGCTAAAGGAAGGGTCTCAGGTTTGGAACGGGAAGGATTTGGATATCACATCTCATGTTATAGGAAGGGTCTCAGGTTTGGTATAAGCATTGAGATATCACATGCTATCGGAAGTGTCTCAGGATTGGAATGGGAAGGAGTTGGATATCCCATCTCATGTTATAGGACGGGTCTCAGGTTTGTTATTAGAATCATTGAGATATCATATTGCATGCTGTAGGAAGGGTCTAAGGGTTGGAATGTGAAGGACTTGGATATCACATCTCATGCTATAGATAGGCTCTTAGGTTTGGAAAGGGAAGGAGTTGGATATCACATTTCATGTTAAAGGAAGGATCTCAGGTTTGGTATTAGAAGCATTGAGATATCACATCTCATGCTATAGGAAGGGTCTCAGGATTGGAATGGGAAGCAGTTGGATATCACATCTCATGCTATAGGAAGGGTCTCAGGTTTGGTATAAGCATTGAGATATCACATCTCATGCTATAGGACGGGTCTCAGGATTGGAATGGAAGGAGTTGGATATCACATCTCATGTTATAGGAATGATCTCAGGTTTGGTATTAGAAGCATTGAGACATCACATCTCATGCTATAGGAAGGGTCTCAGGGTTGGAATGGGAAGGAGTTGGATATCACATCTCATCCAATAGGAAGGGTCTCAGGTTTGGAATGGGAAGGAATTGGATATCACATCTCATGTTATAGGAAGGATCTCAGGTTTGGTATTAGAAGCATTGAGATATCACATCTCATGCTATAGGAAGGGTCTCAGGATTGGAATGTGAAGGATTTGGATATCACATCTCATGCTAAAGGAAGGGTCTCAGGTTTGGTAGAAGCATTGAGATATCACATCTCTGCTATCGGAAGGGTCTCAGGATTGGAATGGGAAGGAGTTGGATATCCCATCTCATGTTATAGGAAGGGTCTCAGGTTTGGTATTAGAAGCATAGAGATATCACATCTCATGCTATAGGAAGGGTCTCAGGATTTGAATGGCAAGGAGTTGGATATCACATCTCATGCCATAGGAAGGGTCTCAGGTTTGGTATAAGCATTGAGATATTACATCTCTGCTATCAGAAGGGTCTCAGGATTGGATTGGGAAGGAGTTGGATATCCCTTCTCATGCTATAGGAAGTGTCTCAGGTTGGAATGGGAAGGAGTTGGATATCACATCTCATGTTATAGGAAGGGTCTCAGGATTGGAATGGGAAGGATTTGGATATCACATCTCTTGCTATAGGAAGGGTCTCAGGATTGGAATGGGTAGGAGTTGGATATTACTTTCTTGCTATAGGAAGGGTCTCATGTTTGGAATGGGAAGGAGTTGGATATCACATATGCTATAGTTAGTGTCTCAGGTTTGGAACGGGAAGGAGTTGGATATCACATCTCATGTTATAGGAAGGGTCTCAGGTTTGGTATAAGCATTGAGATATCACATCTCTGCTATCGGAAGCGGCTCAGGATTGGAATGGGAAGGAGTTGGATATCCCATCTAATGTTATAGGAAGAGTCTCTGGTTTGGTATTAGAATCATTGAGATATCACATCGCATGCTGTAGGAAGGGTCTAAGGATTGGAATGGGATGGACTTGGATATCACATCTCATGCTATAGGTAGGCTCTCAGGTTTGGTATAAGCATTGAGATATCACATCTCATGCTATAGGAAGGGTCTCAGGATTGGAATGGGAAGGAATTGGATATCACATCTCATGCTATAGGAAGGGTCTCAGATTTGGTATAAGCATTGAGATATCACATCTCATGCTAAAGGAAGGGTCTCAGGATTGGAATGGGAAGGAGTTGTATATGACATCTCAGGCCATAGGAAGGTTCTCAGGTTTGGTATAAGCATTGAGATATCACATCTCTGCTATCGGAAAGGTCTCAGGATTGGAATGGGAAGGAGTTGGATATCCCATCTCATGTTATAGGAAGGGCCTCAGGTTTGGTATTAGAAGCATAGAGATATCACATCTCATGCTATAGGAAGGGTCTCAGGATTGGAATTGGAAGGACTTGGATGTCACATCTCATGCTATAGGGAGGGTCTCAAGTATGATATTAGAAGCATTGAGATAACAAATCTCATGATATCGGAAGGGTCTCAGGATTGGAATGGGAAGGAGTTGGATATCACATCTCATGATAAAGGAAGGGTCTAAGGTTTGGAAGGGGAAGGATTTGGATATCACATCTCATGTTATAGGACGGGTCTCAGGTTTGGTATTAGAAGCATTGAGATATCAAGTCTCATGGTATAAGAAGGGTCTCAGAATTGGAATGGGAAGGAGTTGGATATCACACCTCAAGCTATAGGAAGGGTCTCAGGGTTGGAATGGGAAGGAGTTTGATATCACATCTCATGCCATAGTATGGGTCTCAGGTTTGGTAGAAGCATTGGGATATCACGTCTCATGCTATCGGAAGGGTATCAGTATTGGATTTGGAAGAAGTTGGATATCACATTTCATGTTATAGGAAGGGTCGCAGGATTGGAATGGGAAGGACCTGGATATCACATCTCATGCTATAGATAGGCTCTTAGGTTTGGAAAGGGAAGGAGTTGGATATCACATTTCATGTTAGAGGAAGGATCTCAGGTTTGGTATTAGAAGCATTGAGATATCACATCTCATGCTATAGGAAGGGTCTCAGGATTAGAATGGGAAGTAGTTGGATATCACATCTCATGCTATAGGAAGGGTCTCAGGTTTGGTATAAGCATTGAGATATCACATCTCATGCTATAGGACGGGTCTCAGGATTGGAATGGAAGGAGTTGGATATCACATCTCATGTTATAGGAAGGATCTCAGGTTTGGTATTAGAAGCATTGAGACATCACATCTCATGCTATAGGAAGGGTCTCAGGGTTGGAATGGGAAGGAGTTGGATATCACATCTCATCCAGTAGGAAGGGTCTCAGGTTTGGAATGGGAAGGAATTGGATATCACATCTCATGTTATAGGAAGGATCTCAGGTTTGGTATTAGAAGCATTGAGATATCACATCTCATGCTATAGGAAGGGTCTCAGGATTGGAATGTGAAGGATTTGGATATCACATCTCATGCTAAAGGAAGGGTCTCAGGTTTGGTAGAAGCATTGAGATATCACGTCTCTGCTATCGGAAGGGTCTCAGGATTGGATTGGGAAGGAGTTGGATATCCCTTCTCATGCTATAGGAAGGGTCTCAGGATTTGAATGGCAAGGAGTTGGATATCATATCTCATGCCATAGGAAGGGTCTCAGGTTTGGTATAAGCATTGAGATATCACATCTCTGCTATCGGAAGGGTCTCAGGATTGGAATGGGAAGGAGTTGGATATTCCCATCTCATGTTATAGGAAGGGTCTCAGGTTTGGTATTAGAAGCATTGAGATATCACATCTCATGCTATAGGAAGGGTCTCAGGATTGGAATGGGAAGGACTTGGATATCACATCTCATGCTATAGGGAGGGTCTCAAGTTTCATATTAGAAGCTTTGAGATATCACATCTCATGATATCGGAAGGGTCTCAGGATTGGAATGGGAAGGATTTGGATATCACATCTCATGTTATATTACGGGTCTCAGGTTTGGTATTAGAAGCATTGAGATATCAAGTCTCAGAGTATAGGAAGGGTCTCAGAATTGGAATGGGAAGGAGTTGGATATCACATCTCAAGCTATAGGAACGGTCTCATGATTGGAATGGGAAGGACTTGGATATCACATCTCATGCTATAGGAAGGCTCTCAGGTTTGGAAGGGGAAAGAGTTGGATATCACATTTCATGTTAGAGGTAGGATCTCAGGTTTGGTATTAGAGGCATTGAGATATCACATCTCATGCTATCAGAAGGGTCTCAGGAATGGAATGGGAAGGAGTTGGATATCACATCTCATGCTAAAGGGAGGGTCTCAGGTTTGGAAGGGGAAGGATTTGGATATCACATCTCATGTTATAGGAAGGATCTCAGGTTTGGTATTAGAAGCATTGAGATATCACATCTCATGCTATCGGAAGGATCGCAGGTTTGGTATTAGAAGCATTGAGATATCACATCTCATGCTATCAGAAGGGTCTCAGGATTGGAATGGGAAGGAGTTGGATATCACATCTCATGCTAAAGGGAGGGTCTCAGGTTTGGAAGGGGAAGGATTTGGATATCACATCTCATGTTATCGGAAGGATCTCACGTTTGGTATTAGAAGTATTGAGATATCATATCTCATGCTATAGGAAGGGTCTCAGGATTGGAATGGGAAAGAGTTGGATATCACATCTCATGCTATAGGGAGTGTCTCAGGATTGGAATGGGAAGGACTTAGATATCACATATCATGCTATAGGGAGGGTCTCAGTTTTGATATTAGAAGCATTGAGATATCACATCTCATGCTATCGGAAGTGTCTCAGGATTGGAATGGGAAGGAGCTGGATATCACATCTCATGCTAAAGGAAGGGTCTCAGGTTTGGAACGGGAAGGAGTTGGATATCACATCTCATGTTATAGGAAGGGTCTCAGGATTGGAATGGGAAGGACTTGGATATCATATCTCATGCTATAGGACGGGTCTCAGGTTTGTTATTAGAATCATTGAGATATCATATTGCATGCTGTAGGAAGGGTCTAAGGATTGGAATGGGAAGGACTTGGATATCACATCTCATGCTATAGATAGGCTCTTAGGTTTGGAAAGGGAAGGAGTTTGATATCACATTTCATGTTAGAGGAAGGATCTCAGGTTTGGTATTAGAAGCATTAAGATATCACATCCCATGCTATAGGAAGGGTCTCAGGATTGGAATGGGAAGTAGTTGGATATCACATCTCATGCTATAGGAAGGGTCTCAGGTTTGGTATAAGCATTGTGATATCACATCTCATGCTATAGGACGGGTCTCAAGATTGGAATGGAAGGAGTTGGATATCACATCTCATGTTATAGGAAGGATCTCAGGTTTGATATTAGAAGCATTGAGACATCACATCTCATGCTATAGGAAGGGTCTCAGGGTTGGAATGGGAAGGAGTTGGATATCACAACTCATCCAATAGGAAGGGTCTCAGGTTTGGAATGGGAAGGAGTAGGATATCACATATGCTATAGTTAGTGTCTCAGGTTTGGAACGGGAAGGAGTTGGATATCACATCTCATGCCATAGGAAGGGTCTCAGGTTTGGTATAAGCATTGAGATATCACATCTCTGCTATCGGAAGGGTCTCAGGATTGGAATGGGAAGGAGTTGGATATTCCCATCTCATGTTATAGGAAGGGTCTCAGGTTTGGTATTAGAAGCATTGAGATATCACATCTCATGCTATAGGAAGGGTCTCAGGATTGGAATGGGAAGGACTTGGATATCACATCTCATGCTATAGGAAGGGTCTCAGGTTTGGTATTAGAAGCATTGAGATATCACATCTCATGCTATAGGAAGGGTCTCAGGATTGGAATGGGAAGGACTTGGATATCACATCTCATGCTATAGGAAGGGTCTCAGGTTTGGTATTAGAAGCATTGAGATATCACATCTCATGCTATAGGAAGGGTCTCAGGATTGGAATGGGAAGGAGTTGGATATCACATCTCATGATAAAGGAAGGGTCTAAGGTTTGGAAGGGGAAGGATTTGGATATTATATCTCATGTTATACTACGGGTCTCAGGTTTGGTATTAGAAGCATTGAGATATCAAGTCTCAGAGTATAGGAAGGGTCTCAGAATTGGAATGGGAAGGAGTTGGATATCACATCTCAAGCCATAGGAAGGGTCTCAGGATTGGAATGGGAAGGACTTGGATATCACATCTCATGATATAGGAAGGCTCTCAGGTTTGGAAGGGGAAAGAGTTGGATATCACATTTCATGTTAGAGGTAGGATCTCAGGTTTGGTATTAGAGGCATGGAGATATCACATCTCATGCTATCAGAAGGGTCTCAGGAATGGAATGGGAAGGAGTTGGATATCGCATCTCATGCTAAAGGGAGGGTCTCAGGTTTGGAAGGGGAAGGATTTGGATATCACATCTCATGTTATAGGAAGGATCTGAGGTTTGGTATTAGAAGCATTGAGATATCACATCTCATGCTATCGGAAGGATCTCAGGTTTGGTATTAGAAGCATTGAGATATCACATCTCATGCTATCAGAAGGGTCTCAGGATTGGAATGGGAAGGAGTTGGATATCACATCTCATGCTAAGGGGAGGGTCTCAGGTTTGGAAGGGGAAGGATTTGGATATCACATCTCATGTTATCGGAAGGATCTCACGTTTGGTATTAGAAGTATTGAGATATCATATCTCATGCTATAGGAAGGGTCTCAGGATTGGAATGGGAAGGAGTTGGATATCACATCTCATGCTATAGGAAGTGTCTCAGGATTGGAATGGGAAGGACTTGGATATCACATCTCATGCTATAGGTAGGGTCTCAAGTTTGATATTAGAAGCATTGAGATATCACATCTCATGCTATAGGAAGGGTCTGAGGATTGGAATGGGAAGGAGTTGGATATCACATCTCATGCTATGGGAAGGGTCTCAGGTTTGGTATAAGCAGTGAGATATCACATCTCATGCTATAGGAAGTGTCTCAGGATTGGAATGGGAAGGAGTTGGATATCACATCTCATGTTATAGGAAGGATCTCAGGTTTGGTATAAGCATTGAGATATCACATCTCTGCTATCGGAAGGGTCTCAGGATTGGAATGGGAAGGAGTTGGATATTCCCATCTCATGTTATAGGAAGGGTCTCAGGTTTGGTATTAGAAGCATTGAGATATCACATCTCATGCTATAGGAAGGGTATCAGGATTGGAATGGGAAGGACTTGGATATCACATCTCATGCTATAGGGAGGGTCTCAAGTTTGATATTAGAAGCTTTGAGATATCACATCTCATGATATCGGAAGGGTCTCAGGATTGGAATGGGAAGGAGTTGGATATCACATCTCATGATAAAGGAAGGGTCTAAGGTTTGGAAGGGGAAGGATTTCGATATCACATCTCATGTTATATTACGGGTCTCACGTTTGGTATTAGAAGCATTGAGATATCAAGTCTCATAGTATAGGAAGGGTCTCAGAATTGGAATGGGAAGGAGTTGGATATCACATCTCAAGCTATAGGAAGGGTCTCAGGATTGGAATGGGAAGGACTTGGATATCACATCTCATGCTATAGGAAGGCTCTCAGGTTTGGAAGGGGAAAGAGTTGGATATCACATTTCATGTTAGAGGTAGGATCTCAGGTTTGGTATTAGAGGCATTGAGATATCACATCTCATGCTATCAGAAGGGTCTCAGGAATGGAATGGGAAGGAGTTGGATATCACATCTCATGCTAAAGGGAGGGTCTCAGGTTTGGAAGGGGAAGGATTTGGATATCACATCTCATGTTATAGGAAGGATCTCAGGTTTGGTATTAGAAGCATTGAGATATCACATCTCATGCTATCGGAAGGATCTCAGGTTTGGTATTAGAAGCATTGAGATATCACATCTCATGCTATCAGAAGAGTTTCAGGATTGGAATAGGAAGGAGTTGGATATCACATCTCATGCTAAAGGGAGGGTCTCAGGTTTGGAAGGGGAAGGATTTGGATATCACATCTCATGTTATCGGAAGGATCTCACGTTTGGTATTAGAAGTATTGAGATATCATATCTCATGCTATAGGAAGTGTCTCAGGTTGGAATGGGAAGGAGTTGGATATCACATCTCATGTTATAGGAAGGGTCTCAGGATTGGAATGGGAAGGATTTGGATATCACATCTCTTGCTATAGGAAGGGTCTCAGGATTGGAATGGGTAGGAGTTGGATATTACTTTCTTGCTATAGGAAGGGTCTCATGTTTGGAATGGGAAGGAGTTGGATATCACATATGCTATAGTTAGTGTCTCAGGTTTGGAACGGGAAGGAGTTGGATATCACATCTCATGTTATAGGAAGGGTCTCAGGTTTGGTATAAGCATTGAGATATCACATCTCTGCTATCGGAAGCGGCTCAGGATTGGAATGGGAAGGAGTTGGATATCCCATCTAATGTTATAGGAAGAGTCTCTGGTTTGGTATTAGAATCATTGAGATATCACATCGCATGCTGTAGGAAGGGTCTAAGGATTGGAATGGGATGGACTTGGATATCACATCTCATGCTATAGGTAGGCTCTCAGGTTTGGTATAAGCATTGAGATATCACATCTCATGCTATAGGAAGGGTCTCAGGATTGGAATGGGAAGGAATTGGATATCACATCTCATGCTATAGGAAGGGTCTCAGATTTGGTATAAGCATTGAGATATCACATCTCATGCTAAAGGAAGGGTCTCAGGATTGGAATGGGAAGGAGTTGTATATGACATCTCAGGCCATAGGAAGGTTCTCAGGTTTGGTATAAGCATTGAGATATCACATCTCTGCTATCGGAAAGGTCTCAGGATTGGAATGGGAAGGAGTTGGATATCCCATCTCATGTTATAGGAAGGGCCTCAGGTTTGGTATTAGAAGCATAGAGATATCACATCTCATGCTATAGGAAGGGTCTCAGGATTGGAATGGGAAGGACTTGGATGTCACATCTCATGCTATAGGGAGGGTCTCAAGTTTGATAATAGAAGCATTGAGATAACAAATCTCATGATATCGGAAGGGTCTCAGGATTGGAATGGGAAGGAGTTGGATATCACATCTCATGATAAAGGAAGGGTCTAAGGTTTGGAAGGGGAAGGATTTGGATATCACATCTCATGTTATAGGACGGGTCTCAGGTTTGGTATTAGAAGCATTGAGATATCAAGTCTCATGGTATAAGAAGGGTCTCAGAATTGGAATGGGAAGGAGTTGGATATCACACCTCAAGCTATAGGAAGGGTCTCAGGATTGGAATGGGAAGGAGTTTGATATCACATCTCATGCCATAGTATGGGTCTCAGGTTTGGTAGAAGCATTGGGATATCACGTCTCATGCTATCGGAAGGGTATCAGTATTGGATTTGGAAGAAGTTGGATATCACATTTCATGTTATAGGAAGGGTCGCAGGATTGGAATGGGAAGGACTTGGATATCATATCTCATGCTATAGGACGGGTCTCAGGTTTGTTATTAGAATCATTGAGATATCATATTGCATGCTGTAGGAAGGGTCTAAGGATTGGAATGCGAAGGACCTGGATATCACATCTCATGCTATAGATAGGCTCTTAGGTTTGGAAAGGGAAGGAGTTGGATATCACATTTCATGTTAGAGGAAGGATCTCAGGTTTGGTATTAGAAGCATTGAGATATCACATCTCATGCTATAGGAAGGGTCTCAGGATTGGAATGGGAAGTAGTTGGATATCACATCTCATGCTATAGGAAGGGTCTCAGGTTTGGTATAAGCATTGAGATATCACATCTCATGCTATAGGACGGGTCTCAGGATTGGAATGGAAGGAGTTGGATATCACATCTCATGTTATAGGAAGGATCTCAGGTTTGGTATTAGAAGCATTGAGACATCACATCTCATGCTATAGGAAGGGTCTCAGGGTTGGAATGGGAAGGAGTTGGATATCACATCTCATCCAGTAGGAAGGGTCTCAGGTTTGGAATGGGAAGGAATTGGATATCACATCTCATGTTATAGGAAGGATCTCAGGTTTGGTATTAGAAGCATTGAGATATCACATCTCATGCTATAGGAAGGGTCTCAGGATTGGAATGGGAAGGATTTGGATATCACATCTCATGCTAAAGGAAGGGTCTCAGGTTTGGTAGAAGCATTGAGATATCACGTCTCTGCTATCGGAAGGGTCTCAGGATTGGATTGGGAAGGAGTTGGATATCCCTTCTCATGCTATAGGAAGGGTCTCAGGATTTGAATGGCAAGGAGTTGGATATCACATCTCATGCCATAGGAAGGGTCTCAGGTTTGGTATAAGCATTGAGATATCACATCTCTGCTATCGGAAGGGTCTCAGGATTGGAATGGGAAGGAGTTGGATATTCCCATCTCATGTTATAGGAAGGGTCTCAGGTTTGGTATTAGAAGCATTGAGATATCACATCTCATGCTATAGGAAGGGTCTCAGGATTGGAATGTGAAGGACTTGGATATCACATCTCATGCTATAGGGAGGGTCTCAAGTTTCATATTAGAAGCTTTGAGATATCACATCTCATGATATCGGAAGGGTCTCAGGATTGGAATGGGAAGGATTTGGATATCACATCTCATGTTATATTACGGGTCTCAGGTTTGGTATTAGAAGCATTGAGATATCAAGTCTCAGAGTATAGGAAGGGTCTCAGAATTGGAATGGGAAGGAGTTGGATATCACATCTCAAGCTATAGGAAGGGTCTCAGGATTGGAATGGGAAGGCCTTGGATATCACATCTCATGCTATAGGAAGGCTCTCAGGTTTGGAAGGGGAAAGAGTTGGATATCACATTTCATGTTAGAGGTAGGATCTCAGGTTTGGTATTAGAGGCATTGAGATATCACATCTCATGCTATCAGAAGGGTCTCAGGAATGGAATGGGAAGGAGTTGGATATCACATCTCATGCTAAAGGGAGGGTCTCAGGTTTGGAAGGGGAAGGATTTGGATATCACATCTCATGTTATAGGAAGGATCTCAGGTTTGGTATTAGAAGCATTGAGATATCACATCTCATGCTATCGGAAGGATCTCAGGTTTGGTATTAGAAGCATTGAGATATCACATCTCATGCTATCAGAAGGGTCTCAGGATTGGAATGGGAAGGAGTTGGATATCACATCTCATGCAAAAGGGAGGGTCTCAGGTTTGGAAGGGGAAGGATTTGGATATCACATCTCATGTTATCGGAAGGATCTCACGTTTGGTATTAGAAGTATTGAGATATCATATCTCATGCTATAGGAAGGGTCTCAGGATTGGAATGGGAAAGAGTTGGATATCACATCTCATGCTATAGGGAGTGTCTCAGGATTGGAATGGGAAGGACTTAGATATCACATATCATGCTATAGGGAGGGTCTCAGTTTTGATATTAGAAGCATTGAGATATCACATCTCATGCTATCGGAAGTGTCTCAGGATTGGAATGGGAAGGAGCTGGATATCACATCTCATGCTAAAGGAAGGGTCTCAGGTTTGGAACGGGAAGGAGTTGGATATCACATCTCATGTTATAGGAAGGGTCTCAGGATTGGAATGGGAAGGACTTGGATATCATATCTCATGCTATAGGACGGGTCTCAGGTTTGTTATTAGAATCATTGAGATATCATATTGCATGCTGTAGGAAGGGTCTAAGGATTGGAATGGGAAGGACTTGGATATCACATCTCATGCTATAGATAGGCTCTTAGGTTTGGAAAGGGAAGGAGTTGGATATCACATTTCATGTTAGAGGAAGGATCTCAGGTTTGGTATTAGAAGCATTGAGATATCACATCCCATGCTATAGGAAGGGTCTCAGGATTGGAATGGGAAGTAGTTGGATATCACATCTCATGCTATAGGAAGGGTCTCAGGTTTGGTATAAGCATTGAGATATCACATCTCATGCTATAGGACGGGTCTCAGGATTGGAATGGAAGGAGTTGGATATCACATCTCATGTTATAGGAAGGATCTCAGGTTTGGTATTAGAAGCATTGAGACATCACATCTCATGCTATAGGAAGGGTCTCAGGGTTGGAATGGGAAGGAGTTGGATATCACAACTCATCCAATAGGAAGGGTCTCAGGTTTGGAATGGGAAGGAATTGGATATCACATCTCATGTTATAGGAAGGATCTCAGGTTTGGTATTAGAAGCATTGAGATATCACATCTCATGCTATAGGAAGGGTCTCAGGATTGGAATGTGAAGGATTTGGATATCACATCTCATGCTAAAGGAAGGGTCTCAGGTTTGGTAGAAGCATTGAGATATCACGTCTCTGCTATCGGAAGGGTCTCAGGATTGGATTGGGAAGGAGTTGGATATCCCTTCTCATGCTATAGGAAGGGTCTCAGGATTTGAATGGCAAGGAGTTGGATATCACATCTCATGCCATAGGAAGGGTCTCAGGTTTGGTATAAGCATTGAGATATCACATCTCTGCTATCGGAAGGGTCTCAGGATTGGAATGGGAAGGAGTTGGATATTCCCATCTCATGTTATAGGAAGGGTCTCAGGTTTGGTATTAGAAGCATTGAGATATCACATCTCATGCTATAGGAAGGGTCTCAGGATTGGAATGGGAAGGACTTGGATATCGCATCTCATGCTATAGGAAGGGTCTCAGGTTTGGTATTAGAAGCATTGAGATATCACATCTCATGCTATAGGAAGGGTCTCGGGATTGGAATGGGAAGGACTTGGATATCATATCTCATGCTATAGGGAGGGTCTCAAGTTTGATATTAGAAGCTTTGAGATATCACATCTCATGATATCGGAAGGGTCTCAGGATTGGAATGGGAAGGAGTTGGATATCACATCTCATGATAAAGGAAGGGTCTAAGGTTTGGAAGGGGAAGGATTTGGATATCATATCTCATGTTATACTACGGGTCTCAGGTTTGGTATTAGAAGCATTGAGATATCAAGTCTCAGAGTATAGGAAGGGTCTCAGAATTGGAATGGGAAGGAGTTGGATATCACATCTCAAGCTATAGGAAGGGTCTCAGGATTGGAATGGGAAGGACTTGGATATCACATCTCATGATATAGGAAGGCTCTCAGGTTTGGAAGGGGAAAGAGTTGGATATCACATTTCATGTTAGAGGTAGGATCTCAGGTTTGGTATTAGAGGCATTGAGATATCACATCTCATGCTATCATAAGGGTCTCAGGAATGGAATGGGAAGGAGTTGGATATCACATCTCATGCTAAAGGGAGGGTCTCAGGTTTGGAAGGGGAAGGATTTGGATATCACATCTCATGTTATAGGAAGGATCTGAGGTTTGGTATTAGAAGCATTGAGATATCACATCTCATGCTATCGGAAGGATCTCAGGTTTGGTATTAGAAGCATTGAGATATCACATCTCATGCTATCAGAAGGGTCTCAGGATTGGAATGGGAAGGAGTTGGATATCACATCTCATGCTAAAGGGAGGGTCTCAGGTTTGGAAGGGGAAGGATTTGGATATCACATCTCATGTTATCGGAAGGATCTCACGTTTGGTATTAGAAGTATTGAGATATCATATCTCATGCTATAGGAAGGGTCTCAGGATTGGAATGGGAAGGAGTTGGATATCACATCTCATGCTATAGGAAGTGTCTCAGGATTGGAATGGGAAGGACTTGGATATCACATCTCATGCTATAGGTAGGGTCTCAAGTTTGATATTAGAAGCATTGAGATATCACATCTCATGCTATAGGAAGGGTCTGAGGATTGGAATGGGAAGGAGTTGGATATCACATCTCATGCTATGGGAAGGGTCTCAGGTTTGGTATAAGCAGTGAGATATCACATCTCATGCTATAGGAAGTGTCTCAGGATTGGAATGGGAAGGAGTTGGATATCACATCTCATGTTATAGGAAGGATCTCAGGTTTGGTATAAGCATTGAGATATCACATCTCTGCTATCGGAAGGGTCTCAGGATTGGAATGGGAAGGACTTGGATATCACATCTCATGCTATAGGGAGGGTCTCAAGTTTGATATTAGAAGCTTTGAGATATCACATCTCATGATATCGGAAGGGTCTCAGGATTGGAATGGGAAGGAGTTGGATATCACATCTCATGATAAAGGAAGGGTCTAAGGTTTGGAAGGGGAAGGATTTCGATATCACATCTCATGTTATATTACGGGTCTCACGTTTGGTATTAGAAGCATTGAGATATCAAGTCTCATAGTATAGGAAGGGTCTCAGAATTGGAATGGGAAGGAGTTGGATATCACATCTCAAGCTATAGGAAGGGTCTCAGGATTGGAATGGGAAGGACTTGGATATCACATCTCATGCTATAGGAAGGCTCTCAGGTTTGGAAGGGGAAAGAGTTGGATATCACATTTCATGTTAGAGGTAGGATCTCAGGTTTGGTATTAGAGGCATTGAGATATCACATCTCATGCTATCAGAAGGGTCTCAGGAATGGAATGGGAAGGAGTTGGATATCACATCTCATGCTAAAGGGAGGGTCTCAGGTTTGGAAGGGGAAGGATTTGGATATCACATCTCATGTTATAGGAAGGATCTCAGGTTTGGTATTAGAAGCATTGAGATATCACATCTCATGCTATCGGAAGGATCTCAGGTTTGGTATTAGAAGCATTGAGATATCACATCTCATGCTATCAGAAGAGTTTCAGGATTGGAATAGGAAGGAGTTGGATATCACATCTCATGCTAAAGGGAGGGTCTCAGGTTTGGAAGGGGAAGGATTTGGATATCACATCTCATGTTATCGGAAGGATCTCACGTTTGGTATTAGAAGTATTGAGATATCATAACTCATGCTATAGGAAGGGTCTCAGGATTGGAATGTGAAGGATTTGGATATTACATCTCATGCTAAAGGAAGGGTCTCAGGTTTGGTAGAAGCATTGAGATATCACGTCTCTGCTATCGGAAGGGTCTCAGGATTGGATTGGGAAGGAGTTGGATATCACATCTCATGCCATAGGAAGGGTCTCAGGTTTGGTATAAGCATTGAGATATCACATCTCTGCTATCGGAAGGGTCTCAGGATTGGATTGGGAAGGAGTTGGATATCCCTTCTCATGCTATAGGAAGTGTCTCAGGTTGGAATGGGAAGGAGTTGGATATCACATCTCATTCATGTTATAGGAAGGGTCTCAGGATTGGAATGGGAAGGATTTGGATATCACATCTCTTGCTATAGGAAGGGTCTCAGGATTGGAATGGGTAGGAGTTGGATATTACTTTCTTGCTATAGGAAGGGTCTCATGTTTGGAATGGGAAGGAGTTGGATATCACATATGCTATAGTTAGTGTCTCAGGTTTGGAACGGGAAGGAGTTGGATATCATATCTCATGTTATAGGAAGGGTCTCAGGTTTGGTATAAGCATTGAGATATCACATCTCTGCTATCGGAAGCGGCTCAGGATTGGAATGGGAAGGAGCTGGATATCCCATCTCATGTTATAGGAAGAGTCTCTGGTTTGGTATTAGAATCATTGAGATATCACATCGCATGCTGTAGGAAGGGTCTAAGGATTGGAATGGGATGGACTTGGATATCACATCTCATGCTATAGGTAGGCTCTCAGGTGGTTTGGTATAAGCATTGAGATATCACATCTCATGCTATAGGAAGGGTCTCAGGATTGGAATGGGAAGGAATTGGATATCACATCTCATGCTATAGGAAGGGTCTCAGATTTGGTATAAGCATTGAGATATCACATCTCATGCTAAAGGAAGGGTCTCAGGATTGGAATGGGAAGGAGTTGTATATGACATCTCAGGCCATAGGAAGGTTCTCAGGTTTGGTATAAGCATTGAGATATCACATCTCTGCTATCGGAAGGGTCTCAGGATTGGAATGGGAAGGAGTTGGATATCCCATCTCATGTTATAGGAAGGGTCTCAGGTTTGGTATTAGAAGCATAGAGATATCACATCTCATGCTATAGGAAGGGTCTCAGGATTTGAATGGCAAGGAGTTGGATATCACATCTCATGCCATAGGAAGGGTCTCAGGTTTGGTATAAGCATTGAGATATCACATCTCTGCTATCGGAAGGGTCTCAGGATTGGATTGGGAAGGAGTTGGATATCCCTTCTCATACTATAGGAAGTGTCTCAGGTTGGAATAGGAAGGAGTTGGATATCACATCTCATGTTATAGGAAGGGTCTCAGGATTGGAATGGGAAGGATTTGGATATCACATCTCTTGCTATAGGAAGGGTCTCAGGATTGGAATGGGTAGGAGTTGGATATTACTTTCTTGCTATAGGAAGGGTCTCATGTTTGGAATGGGAAGGAGTTGGATATCACATATGCTATAGTTAGTGTCTCAGGTTTGGAACGGGAAGGAGTTGGATATCACATCTCATGTTATAGGAAGGGTCTCAGGTTTGGTATAAGCATTGAGATATCACATCTCTGCTATCGGAAGCGGCTCAGGATTGGAATGGGAAGGAGTTGGATATCCCATCTCATGTTATAGGAAGAGTCTCTGGTTTGGTATTAGAATCATTGAGATATCACATCGCATGCTGTAGGAAGGGTCTAAGGATTGGAATGGGATGGACTTGGATATCACATCTCATGCTATAGGTAGGCTCTCAGGTTTGGTATAAGCATTGAGATATCACATCTCATGCTATAGGAAGGGTCTCAGGATTGGAATGGGAAGGAATTGGATATCACATCTCATGCTATAGGAAGGGTCTCAGATTTGGTATAAGCATTGAGATATCACATCTCATGCTAAAGGAAGGGTCTCAGGATTGGAATGGGAAGGAGTTGTATATGACATCTCAGGCCATAGGAAGGTTCTCAGGTTTGGTATAAGCATTGAGATATCACATCTCTGCTATCGGAAGGGTCTCAGGATTGGAATGGGAAGGAGTTGGATATCCCATCTCATGTTATAGGAAGGGTCTCAGGTTTGGTATTAGAAGCATAGTGATATCACATCTCATGCTATAGGAAGGGTCTCAGGATTTGAATGGCAAGGAGTTGGATATCACATCTCATGCCATAGGAAGGGTCTCAGGTTTGGTATAAGCATTGAGATATCACATCTCTGCTATCGGAAGGGTCTCAGGATTGGATTGGGAAGGAGTTGGATATCCCTTCTCATGCTATAGGAAGTGTCTCAGGTTGGAATGGGAAGGAGTTGGATATCACATCTCATGTTATAGGAAGGGTCTCAGGATTGGAATGGGAAGGATTTGGATATCACATCTCTTGCTATAGGAAGGGTCTCAGGATTGGAATGGGTAGGAGTTGGATATTACTTTCTTGCTATAGGAAGGGTCTCATGTTTGGAATGGGAAGGAGTTGGATATCACATATGCTATAGTTAGTGTCTCAGGTTTGGAACGGGAAGGAGTTGGATATCACATCTCATGTTATGGGAAGGGTCTCAGGTTTGGTATAAGCATTGAGATATCACATCTCTGCTATCGGAAGCGGCTCAGGATTGGAATGGGAATGAGTTGGATATCCCATCTAATGTTATAGGAAGAGTCTCTGGTTTGGTATTAGAATCATTGAGATATCACATCGCATGCTGTAGGAAGGGTCTAAGGATTGGAATGGGATGGACTTGGATATCACATCTCATGCTATAGGTAGGCTCTCAGGTTTGGTATAAGCATTGAGATATCACATCTCATGCTATAGGAAGGGTCTCAGGATTGGAATGGGAAGGAATTGGATATCACATCTCATGCTATAGGAAGGGTCTCAGATTTGGTATAAGCATTGAGATATCACATCTCATGCTAAAGGAAGGGTCTCAGGATTGGAATGGGAAGGAGTTGTATATGACATCTCAGGCCATAGGAAGGTTCTCAGGTTTGGTATAAGCATTGAGATATCAAATCTCTGCTATCGGAAAGGTCTCAGGATTGGAATGGGAAGGAGTTGGATATCCCATCTCATGTTATAGGAAGGGTCTCAGGTTTGGTATTAGAAGCATAGAGATATCACATCTCATGCTATAGGAAGGGTCTCAGGATTGGAATGGGAAGGACTTGGATGTCACATCTCATGCTATAGGGAGGGTCTCAAGTTTGATATTAGAAGCATTGAGATAACAAATCTCATGATATCGGAAGGGTCTCAGGATTGGAATGGGAAGGAGTTGGATATCACATCTCATGATAAAGGAAGGGTCTAAGGTTTGGAAGGGGAAGGATTTGGATATCACATCTCATGCCATAGTATGGGTCTCAGGTTTGGTAGAAGCATTGGGATATCACGTCTCATGCTATCGGAAGGGTATCAGTATTGGATTTGGAAGAAGTTGGATATCCCATCTCATGCTATAGGAAGGGTCTCAGGTTGGAATGGGAAGGAGTTGGATATCACATTTCATGTTATAGGAAGGGTCGCAGGATTGGAATGGGAAGGACTTGGATATCATATCTCATGCTATAGGACGGGTCTCAGGTTTGTTATTAGAATCATTGAGATATCATATTGCATGCTGTAGGAAGGGTCTAAGGATTGGAATGGGAAGGACCTGGATATCACATCTCATGCTATAGAAAGGCTCTTAGGTTTGGAAAGGGAAGGAGTTGGATATCACATTTCATGTTAGAGGAAGGATCTCAGGTTTGGTATTAGAAGCATTGAGACATCACATCTCATGCTATAGGAAGGGTCTCAGGGTTGGAATGGGAAGGAGTTGGATATCACATCTCATCCAGTAGGAAGGGTCTCAGGTTTGGAATGGGAAGGAATTGGATATCACATCTCATGCTATAGGAAGGGTCTCAGGATTGGAATGGGAAGTAGTTGGATATCACATCTCATGCTATAGGAAGGGTCTCAGGTTTGGTATAAGCATTGAGATATCACATCTCATGCTATAGGACGGGTCTCAGGATTGGAATGGAAGGAGTTGGATATCACATCTCATGTAATAGGAAGGATCTCAGGTTTGGTATTAGAAGCATTGAGACATCACATCTCATGCTATAGGAAGGGTCTCAGGGTTGGAATGGGAAGGAGTTGGATATCACATCTCATCCAGTAGGAAGGGTCTCAGGTTTGGAATGGGAAGGAATTGGATATCACATCTCATGTTATAGGAAGGATCTCAGGTTTGGTATTAGAAGCATTGAGATATCACATCTCATGCTATAGGAAGGGTCTCAGGATTGGAATGTGAAGGATTTGGATATCACATCTCATGCTAAAGAAAGGGTCTCAGGTTTGGTAGAAGCATTGAGATATCACGTCTCTGCTATCGGAAGGGTCTCAGGATTGGATTGGGAAGGAGTTGGATATTCCCATCTCATGTTATAGGAAGGGTCTCAGGTTTGGTATTAGAAGCATTGAGATATCACATCTCATGCTATAGGAAGGGTATCAGGATTGGAATGGGAAGGACTTGGATATCACATCTCATGCTATAGGGAGGGTCTCAAGTTTGATATTAGAAGCTTTGAGATATCACATCTCATGATATCGGAAGGGTCTCAGGATTGGAATGGGAAGGAGTTGGATATCACATCTCATGATAAAGGAAGGGTCTAAGGTTTGGAAGGGGAAGGATTTCGATATCACATCTCATGTTATATTACGGGTCTCACGTTTGGTATTAGAAGCATTGAGATATCAAGTCTCAGAGTATAGGAAGGGTCTCAGAATTGGAATGGGAAGGAGTTGGATATCACATCTCAAGCTATAGGAAGGGTCTCAGGATTGGAATGGGAAGGACTTGGATATCACATCTCATGCTATAGGAAGGCTCTCAGGTTTGGAAGGGGAAAGAGTTGGATATCACATTTCATGTTAGAGGTAGGATCTCAGGTTTGGTATTAGAGGCATTGAGATATCACATCTCATGCTATCAGAAGGGTCTCAGGAATGGAATGGGAAGGAGTTGGATATCACATCTCATGCTAAAGGGAGGGTCTCAGGTTTGGAAGGGGAAGGATTTGGATATCACATCTCATGTTATAGGAAGGATCTGAGGTTTGGTATTAGAAGCATTGAGATATCACATCTCATGCTATCGGAAGGATCTCAGGTTTGGTATTAGAAGCATTGAGATATCACATTTCATGCTATCAGAAGGGTCTCAGGATTGGAATGGGAAGGAGTTGGATATCACATCTCATGCTAAAGGGAGGGTCTCGGGTTTGGAAGGGGAAGGATTTGGATATCACATCTCATGTTATCGGAAGGATCTCACGTTTGGTATTAGAAGTATTGAGATATCATATCTCATGCTATAGGAAGGGTCTCAGGATTGGAATGGGAAGGAGTTGGATATCACATCTCATGCTATAGGAAGTGTCTCAGGATTGGAATGGGAAGGACTTGGATATCACATCTCATGCTATAGGTAGGGTCTCAAGTTTGATATTAGAAGCATTGAGATATCACATCTCATGCTATAGGAAGGGTCTGAGGATTGGAATGGGAAGGAGTTGGATATCACATCTCATGCTATGGGAAGGGTCTCAGGTTTGGTATAAGCAGTGAGATATCACATCTCATGCTATAGGAAGTGTCTCAGGATTGGAATGGGAAGGAGTTGGATATCACATCTCATGTTATAGGAAGGATCTCAGGTTTGGTATAAGCATTGAGATATCACATCTCTGCTATCGGAAGGGTCTCAGGATTGGAATGGGAAGGAGTTAGATATTCCCATCTCATGTTATAGGAAGGGTCTCAGGTTTGGTATTAGAAGCATTGAGATATCACATCTCATGCTATAGGAAGGGTATCAGGATTGGAATGGGAAGGACTTGGATATCACATCTCATGCTATAGGGAGGGTCTCAAGTTTGATATTAGAAGCTTTGAGATATCACATCTCATGATATCGGAAGGGTCTCAGGATTGGAATGGGAAGGAGTTGGATATCACATCTCATGATAAAGGAAGGGTCTAAGGTTTGGAAGGGGAAGGATTTCGATATCACATCTCATGTTATATTACGGGTCTCACGTTTGGTATTAGAAGCATTGAGATATCAAGTCTCATAGTATAGGAAGGGTCTCAGAATTGGAATGGGAAGGAGTTGGATATCACATCTCAAGCTATAGGAAGGGTCTCAGGATTGGAATGGGAAGGACTTGGATATCACATCTCATGCTATAGGAAGGCTCTCAGGTTTGGAAGGGGAAAGAGTTGGATATCACATTTCATGTTAGAGGTAGGATCTCAGGTTTGGTATTAGAGGCATTGAGATATCACATCTCATGCTATCAGAAGGGTCTCAGGAATGGAATGGGAAGGAGTTGGATATCACATCTCATGCTAAAGGGAGGGTATCAGGTTTGGAAGGGGAAGGATTTGGATATCACATCTCATGTTATAGGAAGGATCTCAGGTTTGGTATTAGAAGCATTGAGATATCACATCTCATGCTATCGGAAGGATCTCAGGTTTGGTATTAGAAGGATTGAGATATCACATCTCATGCTATCAGAAGAGTTTCAGGATTGGAATAGGAAGGAGTTGGATATCACATCTCATGCTAAAGGGAGGGTCTCAGGTTTGGAAGGGGAAGGATTTGGATATCACATCTCATGTTATCGGAAGGATCTCACGTTTGGTATTAGAAGTATTGAGATATCATATCTCATGCTATAGGAAGGGTCTCAGGATTGGAATGTGAAGGATTTGGATATCACATCTCATGCTAAAGGAAGGGTCTCAGGTTTGGTAGAAGCATTGAGATATCACATCTCTGCTATCGGAAGGGTCTCAGGATTGGATTGGGAAGGAGTTGGATATCCCTTCTCATGCTATAGGAAGTGTCTCAGGTTGGAATGGGAAGGAGTTGGATATCACATCTCATTCATGTTATAGGAAGGGTCTCAGGATTGGAATGGGAAGGATTTGGATATCACATCTCTTGCTATAGGAAGGGTCTCAGGATTGGAATGGGTAGGAGTTGGATATTACTTTCTTGCTATAGGAAGGGTCTCATGTTTGGAATGGGAAGGAGTTGGATATCACATATGCTATAGTTAGTGTCTCAGGTTTGGAACGGGAAGGAGTTGGATATCATATCTCATGTTATAGGAAGGGTCTCAGGTTTGGTATAAGCATTGAGATATCACATCTCTGCTATCGGAAGCGGCTCAGGATTGGAATGGGAAGGAGTTGGATATCCCATCTCATGTTATAGGAAGAGTCTCTGGTTTGGTATTAGAATCATTGAGATATCACATCGCATGCTGTAGGAAGGGTCTAAGGATTGGAATGGGATGGACTTGGATATCACATCTCATGCTATAGGTAGGCTCTCAGGTGGTTTGGTATAAGCATTGAGATATCACATCTCATGCTATAGGAAGGGTCTCAGGATTGGAATGGGAAGGAATTGGATATCACATCTCATGCTATAGGAAGGGTCTCAGATTTGGTATAAGCATTGAGATATCACATCTCATGCTAAAGGAAGGGTCTCAGGATTGGAATGGGAAGGAGTTGTATATGACATCTCAGGCCATAGGAAGGTTCTCAGGTTTGGTATAAGCATTGAGATATCACATCTCTGCTATCGGAAGGGTCTCAGGATTGGAATGGGAAGGAGTTGGATATCCCATCTCATGTTATAGGAAGGGTCTCAGGTTTGGTATTAGAAGCATAGAGATATCACATCTCATGCTATAGGAAGGGTCTCAGGATTTGAATGGCAAGGAGTTGGATATCACATCTCATGCCATAGGAAGGGTCTCAGGTTTGGTATAAGCATTGAGATATCACATCTCTGCTATCGGAAGGGTCTCAGGATTGGATTGGGAAGGAGTTGGATATCCCTTCTCATACTATAGGAAGTGTCTCAGGTTGGAATAGGAAGGAGTTGGATATCACATCTCATGTTATAGGAAGGGTCTCAGGATTGGAATGGGAAGGATTTGGATATCACATCTCTTGCTATAGGAAGGGTCTCAGGATTGGAATGGGTAGGAGTTGGATATTACTTTCTTGCTATAGGAAGGGTCTCATGTTTGGAATGGGAAGGAGTTGGATATCACATATGCTATAGTTAGTGTCTCAGGTTTGGAACAGGAAGGAGTTGGATATCACATCTCATGTTATAGGAAGGGTCTCAGGTTTGGTATAAGCATTGAGATATCACATCTCTGCTATCGGAAGCGGCTCAGGATTGGAATGGGAAGGAGTTGGATATCCCATCTCATGTTATAGGAAGAGTCTCTGGTTTGGTATTAGAATCATTGAGATATCACATCGCATGCTGTAGGAAGGGTCTAAGGATTGGAATGGGATGGACTTGGATATCACATCTCATGCTATAGGTAGGCTCTCAGGTTTGGTATAAGCATTGAGATATCACATCTCATGCTATAGGAAGGGTCTCAGGATTGGAATGGTAAGGAATTGGATATCACATCTCATGCTATAGGAAGGGTCTCAGATTTGGTATAAGCAATGAGATATCACATCTCATGCTAAAGGAAGGGTCTCAGGATTGGAATGGGAAGGAGTTGTATATGACATCTCAGGCCATAGGAAGGTTCTCAGGTTTGGTATAAGCATTGAGATATCACATCTCTGCTATCGGAAGGGTCTCAGGATTGGAATGGGAAGGAGTTGGATATCCCATCTCATGTTATAGGAAGGGTCTCAGGTTTGGTATTAGAAGCATAGAGATATCACATCTCATGCTATAGGAAGGGTCTCAGGATTTGAATGGCAAGGAGTTGGATATCACATCTCATGCCATAGGAAGGGTCTGTAGGGTATTTTGTGGAGATTTGGGGCCTGACGGTATTTTATTACCGCCGAAAAATAACTTAGCAATAATCACTCTTTGTATTCAGATTTGGCCATGTGCAACAATAATACAATGGACATGCATTATTTCAGCACCCAGACCTGCATATTTGGTATACGTGGTTGGTGGTATTTTGGTGAGCATAATTCCCTTGTTTTATTTGTGGCCCCAATGTCCAGAATCCCTTATCTTCGCTTAGATTTTTCGTGTGATCACTAGAGAGACCTCAGACCTGCATTCTAGAGATACCACAATTTCCAGTGATAGTGTTGGTGCGCCACCATGGGCAAACTCACTGACTTATTTACGACAGAGAGCTATATGTGGTAGTCTTGTGGTAATTTCCACTACCTTATATACGGTAGGGAGCTATGTTCAGAGAGTCTCTCTTCCCGTTGGCTCATGTACCTCCAACAAGTTATACTACAGTCACTCACAATTATTCATACTGATTCTGACATACACACATCTGTCTTAAAATGACCATTGCACTGTTTAAAAATCTCCCCACATCATTGGCATTGTAATGGTAAATAGAAAATAAACCACCCGTCTGTTTTCAAATATTTTCTGTATTATAAAAGTTGCATTTAGACATGATCTCATTCTTTACAGCAATAAAATGGAACAATCAAAGCATTTTCAATGACACACTGCAATTATAGTGGCGGAGAACAGAACTTAAATTGCAACATTAGCACTTGATTAAGACACGCACGGGACTTTCATTTTTCTACACTGACTGCATACTTTCGTGCACACACACAGCTCCCCCAGTTAGGTAATTACCTTATCTGTTCAGAGGCTTCTCTCTGTGAATGTGGCTCTCTTGGCTTAACTCCAGCAAAAAGGAACGCTTGCCTTCTCAAGCCGGGGTCATTGCCTGGAATTCTCAGCTTTTTCAGATAGGACTGCCTCTGCCAGTGGAAAGGTAATTCTTTCAGCTTTCCCCAGTCTCGACTGCAGCAGGACACCCCCACAGCCAGGTCTTCTCCCCAGTAGTGCAGAAAGATGTCTGCCTCTCTTTTTCCCTGCTACTGCCCACTAAAACTTTCCTCTCAGCCCTCTTTATGACGTGTCCCAATGAAATCCATCATCTCTCATCCTCCTACTCTTCAACAATAGCTTCGCTTATACATTTGCAATTGTTGCAAATCTGACTTCCTCCTTCCTGCCGTTACTGTGCACAACAACACGGATAATCAGGCAGAGAAGAGAAGAAAAAAAAATCTGCACACTCATTTAACTGGTTTTCAGAGTATGCCTAATTCTGCAGTAGAGAACACATTTTATTAGTGGGTTATATTAAAATAAGGTTTTATTAGTCAGGTTAATGGTTAATAGGTTAGTTGTTAATTTTCAAATGTGTCTCTAGCAATATAGGCATTTCAGGTGAAAAATAGTGTGCATTTTTAAATGAACACGTGTGCTTTTAACTGTAAAAATAGCTTTGCATCTTATATGTTAAAATCGTTTTTGACTGAATAGCCTGTCTTTCCTTGTTAATCTGCTAACCCATATAGCAATGCACCGCACCATTGTGGTGGTGGTGCTGCAAAAAAAATTGTGCTACTTGTGCAGTATTGCTGTACTGTGTACTGTAACACGCCAAATATCCTTACATATACCCTCCTTTTTTTTTAGAACTTGGCTATAATCCAAGCCAATTCCTAAAAACAACTTGTTCTTTCTTTTTCTCTTAAAATGCATGTGTATTGGGATATCTTTCTCTTCCTGACGTAGTCAGTAAAATCAGTAACATTTTCATTTTTACTGATAGCACAATCAACCATCCACCCATGATTAGCACCAGGATAGCCAAACCCACTATTGAGCGTTCCCCCCAGGTTCCCCAATTAAATCTTTCCACTTCTATTATGCCCAGATTACTAATTGTAATATTGTTTTTTCGCAAATTCATTTTCATAACATGTCTTTCTTTGTGATTCAATAAATATTCCACATCTGGATCTATTGGAAAAGTATCCCTTTGAAAAAAATCGATATTTTCCACTTGGCTTTCCCAAACATCATTTGTTACATGGAACAATGTTAATCCCCCAATTGACACAATTGCATCCTTTGGAACCTGTAAATAAAAAACATTATATTTTACCTGTTTAACCACGTATGTTCCATGGTTTAAATGTACTACCGTCATGTTCTTTAAACAGGTGCTGACCAACCATTTACCTCTGACCATCTTAGCCTGTGCCATTTCTTCACTCCCCATATTACTAATAATCACTTCACATCCCTCTGATATACTTGGGTCAGATTTCAATCCACAAATAGCATCTGTGGCATCAGGAACAAACGGTTTACCTGGACACATATAATTTTGTTCTTTAAATGTTACACATGTTTCCAGGTTTGGTATTAAATAAACTTCAGGTTCCCATGACTGAAATGCCACCACTTCTGGAGTCTTAATCTTAATGAATTTGTCCTCTTGCCAAAATCCCACGTTGTGTACCCACTTCGTTTGATAAATAAGTTCGGGGGCTACAAATGGGATGCATAGCAAAAATCCGATCTCTAGTCTTTCCAAGTCCACATATAACGGCATTGCATTCCCCATTTCGAATGCAATTTTTATCTGTATAAGGTCAATTTCCCTCCTGGTCAATCTTTCTATCATTTGACGAATGATATCCTGCGAAACAAAATACAAGGGAATATGTCCTTGAATCAATTGTGAAACTGCAGTTTGAACTTCTCTCATATAATTCGTTAATAGTCTATCAACAGGACTCATTATGTTCAATATTTCATTTAAAGTTCTGTCATGCTTAAGTATTATTTTAGTCGCCCGTTGCATCACATCCGCTTGTTCATTTAGAATGATTGCAGTTTCATTTATGAATCTTACTTGTTCATCCAGTCCCCCTCTAATTCCATCTAATGTCTTTTGTATTATTTCTAGGTCAATACTCAGTTGTTGTGCTTTAGTACTCAGTGTTCCTACCGAAATAGAATTGGCTGTTGATATTGTAGTACCTATTATTGCTCCAATTATAGACATTACCATTGATATCGCGAGCATCACCGCACCTCTCTTTCCTCTCTTCTTCTTAATGTCTGCTGAATTCACGAATGTTTTTTCCAATTGCATTAATATATCTCTTATTGACTGCTTAGTGTCCTCTTTTCTTATTTCCAGCCACTCTTTAGTCTGTTCAATCTTAATTCCGGTATTGTTCAAGTGTTTTTCAATCAAAATCTCAGGATTTAATGGAATGTATATATTTTGGAAAATCATCCTTCTATCACTCATGATGAATCCTGGTGCCTCTTCCACCGCGATACCAGATGCTGGTCCAGGTTCAATGACAACCTGTGCTTCTGAATTCTTGAAGATCCCTCCAAATATCACCATCGTTAAACATGTCATCGGTATCATCTTCAATGCTGATCGCTTTGTAGCCTTGGTCTTCACCCCTCTTTGGGGCTTTCCCGGAATCCGTCCTCGCGGTCTCCAGGACTCCATCGTCTCCCGTGGCCTCTGGTCCCAGAACCTCCGACCAAATAATGTTAATTGTCTAAATCAAAATAGAAAATAAACAGATTAAGTACATAGCACAATACTAACTTCATCCTTTTGCCAAAAATAAAACATGCTTGGTAAAAATACTTCGTTTTTTTTTTTTTTTTTTTTTTTTTTCTGAAATTAAACACAAGTTAAAAGAAAACAAACACATATAAGACAGCATTCAATATTTAATACACTTTCTCTCTGCACACCAACCACGAGCTTCCGTTATATGTGCATTTATTTATTTATTTATTTATTTATTTATATTATATATTTTCACATATATTACAGTGTTTATGTGCCATCCTAACAATCAACTTTTTTTTAACTTCTTTGTCACTGCCTCCTGATCACACCCATTTATTTTCTCAAGGGACTCTATCCGTTTCCACATGCTCAAGCTGCCTGATCTCATGTCTGGGATGGCATGGTTTGATTTGATTTACATGGACAAACTGCTCTATTGCTGTTTCACCTTCATTTTTCAAAATTTTATACACTACAGGAGAGACTTTATCTATAATTCGAAATGGCCCCTGCCAGGCTGCCAGAAATTTAGAATTTTTCTGTTTACTTTTTCCAAAATGAAACTTGTACACCTGATCCCCTACATTGTATTCCTTTACTGATGTCTTTTTGTCATAATATGACTTAGCACTGTCAGCAGCTCTTTCCAGATTTCTCTGCACAAAAGCAAATGCATGTTGCAAATGCCTCCTCAGTTCATCAATATATTCATGAACTGTGGATGCACTCACTAGAGTTTGCTCATGTGTTCTGTATAGTAGGTGTTGTGGTAACACCATTTTCCTACCTGTTAAGACCTCATGGGGGCTAACACCTGTTGCTTTGGCAGGAGTCGACCTGATTGCCATCAAAACCAATGGTAAACGCAAATCCCAGCTGGAACCTGCTTCTGCCACAAATTTCTTTAAAATGTCCACAACAGACCTATTGCTTCTTTCAACTGTACCTGAAGACGCCGCCCGATATGCGATATGTAGTTTCCTTTTCACACCTAGTATTTGCCATACCTTACTCATTAGAGTACTTGTGAAATGACTTCCTCTGTCTGACTCAATTCTTTGTGGCAACCCAAACCTTGAGAACACATGGTTCACCAGCAATGTGGCTGCTGTTTGCGCACTACAATCTGGTGCGGGAATGCACTCAATCCACTTTGACATCAAACATACCACACTCAAAATATAGCGGTGTCCCCTGCTCGACCTTTTTAAAGGACCTACATAGTCTATTTGCAAATCTGACCATGGGAGAGTTAGGCCTCTTTTCATCAATGGTGCTCTATGCATTGGTGAAGCAGGTTTAAATTGGGCGCATACTAGACATCCTCTAGTATATAATTCCACATCTTGGGACATATGTGGCCAGTAAGCATAATCTTTTAGTATTTCTAATGTCTTTTGTGAACCTCTATGGCCTGCAGTTATGGCATCGTGTGCATGGTGTAGCATTAGTCCTCTGAATGAAAGGGGTACTACCCACTGTATTTGCCCTGTTATGGACTCTCTAATCATGAGTCCATCCTGTAATCTAATTCGTGTTTTGTTCTTTAATAACACCCTCAACTCTTCTTTTCCCATACAATCATTTTCTGTTAAAGGATTTTGTTCAGGATCTATCAAATGATTATAATAGATTCCTAAAATTTGATCATTCTTTTGTGCCTCAATCAAATCTTGGTCTGGCGTGTCATGACTCCACTGCACCACCGGTTGATCTACCTCCTTTGGTGCTTTAGAACGTGTGACTGCATCAATTTGTATTTCACCCATTAAATAATCAATAGGTAGCAATTCTCCCATCACAGCCCCAATCTTAGCCAGATGGTCTGCCTTATCATTTCCCTCCTTATCCTCTCCTGGTGTTTTTAAATGCCCACGAATTTTTCTCCAGTATATTGTTAAATTATTTTCTGACACCAATTTGTCTATGGCTTGTATCATTTTTCCATGTTTAAGTGGCTTTTTGTTGTATGTAACCATGCCTCTTGCTTTCCAACCAGGCAAATATTCCACAAAGCTATTCCGTGCATAGTCAGAATCAGTCACCAGGACAATTTCACTGAACTTTTTATCAACTGCAGTAGCAATTGCTTTATAGATGGCTGCCAATTCCGCCACCTGACTGCTCCTATCTCCAATCCTCATCCCTATACTAGGAACGCCTTCACATTTCAACCAGACATTTCCTATTCCTGCCACTAATTGTTTATTACTGTCATTTTCAATGTGAAAAGCACAACCATCCACATATACAGTTGGCAAATCCTTGCATGTTTTTTCATCAAAAGCTTTGTGTGGTGATTGTTCAAATTCCTGTAAACTAGCTTCCACATCCATTTCATTTGTTATTTGTTCAGCTGCACAGTCAT
Source organism: Ambystoma mexicanum (assembly GCF_040938575.1). Taxonomy (NCBI): domain Eukaryota; kingdom Metazoa; phylum Chordata; class Amphibia; order Caudata; family Ambystomatidae; genus Ambystoma; species Ambystoma mexicanum. The sequence continues at coordinate 325,896,820 of NC_090936.1, forward strand.
GTAAGTCAGCTAACCCTTGAGCAATTGGGCTCTTTTTATTTTGTCCATATCTTACTTCTACGGGAAAACCTTGTAATGCCAGTGTCCATGAAGTGATTCTGGATTGCGCTAGATTGCCTGATCTAATTCTTTTACTCTCTAAAAATTGCAAAGGTTGATGATTTGTTTCAATAATCACCTTTTCTCCCTGAATAATGGGGCGGAAATGTTGTAGCGCCCACACAGTGGTTAATAGGGCCTTTTCGCATTCATTAAATTTCATTTCAACTTGGGAAAATGCCTTACTTGCATATGCAATGGTTTTGTGATTCAAATCGTGTTTTTGTGATAACACTGCTGACATACAATGTTCAGAAAAGCCTATTTCTATAAAGAAATCCCTGTCCTTTATGGGGTATGCTAAACATGGTGCCTTTACAAGACATTCCTTCAATCTAGCCACTGCATCAGATTGCTCTCTTTCCCATCTCCAGGGAGTATTTAGTTTAAGCAGTTTAGTCAATGGTTGAGTGATTTCTGCATAATTCTCAATGAACTTTCTGTTATAGCCTGTCATCCCTAATAAACTTTTTACTCCTTTCACATTTTTAGGATCTTTTAATCTTTGTATGGCCTCTATTTTCTTCCTTTGTGGATTTAGCCCATGTTCAGTCACTTCATGCCCTAGAAAGGTCACTTTTTTCTTGCACCATTGTGCTTTTTGCAAAGATACTTTGGCGCCTGCTTTCTGCAATTGGCCAAGCACATGTCTTATTTCATCAAAATGGCTTTTAAGGTTTTCATTTTTTATCAAGACATCATCCACATAAACTATTGTCCCTCTTTCCGCTGCATCCGGCATGGCCTTTCTCAAAAATATGCCAAATTCACTCCCACTATTGATGTACCCGAACGGAGCTCTAAGCCAGGCATATTGAGTCCTGTCAAATGTAAAGGAAAATAGGTGTTGTATCTCCTCTGCCAATGGCACACACCAATATCCAGATGTGAGATCTAACGTGGTAAATACATTTGAACCATGTATCTGAGCTAGGCCCTGATCAATGAATGGTAGTGGCCATCTAGATACTGGTACTCTTTTATTTAACTCTCTTAAGTCTGCACACAGCCGCCATTGACCATTTGGCTTTAACACACCTAAAATAGGCGTATTGGATGTGCTATGAATGGGCCTAATTATTCCCCGTGATTCCAAATTTTTAATAATCTCTGCCAATGATTCTAAACATGCCAGCGGTAGTCTATACTGGCGTACAAACACTGGATTTCTGCTACAACCTTCTGGTAGTGTGGCCACATGTAAATCAGTTAAACCACAATCATAAGCATCTTTTGCAAATACATCCTTAAACTCCATAAATATTTCCCTCAGATTGCGTCGATCCTCATCGCTGTTACATGCATCCGCTAAGGAGATCTGCTCTTCTACCATTCTGGAAAATTCTGGAAACTCTTCTGGTAAAGGAATCTCAGCGCTTTCCTCTAACTGTGTGGCTGTGTCTTTTTGTAGAGCTGCCACTTTCAAATATTTTGGCATATCAGCTTCCACTTCAATGGGCTGATTTCCTGTTTCATTTTCATTTAAATTAAATATTATGCAATCCTCTTGATGGCAGCACACTGTCTCATTTGAATCATAAGGATACACAGAGTGAATTTTAAATATTCCTTTGGGCTGAGAGTCCAGGTGTTCTGGCAACTCGCCCTTGGCATCTACATATTTTTCAGGAATATTCCCAATCACCATGTTATTTAAATCTGCCGTATAATGTGATTTTTGTATGGCCATTCCTAATGGGGAGTTTTCCTCTAAATGAACGTCCTGACAACCTTTATTATTTACCATGATTTTTACAGATCCCTCACCAATGTCTACCAATGGAATGTATTCATAATCCAGGCCTTGCTGTTTTATGGATTCATTCAGGCATACAAATGCATCAGAGCCTTTCATCTGCTGTCCATTTTTGCATTGCAGTGTTATTGCAAACTGTTTTGTAAATGCAGGAACAATAGTATTTTTCCTCATTTGTAATTCGACTGCATAAGGAACTAGTTGTGCACAATGATAAGCCCTTCTTTTGTCTTCAAATTCAGGCGCCGGCCCACCTAGGCGTGACCATATTTTTTGATTAAGGAAATCTAACACCATACACATTCTGTGCATGATGTCATTGCCCATGTAAAATTCATTTTGTGCTCCATTCACTATCCATACATTATGGTAAATTGTTTTCTGCCCAATGCTAATTTTAAGCATGCATCTGCCTGTAATTCGGTTTTCAAAGTCTGGACTGTCCAACCCAGAAACATATTGGTTTTTAATCCTAAATTTCGGGATTTCTTCCCTCTCCATAATTTTTTGCAACAATTTCTCATTAATGAAACTCCTTTCATGTTCAAGCGCTAAAGTGGCTTTTATTGTTTTAAGATAATCATTTATACCAGCGTGAACCCATGGTTGCTCATCTTCCATGTGTATCTCTGCCAGAGTGGTAATGTGTTTTTCTGAATCTGTTTTAGGTACAATATTCTGTTTGCATGTATTCTCTTTTAAGTAAAAACGTAATGTGTGTTCATCTATAGCAGTCTGCCAATCTTTCCTTGGGTCCAAGTATATTTGTACAGGTAGTTTTTCATTGTCGCTCTGATCTTTGTCTTGACACATTAATATAACAGTGACACTAGGTATGCAGCTATTCTGGAGATATACCTCCACAGCATCATTTGTTTTGGCAACGGTGTGACATTCTTTTATATTGCTGTTTTGTGATTTTAGTTTCTTAGGCCTCAATGGTTTTTTGGTTAAGGACCACAGCACTCCATTCACCCCATCTATGAGAGGAGACAATCTTTTCAGGCAATCTGTCCCCATCAGAAATGGAATTTCACAAATAGATGTGATCAATACCTCTTGTTTCATTCTGTGCTTTCCTATTTTTATGTCAACCTCAGTTACACCTATGATGGGCACCTCCTCCCCATTAAAGTTATGCACTGGGCCTTGATTTGCCTTCACTGTGATCTGACTCTGTGGAGGCCTCCCTTCATTGATACTCTTTACCAGCTCCTTGGACATAATTGTGGCCTGTGCGCCAGTGTCAATCATAGCAAAGGTGTGGCATTTTTCTTCTACAGTGATGGGTGCATAATATCTGTCCTCAACTTCCTCTAATACACATAAGAAATGTGAATTCTTACTGATTTCAGGGCTCACCTTTCTCAGGTCTTTTTCACTTTTGGCTAAGCACATTGGTAAATGAAAAGACATTTTTCCCTCCTTTTTACCCATTTCTGTGCGAGGTATTTTATTCATTTCTCCATGTTCAGAGGTTTTTTGGAGTGTGGCCACCGTTCGCCCATCCATCTGGGTAACATCAGAGACCACATTACAACCTTCCAACTGAACATGTGTCACAACATCATTCAGCAATTTGTCATTTTTTAATTCTGTGCATTTGTGATCATTTAGTGTAATACCAGCCCTTTCAGCCTCTTCAAAAATATGTGGCTCAATGAATTTTTCAGGTGATTGACTTGTACCCTCCTTGTGAGTATTTCCTTTTTCTGTCTGTGTTTGGTCATTGTTTTGCTTGCCCAGGGAAGGAGCTATGGCATCCCCACTTACTCCCTGTTCACTGGTATTCCCCATGCATGAGTCATTTTTCTTAAATCTGTCCCTTTGTTCTTTTGGAATTCCTAATGTTTCTTTTTCATTTGTGCAAATCTTTACTGTTTTATTTAGCTCTAAGTTAAACCGTACCTCTTTTTTAGAAGTATTTACACTTTCCATCACAATTTCATTTACTGGTACTTTCATTTTTAATCCATTAGTCATCTCAGAGTCGTTATGCAAAGTTATATCAGAGCAATCTGTCATTTTGGCACTGCAGTTATCATGAGTACTTAGTCACTTTTCGGAAGCCCCCCGGTCATTGCTATGGCCATCAGCCCCCTCTTTGGAAGGTTGTTTTTGCGCTGTATAGAGCTTTCCTATTTGCTCAGCTAACATTTTCACTTGGGCCTCAAGGCATTGGAACCTTTCCACCTCTCTAGGATCCTCTTTCTGTGGCCTAGGTCGATATTGGTTGTTTTCCCCCTGATTGGATCTATTCTGATACCTCTCAGGTGATTGATACCGGTTGGGATGGTTTCTGAACTCTTGATTCATTTGTGGAGGGGAGCGGGTTGCACCCATCCTTTGATTATAGTCCCCTGGTGGGGAATCATTGTACTGGCGTGGACTGTAGTTCACGTTTTGCTTCATGTCCTGTCTCTCAGATTGTGGGTACTGGCCCCTATATTGATTTCCATTATCAGTAAATCGATCCACATATCGGGGCCTATCCTGATTACCATATATCATGGTGCTGGGATCAAATCTGCTCTGTGTCCCCAATGACTGGTAGGGACCATCATTTCTTTGATCTTGATTTTGTCTCTGGTTATTGTTCATACCTGCCATATCAGACCGGTACCTTACCCGGGGTCTATCTCCTAAATATCTAGGGCTGATGTAGCTCTCTCTATTACTAGGATCATGTGATTGGAACATTGGTACAGGAAATGGCGATCTTTGTTGATTACCCCTTTGTTCAGGTGTCACATTATTTTTACCTTGGCTTTGAGCAGACTCAAGGGACATTTTGGCTGACCTGATTTCCATTACTGTGGCTGAGGGTTCTTTAGATTTAGGCCTAGTATCTTTCATTTTATCACTTTCTCTACCCTGACAATAGAGTACCTCATATAGCTTGGTGCTTTGATGTACAATCCATTCAAGGGACTTGTCACGGTCAAATTCACGGACCAATTGGGATATGATGTCTTTCTGTAGCCCATAGAAGTATGCGGTTTTAAACTCATTGGAATTTGAGTCAAAAGATACATCAAAGCGAGAGAATGCTCTTTTTAAGTCTTGTAAAAATTGGCGAGGTGATGTATTAGGTCCAGCAGTAATAGTGTACGCGACTTTCTTTGCCTCCTGCAATGACTGAAAAGGAGAAAAATGACGCCTAATTTCTTTTTCAAACTCCAGCCATGTCATATTCTGCTGTTCATTTAATCCCCTTATGATGCTGGCCGTCGGGGCATCTAAAGTTAAATGAAAATATTGTCTGTACTGTTCCTTAGGTATCTGGAGCGCTTTAAAAATGTCATGCACCGCTTCTAAGTGATCCTCAATGCAGCATTCACCTCCCTTTTTAAATGGTTTGATCAGGGCTTTAATGGATTTCATTATTTTTATGGGGCTACTTGTTGCAATGCATGGAATTGCACTATTTTGTGATTCAATCCTGTTTTCAGGTGTATGAGATTGTTGGCTGCCCCCAATGGGAGTATCAAATCCCCCAAGGGCGCTGCAACCAAGTTCAGTCACCGGTCCTGTCACTGGGGCACTAGCTCTTTGGGCAGAGCTAGAATTCACCTCCACTCCATTGAATGTGGTACCCTGCCGCCTCTCCTGGGACCTGGGAATGCACATTTGCTGTTCTAAGTCCTTACACTTTTTAAGGAGTCTGTTGGCTTCATCATGCAAATAATTATTTTCATCACTCATTTTATTAATTGCCTCCTGCATATCGCACATTTGCATTTGGCATTCATTGAACTCTTTATTTCTCTTGTCTCTTTCTTGGATCATTTTAATCATTTCTTGTTCTGCACTCTGGAGATCACCTTCTTTTTCGCAATGTTCTTTTTGTAAAATCTGCATTTCTGAAACAACCTCATCTTTATCCTGCCTAATGTGATCCACTAAGGCTTTTAAGTGTGTCAATTCTTGCTCACTATCTTCAAATTGTTTCTTGCTTTTGGATAACTGAGTATCAAAGTCTCTGCATTTTAATTGCATGTCTTTTTGGCATACATCCAATTCTGCTCTCAACATTTCCTGATTTTTATTTGCCCCATCTAATTCAGTCTTTAACCTGTTAATTAGCTGAGTATCATTCTCTTGCATTCGCAGGGACTTGTTTAAAATAAACCATATTTTGCCGCATAGCCGTATTAAACAGTCTTTCTCTGCACTTTTATCGGCTGCATTCAATAATCTTGTAAGGCAGACCTGAATTATGCTGCCTTCTGCAAAAATATTGTCTAGTTTTTCTTTCTGCACCTCACCCTGAATGCGGTTACTCCATTCTAAGGTACTGTTCGAAGACCAATTCCCATGTGCAAATAACTTTGCCTCTAAATATTGCACTAGATCTGAGAATGTGGTTTCCCTTTGTGACATTCTGAAATTCGTTTTTAGTGGCACACTGCTATTATAAAATGGGTTCCCTTTAATGTGCAAATGGCAGTGTGAGACACGCTTGCCACGCCCAGTAGGTACTCTATGATCACTTTCCCGGCCTACAACGCACCATAAATATGTAGGGTATTTTGTGGAGATTTGGGGCCTGACGGTATTTTATTACCGCCGAAAAATAACTTAGCAATAATCACTCTTTGTATTCAGATTTGGCCATGTGCAACAATAATACAATGGACATGCATTATTTCAGCACCCAGACCTGCATATTTGGTATACGTGGTTGGTGGTATTTTGGTGAGCATAATTCCCTTGTTTTATTTGTGGCCCCAATGTCCAGAATCCCTTATCTTCGCTTAGATTTTTCGTGTGATCACTAGAGAGACCTCAGACCTGCATTCTAGAGATACCACAATTTCCAGTGATAGTGTTGGTGCGCCACCATGGGCAAACTCACTGACTTATTTACGACAGAGAGCTATATGTGGTAGTCTTGTGGTAATTTCCACTACCTTATATACGGTAGGGAGCTATGTTCAGAGAGTCTCTCTTCCCGTTGGCTCATGTACCTCCAACAAGTTATACTACAGTCACTCACAATTATTCATACTGATTCTGACATACACACATCTGTCTTAAAATGACCATTGCACTGTTTAAAAATCTCCCCACATCATTGGCATTGTAATGGTAAATAGAAAATAAACCACCCGTCTGTTTTCAAATATTTTCTGTATTATAAAAGTTGCATTTAGACATGATCTCATTCTTTACAGCAATAAAATGGAACAATCAAAGCATTTTCAATGACACACTGCAATTATAGTGGCGGAGAACAGAACTTAAATTGCAACATTAGCACTTGATTAAGACACGCACGGGACTTTCATTTTTCTACACTGACTGCATACTTTCGTGCACACACACAGCTCCCCCAGTTAGGTAATTACCTTATCTGTTCAGAGGCTTCTCTCTGTGAATGTGGCTCTCTTGGCTTAACTCCAGCAAAAAGGAACGCTTGCCTTCTCAAGCCGGGGTCATTGCCTGGAATTCTCAGCTTTTTCAGATAGGACTGCCTCTGCCAGTGGAAAGGTAATTCTTTCAGCTTTCCCCAGTCTCGACTGCAGCAGGACACCCCCACAGCCAGGTCTTCTCCCCAGTAGTGCAGAAAGATGTCTGCCTCTCTTTTTCCCTGCTACTGCCCACTAAAACTTTCCTCTCAGCCCTCTTTATGACGTGTCCCAATGAAATCCATCATCTCTCATCCTCCTACTCTTCAACAATAGCTTCGCTTATACATTTGCAATTGTTGCAAATCTGACTTCCTCCTTCCTGCCGTTACTGTGCACAACAACACGGATAATCAGGCAGAGAAGAGAAGAAAAAAAAATCTGCACACTCATTTAACTGGTTTTCAGAGTATGCCTAATTCTGCAGTAGAGAACACATTTTATTAGTGGGTTATATTAAAATAAGGTTTTATTAGTCAGGTTAATGGTTAATAGGTTAGTTGTTAATTTTCAAATGTGTCTCTAGCAATATAGGCATTTCAGGTGAAAAATAGTGTGCATTTTTAAATGAACACGTGTGCTTTTAACTGTAAAAATAGCTTTGCATCTTATATGTTAAAATCGTTTTTGACTGAATAGCCTGTCTTTCCTTGTTAATCTGCTAACCCATATAGCAATGCACCGCACCATTGTGGTGGTGGTGCTGCAAAAAAAATTGTGCTACTTGTGCAGTATTGCTGTACTGTGTACTGTAACACGCCAAATATCCTTACAGGTCTCAGGTTTGGTATAAGCATTGAGATATCACATCTCTGCTATCGGAAGGGTCTCAGGATTGGATTGGGAAGGAGTTGGATATCCCTTCTCATGCTATAGGAAGTGTCTCAGGTTGGAATGGGAAGGAGTTGGATATCACATCTCATGTTATAGGAAGGGTCTCAGGATTGGAATGGGAAGGATTTGGATATCACATCTCTTGCTATAGGAAGGGTCTCAGGATTGGAATGGGTAGGAGTTGGATATTACTTTCTTGCTATAGGAAGGGTCTCATGTTTGGAATGGGAAGGAGTTGGATATCACATATGCTATAGTTAGTGTCTCAGGTTTGGAACGGGAAGGAGTTGGATATCACATCTCATGTTATAGGAAGGGTCTCAGGTTTGGTATAAGCATTGAGATATCACATCTCTGCTATCGGAAGCGGCTCAGGATTGGAATGGGAAGGAGTTGGATATCCCATCTAATGTTATAGGAAGAGTCTCTGGTTTGGTATTAGAATCATTGAGATATCACATCGCATGCTGTAGGAAGGGTCTAAGGATTGGAATGGGATGGACTTGGATATCACATCTCATGCTATAGGTAGGCTCTCAGGTTTGGTATAAGCATTGAGATATCACATCTCATGCTATAGGAAGGGTCTCAGGATTGGAATGGGAAGGAATTGGATATCACATCTCATGCTATAGGAAGGGTCTCAGATTTGGTATAAGCATTGAGATATCACATCTCATGCTAAAGGAAGGGTCTCAGGATTGGAATGGGAAGGAGTTGTATATGACATCTCAGGCCATAGGAAGGTTCTCAGGTTTGGTATAAGCATTGAGATATCACATCTCTGCTATCGGAAAGGTCTCAGGATTGGAATGGGAAGGAGTTGGATATCCCATCTCATGTTATAGGAAGGGTCTCAGGTTTGGTATTAGAAGCATAGAGATATCACATCTCATGCTATAGGAAGGGTCTCAGGATTGGAATGGGAAGGACTTGGATGTCACATCTCATGCTATAGGGAGGGTCTCAAGTTTGATATTAGAAGCCTTGAGATAACAAATCTCATGATATCGGAAGGGTCTCAGGATTGGAATGGGAAGGAGTTGGATATCACATCTCATGATAAAGGAAGGGTCTAAGGTTTGGAAGGGGAAGGATTTGGATATCACATCTCATGTTATAGGACGGGTCTCAGGTTTGGTATTAGAAGCATTGAGATATCAAGTCTCATGGTATAAGAAGGGTCTCAGAATTGGAATGGGAAGGAGTTGGATATCACACCTCAAGCTATAGGAAGGGTCTCAGGATTGGAATGGGAAGGAGTTTGATATCACATCTCATGCCATAGTATGGGTCTCAGGTTTGGTAGAAGCATTGGGATATCACGTCTCATGTTATCGGAAGGGTATCAGTATTGGATTTGGAAGAAGTTGGATATCCCATCTCATGCTATAGGAAGGGTCTCAGGTTGGAATGGGAAGGAGTTGGATATCACATTTCATGTTATAGGAAGGGTCGCAGGATTGGAATGGGAAGGACTTGGATATCATATCTCATGCTATAGGACGGGTCTCAGGTTTGTTATTAGAATCATTGAGATATCATATTGCATGCTGTAGGAAGGGTCTAAGGATTGGAATGGGAAGGACCTGGATATCACATCTCATGCTATAGAAAGGCTCTTAGGTTTGGAAAGGGAAGGAGTTGGATATCACATTTCATGTTAGAGGAAGGATCTCAGGTTTGGTATTAGAAGCATTGAGATATCACATCTCATGCTATAGGAAGGGTCTCAGGATTGGAATGGGAAGTAGTTGGATATCACATCTCATGCTATAGGAAGGGTCTCAGGTTTGGTATAAGCATTGAGATATCACATCTCATGCTATAGGACGGGTCTCAGGATTGGAATGGAAGGAGTTGGATATCACATCTCATGTAATAGGAAAGATCTCAGGTTTGGTATTAGAAGCATTGAGACATCACATCTCATGCTATAGGAAGGGTCTCAGGGTTGGAATGGGAAGGAGTTGGATATCACATCTCATCCAGTAGGAAGGGTCTCAGGTTTGGAATGGGAAGGAATTGGATATCACATCTCATGTTATAGGAAGGATCTCAGGTTTGGTATTAGAAGCATTGAGATATCACATCTCATGCTATAGGAAGGGTCTCAGGATTGGAATGTGAAGGATTTGGATATCACATCTCATGCTAAAGAAAGGGTCTCAGGTTTGGTAGAAGCATTGAGATATCACGTCTCTGCTATCGGAAGGGTCTCAGGATTGGATTGGGAAGGAGTTGGATATTCCCATCTCATGTTATAGGAAGGGTCTCAGGTTTGGTATTAGAAGCATTGAGATATCACATCTCATGCTATAGGAAGGGTATCAGGATTGGAATGGGAAGGACTTGGATATCACATCTCATGCTATAGGGAGGGTCTCAAGTTTGATATTAGAAGCTTTGAGATATCACATCTCATGATATCGGAAGGGTCTCAGGATTGGAATGGGAAGGAGTTGGATATCACATCTCATGATAAAGGAAGGGTCTAAGGTTTGGAAGGGGAAGGATTTCGATATCACATCTCATGTTATATTACGGGTCTCACGTTTGGTATTAGAAGCATTGAGATATCAAGTCTCATAGTATAGGAAGGGTCCCAGAATTGGAATGGGAAGGAGTTGGATATCACATCTCAAGCTATAGGAATGGTCTCAGGATTGGAATGGGAAGGACTTGGATATCACATCTCATGCTATAGGAAGGCTCTCAGGTTTGGAAGGGGAAAGAGTTGGATATCACATTTCATGTTAGAGGTAGGATCTCAGGTTTGGTATTAGAGGCATTGAGATATTACATCTCATGCTATCAGAAGGGTCTCAGGAATGGAATGGGAAGGAGTTGGATATCACATCTCATGCTAAAGGGAGGGTCTCAGGTTTGGAAGGGGAAGGATTTGGATATCACATCTCATGTTATAGGAAGGATCTCAGGTTTGGTATTAGAAGCATTGAGATATCACATCTCATGCTATCGGAAGGATCTCAGGTTTGGTATTAGAAGCATTGAGATATCACATCTCATGCTATCAGAAGAGTTTCAGGATTGGAATAGGAAGGAGTTGGATATCACATCTCATGCTAAAGGGAGGGTCTCAGGTTTGGAAGGGGAAGGATTTGGATATCACATCTCATGTTATCGGAAGGATCTCACGTTTGGTATTAGAAGTATTGAGATATCATATCTCATGCTATAGGAAGGGTCTCAGGATTGGAATGTGAAGGATTTGGATATCACATCTCATGCTAAAGGAAGGGTCTCAGGTTTGGTAGAAGCATTGAGATATCACGTCTCTGCTATCGGAAGGGTCTCAGGATTGGATTGGGAAGGAGTTGGATATCACATCTCATGCCATAGGAAGGGTCTCAGGTTTGGTATAAGCATTGAGATATCACATCTCTGCTATCGGAAGGGTCTCAGGATTGGATTGGGAAGGAGTTGGATATCCCTTCTCATGCTATAGGAAGTGTCTCAGGTTGGAATGGGAAGGAGTTGGATATCACATCTCATTCATGTTATAGGAAGGGTCTCAGGATTGGAATGGGAAGGATTTGGATATCACATCTCTTGCTATAGGAAGGGTCTCAGGATTGGAATGTGTAGGAGTTGGATATTACTTTCTTGCTATAGGAAGGGTCTCATGTTTGGAATGGGAAGGAGTTGGATATCATATATGCTATAGTTAGTGTCTCAGGTTTGGAACGGGAAGGAGTTGGATATCACATCTCATGTTATAGGAAGGGTCTCAGGTTTGGTATAAGCATTGAGATATCACATCTCTGCTATCGGAAGCGGCTCAGGATTGGAATGGGAAGGAGTTGGATATCCCATCTCATGTTATAGGAAGAGTCTCTGGTTTGGTATTAGAATCATTGAGATATCACATCGCATGCTGTAGGAAGGGTCTAAGGATTGGAATGGGATGGACTTGGATATCACATCTCATGCTATAGGTAGGCTCTCAGGTGGTTTGGTATAAGCATTGAGATATCACATCTCATGCTATAGGAAGGGTCTCAGGATTGGAATGGGAAGGAATTGGATATCACATCTCATGCTATAGGAAGGGTCTCAGATTTGGTATAAGCATTGAGATATCACATCTCATGCTAAAGGAAGGGTCTCAGGATTGGAATGGGAAGGAGTTGTATATGACATCTCAGGCCATAGGAAGGTTCTCAGGTTTGGTATAAGCATTGAGATATCACATCTCTGCTATCGGAAGGGTCTCAGGATTGGAATGGGAAGGAGTTGGATATCCCATCTCATGTTATAGGAAGGGTCTCAGGTTTGGTATTAGAAGCATAGAGATATCACATCTCATGCTATAGGAAGGGTCTCAGGATTTGAATGGCAAGGAGTTGGATATCACATCTCATGCCATAGGAAGGGTCTCAGGTTTGGTATAAGCATTGAGATATCACATCTCTGCTATCAGAAGGGTCTCAGGATTGGATTGGGAAGGAGTTGGATATCCCTTCTCATACTATAGGAAGTGTCTCAGGTTGGAATAGGAAGGAGTTGGATATCACATCTCATGTTATAGGAAGGGTCTCAGGATTGGAATGGGAAGGATTTGGATATCACATCTCTTGCTATAGGAAGGGTCTCAGGATTGGAATGGGTAGGAGTTGGATATTACTTTCTTGCTATAGGAAGGGTCTCATGTTTGGAATGGGAAGGAGTTGGATATCACATATGCTATAGTTAGTGTCTCAGGTTTGGAACGGGAAGGAGTTGGATATCACATCTCATGTTATAGGAAGGGTCTCAGGTTTGGTATAAGCATTGAGATATCACATCTCTGCTATCGGAAGCGGCTCAGGATTGGAATGGGAAGGAGTTGGATATCCCATCTAATGTTATAGGAAGAGTCTCTGGTTTGGTATTAGAATCATTGAGATATCACTTCGCATGCTGTAGGAAGGGTCTAAGGATTGGAATGGGATGGACTTGGATATCACATCTCATGCTATAGGTAGGCTCTCAGGTTTGGTATAAGCATTGAGATATCACATCTCATGCTATAGGAAGGGTCTCAGGATTGGAATGGGAAGGAATTGGATATCACATCTCATGCTATAGGAAGGGTCTCAGATTTGGTATAAGCATTGAGATATCACATCTCATGCTAAAGGAAGGGTCTCAGGATTGGAATGGGAAGGAGTTGTATATGACATCTCAGGCCATAGGAAGGTTCTCAGGTTTGGTATAAGCATTGAGATATCACATCTCTGCTATCGGAAAGGTCTCAGGATTGGAATGGGAAGGAGTTGGATATCCCATCTCATGTTATAGGAAGGGTCTCAGGTTTGGTATTAGAAGCATAGAGATATCACATCTCATGCTATAGGAAGGGTCTCAGGATTGGAATGGGAAGGACTTGGATGTCACATCTCATGCTATAGGGAGGGTCTCAAGTTTGATATTAGAAGCATTGAGATAACAAATCTCATGATATCGGAAGGGTCTCAGGATTGGAATGGGAAGGAGTTGGATATCACATCTCATGATAAAGGAAGGGTCTAAGGTTTGGAAGGGGAAGGATTTGGATATCACATCTCATGTTATAGGACGGGTCTCAGGTTTGGTATTAGAAGCATTGAGATATCAAGTCTCATGGTATAAGAAGGGTCTCAGAATTGGAATGGGAAGGAGTTGGATATCACACCTCAAGCTATAGGAAGGGTCTCAGGATTGGAATGGGAAGGAGTTTGATATCACATCTCATGCCATAGTATGGGTCTCAGGTTTGGTAGAAGCATTGGGATATCACGTCTCATGCTATCGGAAGGGTATCAGTATTGGATTTGGAAGAAGTTGGATATCCCATCTCATGCTATAGGAAGGGTCTCAGGTTGGAATGGGAAGGAGTTGGATATCACATTTCATGTTATAGGAAGGGTCGCAGGATTGGAATGGGAAGGACTTGGATATCATATCTCATGCTATAGGACGGGTCTCAGGTTTGTTATTAGAATCATTGAGATATCATATTGCATGCTGTAGGAAGGGTCTAAGGATTGGAATGGGAAGGACCTGGATATCACATCTCATGTTAGAGGAAGGATCTCAGGTTTGGTATTAGAAGCATTGAGATATCACATCTCATGCTATAGGAAGGGTCTCAGGATTGGAATGGGGAGTAGTTGGATATCACATCTCATGCTATAGGAAGGGTCTCAGGTTTGGTATAAGCATCGAGATATCACATCTCATGCTATAGGACGGGTCTCAGGATTGGAATGGAAGGAGTTGGATATCACATCTCATGTTATAGGAAGGATCTCAGGTTTGGTATTAGAAGCATTGAGACATCACATCTCATGCTATAGGAAGGGTCTCAGGGTTGGAATGGGAAGGAGTTGGATATCACATCTCATCCAGTAGGAAGGGTCTCACGTTTGGAATGGGAAGGAATTGGATATCACATCTCATGTTATAGGAAGGATCTCAGGTTTGGTATTAGAAGCATTGAGATATCACATCTCATGCTATCGGAAGGATCTCAGGTTTGGTATTAGAAGCATTGAGATATCACATCTCATGCTATCAGAAGGGTCTCAGGATTGGAATGGGAAGGAGTTGGATATCACATCTCATGCTAAAGGGAGGGTCTCAGGTTTGGAAGGGGAAGGATTTGGATATCACATCTCATGTTATCGGAAGGATCTCACGTTTGGTATTAGAAGTATTGAGTTATCATATCTCATGCTATAGGAAGGGTCTCAGGATTGGAATGGGAAAGAGTTGGATATCACATCTCATGCTATAGGGAGTGCCTCAGGATTGGAATGGGAAGGACTTAGATATCACATATCATGCTATAGGGAGGGTCTCAGTTTTGATATTAGAAGCATTGAGATATCACATCTCATGCTATCGGAAGTGTCTCAGGATTGGAATGGGAAGGAGCTGGATATCACATCTCATGCTAAAGGAAGGGTCTCAGGTTTGGAACGGGAAGGAGTTGGATATCACATCTCATGTTATAGGAAGGGTCTCAGGATTGGAATGGGAAGGACTTGGATATCATATCTCATGCTATAGGACGGGTCTCAGGTTTGTTATTAGAATCATTGAGATATCATATTGCATGCTGTAGGAAGGGTCTAAGGATTGGAATGGGAAGGACTTGGATATCACATCTCATGCTATAGATAGGCTCTTAGGTTTGGAAAGGGAAGGAGTTGGATATCACATTTCATGTTAGAGGAAGGATCTCAGGTTTGGTATTAGAAGCATTGAGATATCACATCTCATGCTATAGGAAGGGTCTCAGGATTGGAATGGGAAGTAGTTGGATATCACATCTCATGCTATAGGAAGGGTCTCAGGTTTGGTATAAGCATGGAGATATCACATCTCATGCTATAGGACGGGTCTCAGGATTGGAATGGAAGGAGTTGGATAGCACATCTCATGTTATAGGAAGGATCTCAGGTTTGGTATTAGAAGCATTGAGACATCACATCTCATACTATAGGAAGGGTCTCAGGGTTGGAATGGGAAGGAGTTGGATATCACAACTCATCCAATAGGAAGGGTCTCAGGTTTGGAATGGGAAGGAATTGGATATCACATCTCATGTTATAGGAAGGATCTCAGGTTTGGTATTAGAAGCATTGAGATATCACATCTCATGCTATAGGAAGGGTCTCAGGATTGGAATGTGAAGGATTTGGATATCACATCTCATGCTAAAGGAAGGGTCTCAGGTTTGGTAGAAGCATTGAGATATCACGTCTCTGCTATCGGAAGGGTCTCAGAATTGGATTGGGAAGGAGTTGGATATCCCTTCTCATGCTATAGGAAGGGTCTCAGGATTTGAATGGCAAGGAGTTGGATGTCACATCTCATGCCATAGGAAGGGTCTCAGGTTTGGTATAAGCATTGAGATATCACATCTCTGCTATCGGAAGGGTCTCAGGATTGGAATGGGAAGGAGTTGGATATTCCCATCTCATGTTATAGGAAGGGTCTCAGGTTTGGTATTAGAAGCATTGAGATATCACATCTCATGCTATAGGAAGGGTCTCAGGATTGGAATGGGAAGGACTTGGATATCACATCTCATGCTATAGGAAGGGTCTCAGGTTTGGTATTAGAAGCATTGAGATATCACATCTCATGCTATAGGAAGGGTCTCAGGATTGGAATGGGAAGGACTTGGATATCACATCTCATGCTATAGGGAGGGTCTCAAGTTTGATATTAGAAGCTTTGAGATATCATATCTCATGATATCGGAAGGGTCTCAGGATTGGAATGGGAAGGAGTTGGATATCACATCTCATGATAAAGGAAGGGTCTAAGGTTTGGAAGGGGAAGGATTTGGATATCACATCTCATGTTATATTACGGGTCTCAGGTTTGGTATTAGAAGCATTGAGATATCAAGTCTCAGAGTATAGGAAGGGTCTCAGAATTGGAATGGGAAGGAGTTGGATATCACATCTCAAGCTATAGGAAGGGTCTCAGGATTGGAATGGGAAGGACTTGGATAGCACATCTCATGCTATAGGAAGGCTCTCAGGTTTGGAAGGGGAAAGAGTTGGATATCACATTTCATGTTAGAGGTAGGATCTCAGGTTTGGTATTAGAGGCATTGAGATATCACATCTCATGCTATCAGAAGGGTCTCAGGAATGGAATGGGAAGGAGTTGGATATCACATCTCATGCTAAAGGGAGGGTCTCAGGTTTGGAAGGGGAAGGATTTGGATATCACATCTCATGTTATAGGAAGGATCTCAGGTTTGGTATTAGAAGCATTGAGATATCACATCTCATGCTATCGGAAGGATCTCAGGTTTGGTATTAGAAGCATTGAGATATCACATCTCATGCTATCAGAAGGGTCTCAGGATTGTAATGGGAAGGAGTTGGATATCACATCTCATGCTATAGGAAGTGTCTCAGGATTGGAATGGGAAGGACTTGGATATCACATCTCATGCTATAGGTAGGGTCTCAAGTTTGATATTAGAAGCATTGAGATATCACATCTCATGCTATAGGAAGGGTCTGAGGATTGGAATGGGAAGGAGTTGGATATCACATCTCATGCTATGGGAAGGGTCTCAGGTTTGGTATAAGCAGTGAGATATCACATCTCATGCTATAGGAAGTGTCTCAGGATTGGAATGGGAAGGAGTTGGATATCACATCTCATGTTATAGGAAGGATCTCAGGTTTGGTATAAGCATTGAGATATCACATCTCTGCTATCGGAAGGGTCTCAGGATTGGAATGGGAAGGAGTTGGATATTCCCATCTCATGTTATAGGAAGGGTCTCAGGTTTGGTATTAGAAGCATTGAGATATAGCATCTCATGCTATAGGAAGGGTCTCAGGATTGGAATGTGAAGGACTTGGATATCACATCTCATGCTATAGGGAGGGTCTCAAGTTTGATATTAGAAGCTTTGAGATATCACATCTCATGATATCGGAAGGGTCTCAGGATTGGAATGGGAAGGAGTTGTATATCACATCTCATGCTAAAGGGAGGGTCTCAGGTTTGGAAAGGGAAGGATTTGGATATCACATCTCATGTTATAGGAAGGATCTCAGGTTTGGTATTAGAAGCATTGAGATATCACATCTCATGCTATCGGAAGGATCTCAGGTTTGGTATTAGAAGCATTGAGATATCACATCTCATGCTATCAGAAGAGTTTCAGGATTGGAATAGGAAGGAGTTGGATATCACATCTCATGCTAAAGGGAGGGTCTCAGGTTTGGAAGGGGAAGGATTTGGATATCACATCTCATGTTATCGGAAGGATCTCACGTTTGGTATTAGAAGTATTGAGATATCATATCTCATGCTATAGGAAGGGTCTCAGGATTGGAGTGGGAAGGAGTTGGATATCACATCTCATGCTATAGGGAGGGTCTCAGGATTGGAATGGGAAGGACTTAGATATCACATATCATGCTATAGGGAGGGTCTCAGTTTTGATATTAGAAGCATTGAGATATCACATCTCATGCTATCGGAAGTGTCTCAGGATTGGAATGGGAAGGTGCTGGATATCACATCTCATGCTAAAGGAAGGGTCTCAGGTTTGGAACGGGAAGGATTTGGATATCACATCTCATGTTATAGGAAGGGTCTCAGGTTTGGTATAAGCATTGAGATATCACATCTCTGCTATCGGAAGTGTCTCAGGATTGGAATGGGAAGGAGTTGGATATCCCATCTCATGTTATAGGACGGGTCTCAGGTTTGTTATTAGAATCATTGAGATATCATATTGCATGCTGTTGGAAGGGTCTAAGGGTTGGAATGGGAAGGACTTGGATATCACATCTCATGCTATAGATAGGCTCTTAGGTTTGGAAAGGGAAGGAGTTGGATATCACATTTCATGTTAGAGGAAGGATCTCAGGTTTGGTATTAGAAGCATTGAGATATCACATCTCATGCTATAGGAAGGGTCTCAGGATTGGAATGGGAAGCAGTTGGATATCACATCTCATGCTATAGGAAGGGTCTCAGGTTTGGTATAAGCATTGAGATATCACATCTCATGCTATAGGACGGGTCTCAGGATTGGAATGGAAGGAGTTGGATATCACATCTCATTTTATAGGAAGGATCTCAGGTTTGGTATTAGAAGCATTGAGACATCACATCTCATGCTATAGGAAGGGTCTCAGGGTTGGAATGGGAAGGAGTTGGATATCACATCTCATCCAATAGGAAGGGTCTCAGGTTTGGAATGGGAAGGAATTGGATATCACATCTCATGTTATAGGAAGGATCTCAGGTTTGGTATTAGAAGCATTGAGATATCACATCTCATGCTATAGGAAGGGTCTCAGGATTGGAATGTGAAGGATTTGGATATCACATCTCATGCTAAAGGAAGGGTCTCAGGTTTGGTAGAAGCATTGAGATATCACGTCTCTACTATCGGAAGGGTCTCAGGATTGGATTGGGAAGGAGTTGGATATCACATCTCATGCCATAGGAAGGGTCTCAGGTTTGGTATAAGCATTGAGATATCACATCTCTGCTATCGGAAGGGTCTCAGGATTGGATTGGGAAGGAGTTGGATATCCCTTCTCATGCTATAGGAAGTGTCTCAGGTTGGAATGGGAAGGAGTTGGATATCACATCTCATGTTATAGGAAGGGTCTCAGGATTGGAATGGGAAGGATTTGGATATCACATCTCTTGCTATAGGAAGGGTCTCAGGATTGGAATGGGTAGGAGTTGGATATTACTTTCTTGCTATAGGAAGGGTCTCATGTTTGGAATGGGAAGGAGTTGGATATCACATATGCTATAGTTAGTGTCTCAGGTTTGGAACGGGAAGGAGCTGGATATCACATCTCATGTTATAGGAAGGGTCTCAGGTTTGGTATTAGAATCATTGAGATATCACATCGCATGCTGTAGGAAGGGTCTAAGGATTGGAATGGGATGGACTTGGATATCACATCTCATGCTATAGGTAGGCTCTCAGGTTTGGTATAAGCATTGAGATATCACATCTCATGCTATAGGAAGGGTCTCAGGATTGGAATGGGAAGGAATTGGATATCACATCTCATGCTATAGGAAGGGTCTCAGATTTGGTATAAGCATTGAGATATCACATCTCATGCTAAAGGAAGGGTCTCAGGATTGGAATGGGAAGGAGTTGGATATCCCATCTCATGTTATAGGAAGGGTCTCAGGTTTGGTATTAGAAGCATAGAGATATCACATCTCATGCTATAGGAAGGGTCTCAGGATTTGAATGGCAAGGAGTTGGATATCACATCTCATGCCATAGGAAGGGTCTCAGGTTTGGTATAAGCATTGAGATATCACATCTCTGCTATCGGAAGGGTCTCAGGATTGGATTGGGAAGGAGTTGGATATCCCTTCTCATGCTATAGGAAGTGTCTCAGGTTGGAATGGGAAGGAGTTGGATATCACATCTCATGTTATAGGAAGGGTCTCAGGATTGGAATGGGAAGGATTTGGATATCACATCTCTTGCTATAGGAAGGGTCTCAGGATTGGAATGGGTAGGAGTTGGATATTACTTTCTTGCTATAGGAAGGGTCTCATGTTTGGAATGGGAAGGAGTTGGATATCACATATGCTATAGTTAGTGTCTCAGGTTTGGAACGGGAAGGAGTTGGATATCACATCTCATGTTATAGGAAGGGTCTCAGGTTTGGTATAAGCATTGAGATATCACATCTCTGCTATCGGAAGCGGCTCAGGATTGGAATTGGAAGGAGTTGGATATCCCATCTCTTGTTATAGGAAGAGTCTCTGGTTTGGTATTAGAATCATTGAGATATCACATCGCATGCTGTAGGAAGGGTCTAAGGATTGGAATGGGATGGACTTGGATATCACATCTCATGCTATAGGTAGGCTCTCAGGATTGGTATAAGCATTGAGATATCACATCTCATGCTATAGGAAGGGTCTCAGGTTTGGAATGGGAAGGAATTGGATATCACATCTCATGCTATAGGAAGGGTCTCAGATTTGGTATAAGCATTGAGATATCACATCTCATGCTAAAGGAAGGGTCTCAGGATTGGAATGGGAAGGAGTTGTATATGACATCTCAGGCCATAGGAAGGTTCTCAGGTTTGGTATAAGCTTTGAGATATCACATCTCTGCTATCGGAAGGGTCTCAGGATTGGAATGGGAAGGAGTTGGATATCCCATCTCATGTTATAGGAAGGGTCTCAGGTTTGGTATTAGAAGCATAGAGATATCACATCTCATGCTATAGGAAGGGTCTCAGGATTGGAATGGGAAGGACTTGGATGTCACATCTCATGCTGTAGGGAGGGTCTCAAGTTTGATATTAGAAGCATTGAGATAACAAATCTCATGATATCGGAAGGGTCTCAGGATTGGAATGGGAAGGAGTTGGATATCACATCTCATGATAAAGGAAGGGTCTAAGGTTTGGAAGGGGAAGGATTTGGATATCACATCTCATGTTATAGGACGGGTCTCAGGTTTGGTATTAGAAGCATTGAGATATCAAGTCTCATGGTATAAGAAGGGTCTCAGAATTGGAATGGGAAGGAGTTGGATATCACACCTCAAGCTATAGGAAGGGTCTCAGGATTGGAATGGGAAGGAGTTTGATATCACATCTCATGCCATAGTATGGGTCTCAGGTTTGGTAGAAGCATTGGGATATCACATCTCATGCTATCGGAAGGGTATCAGTATTGGATTTGGAAGAAGTTGGATATCCCATCTCATGCTATAGGAAGGGTCTCAGGTTGGAATGGGAAGGAGTTGGATATCACATATCATGTTATAGGAAGGTTCTCAGGATTGGAATGGGAAGGACTTGGATATCATATCTCATGCTATAGGACGGGTCTCAGGTTTGTTATTAAAATCATTGAGATATCATATTGCATGCTGTAGGAAGGGTCTAAGGATTGGAATGGGAAGGACTTGGATATCACATCTCATGCTATAGATAGGCTCTTAGGTTTGGAAAGGGAAGGAGTTGGATATCACATTTCATGTTAGAGGAAGGATCTCAGGTTTGGTATTAGAAGCATTGAGATATCACATCTCATGCTATAGGAAGGGTCTCAGGATTGGAATGGAAGGAGTTGGATATCACATCTCATGTTATAGGAAGGATCTCAGGTTTGGTATTAGAAGCATTGAGACATCACATCTCATGCTATAGGAAGGGTCTCAGGGTTGGAATGGGAAGGAGTTGGATATCACATCTCATCCAATAGGAAGGGTCTCAGGTTTGGAATGGGAAGGAATTGGATATCACATCTCATGTTATAGGAAGGATCTCAGGTTTGGTATTAGAAGCATTGAGATATCACATCTCATGCTATAGGAAGGGTCTCAGGATTGGAATGTGAAGGATTTGGATATCACATCTCATGCTAAAGGAAGGGTCTCAGGTTTGGTAGAAGCATTGAGATATCAAGTCTCTGGTATCGGAAGGGTCTCAGGATTGGATTGGGAAGGAGTTGGATATCCCTTCTCATGCTATAGGAAGGGTCTCAGGATTTGAATGGCAAGGAGTTGGATATCACATCTCATGCCATAGGAAGGGTCTCAGGTTTGGTATAAGCATTGAGATATCACATCTCTGCTATCGGAAGGGTCTCAGGATTGGAATGGGAAGGAGTTGGATATTCCCATCTCATGTTATAGGAAGGGTCTCAGGTTTGGTATTAGAAGCATTGAGATATCACATCTCATGCTATAGGAAGGGTCTCAGGATTGGAATGGGGAGGACTTGGATATCACATCTCATGCTATAGGGAGGGTCTCAAGTTTCATATTAGAAGCTTTGAGATATCACATCTCATGATATCGGAAGGGTCTCAGGATTGGAATGGGAAGGAGTTGGATATCACATCTCATGATAAAGGAAGGGTCTAAGGTTTGGAAGGGTAAGGATTTGGATATCACATCTCATGTTATATTACGGGTCTCAGATTTGGTATTAGAAGCATTGAGATATCAAGTCTCAGAGTATAGGAAGGGTCTCAGAATTGGAATGGGAAGGAGTTGGATATCACATCTCAAGCTATAGGAAGGGTCTCAGGATTGGAATGGGAAGGACTTGGATATCACATCTCATGCTATAGGAAGGCTCTCAGGTTTGGAAGGGGAAAGAGTTGGATATCACATTTCATGTTAGAGGTAGGATCTCAGGTTTGGTATTAGAGGCATTGAGATATCACATCTCATGCTATCAGAAGGGTCTCAGGAATGGAATGGGAAGGAGTTGGATATAACATCTCATGCTAAAGGGAGGGTCTCAGGTTTGGAAGGGGAAGGATTTGGATATCACATCTCATGTTATAGGAAGGATCTCAGGTTTGGTATTAGAAGCATTGAGATATCACATCTCATGCTATCCGAAGGATCTCAGGTTTGGTATTAGAAGCATTGAGATATCACATCTCATGCTATCAGAAGGGTCTCAGGATTGGAAGGGGAAGGAGTTGGATATCACATATCATGCTAAAGGGAGGGTCTCAGGTTTGGAAGGGGAAGGATTTGGATATCACATCTCATGTTATCGGAAGGATCTCACGTTTGGTATTAGAAGTATTGAGATATCATATCTCATGCTATAGGAAGGGTCTCAGGATTGGAATGGGAAAGAGTTGGATATCACATCTCATGCTATAGGGAGTGTCTCAGGATTGGAATGGGAAGGACTTAGATATCACATATCATGCTATAGGGAGGGTCTCAGTTTTGATATTAGAAGCATTGAGATATCACATCTCATGCTATCGGAAGTGTCTCAGGATTGGAATGGGAAGGAGCTGGATATCACATCTCATGCTAAAGGAAGGGTCTCAGGTTTGGAACGGGAAGGAGTTGGATATCACATTTCATGTTATAGGAAGGGTCTCAGGTTTGGTATAAGCATTGAGATATCACATCTCTGCTATCGGAAGCGGCTCAGGATTGGAATGGGAAGGAGTTGGATATCCCATCTAATGTTATAGGAACAGTCTCTGGTTTGGTATTAGAATCATTGAGATATCACATCGCATGCTGTAGGAAGGGTCTAAGGATTGGAATGGGATGGACTTGGATATCACATCTCATGCTATAGGTAGGCTCTCAGGTTTGGTATAAGCATTGAGATATCACATCTCATGCTATAGGAAGGGTCTCAGGATTGGAATGGGAAGGAATTGGATATCACATCTCATGCTATAGGAAGGGTCTCAGATTTGGTATAAGCATTGAGATATCACATCTCATGCTAAAGGAAGGGTCTCAGGATTGGAATGGGAAGGAGTTGTATATGACATCTCAGGCCATAGGAAGGTTCTCAGGTTTGGTATAAGCATTGAGATATCACATCTCTGCTATCGGAAAGGTCTCAGGATTGGAATGGGAAGGAGTTGGATATCCCATCTCATGTTATAGGAAGGGTCTCAGGTTTGGTATTAGAAGCATAGAGATATCACATCTCATGCTATAGGAAGGGTCTCAGGATTGGAATGGGAAGGACTTGGATGTCACATCTCATGCTATAGGGAGGGTCTCAAGTTTGATATTAGAAGCATTGAGATAACAAATCTCATGATATCGGAAGGGTCTCAGGATTGGAATGGGAAGGAGTTGGATATCACATCTCATGATAAAAGAAGGGTCTAAGGTTTGGAAGGGGAAGGATTTGGATATCACATCTCATGTTATAGAACGGGTCTCAGGTTTGGTATTAGAAGCATTGAGATATCAAGTCTCATGGTATAAGAAGGGTCTCAGAATTGGAATGGGAAGGAGTTGGATATCACACCTCAAGCTATAGGATGGGTCTCAGGATTGGAATGGGAAGGAGTTTGATATCACATCTCATGCCATAGTATGGGTCTCAGGTTTGGTAGAAGCATTGGGATATCACATCTCATGCTATCGGAAGGGTATCAGTATTGGATTTGGAAGAAGTTGGATATCCCATCTCATGCTATAGGAAGGGTCTCAGGATTGGAATGGGAAGGAGTTTGATATCACATCTCATGCCATAGTATGGGTCTCAGGTTTGGTAGAAGCATTGGGATATCACATCTCATGCTATCGGAAGGGTATCAGTATTGGATTTGGAAGAAGTTGGATATCCCATCTCATGCTATAGGAAGGGTCTCAGGTTGGAATGGGAAGGAGTTGGATATCACATTTCATGTTATAGGAAGGGTCGCAGGATTGGAATGGGAAGGACTTGGATATCATATCTCATGCTATAGGACGGGTCTCAGGTTTGTTATTAGAATCATTGAGATATCATATTGCATGCTGTAGGAAGGGTCTAAGGATTGGAATGGGAAGGACCTGGATATCACATCTCATGCTATATATAGGCTCTTAGGTTTGGAAAGGGAAGGAGTTGGATATCACATTTCATGTTAGAGGAAGGATCTCAGGTTTGGTATTAGAAGCATTGAGATATCACATCTCATGCTATAGGAAGGGTCTCAGGATTGGATTGGGAAGTAGTTGGATATCACATCTCATGCTATAGGAAGGGTCTCAGGTTTGGTATAAGCATTGAGATATCACATCTCATGCTATAGGACGGGTCTCAGGATTGGAATGGAAGGAGTTGGATATCACATCTCATGTTATAGGAAGGATCTCAGGTTTGGTATTAGAAGCATTGAGACATCACATCTCATGCTATAGGAAGGGTCTCAGGGTTGGAATGGGAAGGAGTTGGATATCACAACTCATCCAATAGGAAGGGTCTCAGGTTTGGAATGGGAAGGAATTGGATATCACATCTCATGTTATAGGAAGGATCTCAGGTTTGGTATTAGAAGCATTGAGATATCACATCTCATGCTATAGGAAGGGTCTCAGGATTGGAATGTGAAGGATTTGGATATCACATCTCATGCTAAAGGAAGGGTCTCAGGTTTGGTAGAAGCATTGAGATATCACGTCTCTGCTATCGGAAGGGTCTCAGGATTGGATTGGGAAGGAGTTGGATACCCCTTCTCATGCTATAGGAAGGGTCTCAGGATTTGAATGGCAAGGAGTTGGATATCACATCTCATGCCATACGAAGGGTCTCAGGTTTGGGATAAGCATTGAGATATCACATCTCTGCTATCGGAAGGGTCTCAGGATTGGAATGGGAAGGAGTTGGATATTCCCATCTCATGTTATAGGAAGGGTCTCAGGTTTGGTATTAGAAGCATTGAGATATCACATCTCATGCTATAGGAAGGGTCTCAGGATTGGAATGGGAAGGACTTGGATATCACATCTCATGCTATAGGGAGGGTCTCAAGTTTGATATTAGAAGCTTTGAGATATCACATCTCATGATATCGGAAGGGTCTCAGGATTGGAATGGGAAGGAGTTGGATATCACATTTCATGATAAAGGAAGGGTCTAAGGTTTGGAAGGGGAAGGATTTGGATATCACATCTCATGTTATATTACGGGTCTCAGGTTTGGTATTAGAAGCATTGAGATATCAAGTCTCAGAGTATAGGAAGGGTCTCAGAATTGGAATGGGAAGGAGTTGGATATCACATCTCAAGCTATAGGAAGGGTCTCAGGATTGGAATGGGAAGGACTTGGATATCACATCTCATGCTATAGGAAGGCTCTCAGGTTTGGAAGGGGAAAGAGTTGGATATCACATTTCATGTTAGAGGTAGGATCTCAGGTTTGGTATTAGAGGCATTGAGATATCACATCTCATGCTATCAGAAGGGTCTCAGGAATGGAATGGGAAGGAGTTGGATATCACATCTCATGCTAAAGGGAGGGTCTCAGGTTTGGAAGGGGAAGGATTTGGATATCACATCTCATGTTATAGGAAGGATCTCAGGTTTGGTATTAGAAGCATTGAGATATCACATCTCATGCTATCGGAAGGATCTCAGGTTTGGTATTAGAAGCATTGAGATATCACATCTCATGCTATCAGAAGGGTCTCAGGATTGGAATGGGAAGGAGTTGGATATCACATCTCATGCTAAAGGGAGGGTCTCAGGTTTGGAAGGGGAAGGATTTGGATATCACATCTCGTGTTATCGGAAGGATCTCACGTTTGGTATTAGAAGTATTGAGATATCATATCTCATGCTATAGGAAGGGTCTCAGGATTGGAATGGGAAGGAGTTGGGTATCACATCTCATGATATAGGAAGTGTCTCGGGATTGGAATGGGAAGGACTTGGATATCACATCTCATGCTATAGGTAGGGTCTCAAGTTTGATATTAGAAGCATTGAGATATCACATCTCATGCTATAGGAAGGGTCTGAGGATTGGAATGGGAAGGAGTTGGATATCACATCTCATGCTATGGGAAGGGTCTCAGGTTTGGTATAAGCAGTGAGATATCACATCCCATGCTATAGGAAGTGTCTCAGGATTGGAATGGGAAGGAGTTGGATATCACATCTCATGTTATAGGAAGGATCTCAGGTTTGGTATAAGCATTGAGATATCACATCTCTGCTATCGGAAGGGTCTCAGGATTGGAATGGGAAGGAGTTGGATATTCCCATCTCATGTTATAGGAAGGGTCTCAGGTTTGGTATTAGAAGCATTGAGATATCACATCTCATGCTATAGGAAGGGTCTCAGGATTGGAATGGGAAGGACTTGGATATCACATCTCATGCTATAGGGAGGGTCTCAAGTTTGATATTAGAAGCTTTGAGCTATCACATCTCATGATATCGGAAGGGTCTCAGGATTGGAATGGGAAGGAGTTGGATATCACATCTCATGATAAAGGAAGGGTCTAAGGTTTGGAAGGGGAAGGATTTGGATATCACATCTCATGTTATATTACGGGTCTCACGTTTGGTATTAGAAGTATTGAGATATCAAGTCTCATAGTATAGGAAGGGTCTCAGAATTGGAATGGGAAGGAGTTGGATATCACATCTCAAGCTATAGGAAGGGTCTCAGGATTGGAATGGGAAGGACTTGGATATCACATCTCATGCTATAGGAAGGCTCTCAGGTTTGGAAGGGGAAAGAGTTGGATATCACATTTCATGTTAGAGGTAGGATCTCAGGTTTGGTATTAGAGGCATTGAGATATCACATCTCATGCTATCAGAAGGGTCTCAGGAATGGAATGGGAAGGAGTTGGATATCACATCTCATGCTAAAGGGAGGGTCTCAGGTTTGGAAGGGGAAGGATTTGGATATCACATCTCATGTTATAGGAAGGATCTCAGGTTTGGTATTAGAAGCATTGAGATATCACATCTCATGCTATCGGAAGGATCTCAGGTTTGGTATTAGAAGCATTGAGATATCACATCTCATGCTATCAGAAGAGTTTCAGGATTGGAATAGGAAGGAGTTGGATATCACATCTCATGCTAAAGGGAGGGTCTCAGGTTTGGAAGGGGAAGGATTTGGATATCACATCTCATGTTATCGGAAGAATCTCACGTTTGGTATTAGAAGTATTGAGATATCATATCTCATGCTATAGGAAGGGTCTCAGGATTGGAATGGGAAGGAGTTGGATATCACATCTCATGCTATAGGGAGGGTCTCAGGATTGGAATGGGAAGGACTTAGATATCACATATCATGCTATAGGGAGGGTCTCAGTTTTGATATTAGAAGCATTGAGATATCACATCTCATGCTATCGGAAGTGTCTCAGGATTGGAATGGGAAGGTGCTGGATATCACATCTCATGCTAAAGGAAGGGTCACAGGTTTGGAACGGGAAGGATTTGGATATCACATCTCATGTTATAGGAAGGGTCTCAGGTTTGGTATAAGCATTGAGATATCACATCTCTGCTATCGGAAGTGTCTCAGGATTGGAATGGGAAGGAGTTGGATATCCCATCTCATGTTATAGGACGGGTCTCAGGTTTGTTATTAGAATCATTGAGATATCATATTGCATGCTGTTGGAAGGCTCTTAGATTTGGAATGGGAAGCAGTTGGATATCACATCTCATGCTATAGGAAGGGTCTCAGGTTTGGTATAAGCATTGAGATATCACATCTCATGCTATAGGAAGGGTCTCAGGTTTGTAATGGGAAGGAATTGGATATCACATCTCATGTTATAGGAAGGATCTCAGGTTTGGTATTAGAAGCATTGAGATATCACATCTCATGCTATGGGAAGGGTCTCAGGATTGGAATGTGAAGGATTTGGATATCACATCTCATGCTAAAGGAAGGGTCTCAGGTTTGGTAGAAGCATTGAGATATCACGTCTCTGCTATCGGAAGGGTCTCAGGATTGGATTGGGAAGGAGTTGGATATCACATCTCATGCCATAGGAAGGGTCTCAGGTTTGGTATAAGCATTGAGATATCACATCTCTGCTATCGGAAGGGTCTCAGGATTGGATTGGGAAGGATTTGGATATCCCTTCTCATGCTATAGGAAGTGTCTCAGGTTGGAATGGGAAGGAGTTGGATATCACATCTCATGTTATAGCAAGGGTCTCAGGATTGGAATGGGAAGGATTTGGATATCACATCTCTTGCTATAGGAAGGGTCTCATGTTTGGAATGGGAAGGAGTTGGATATCACATATGCTATAGTTAGTGTCTCAGGTTTGGAACGGGAAGGAGTTGGATATCACATCGCATGTTATAGGAAGGGTCTCAGGTTTGGTATAAGCATTGAGATATCACATCTCTGCTATCGGAAGCGGCTCAGGATTGGAATGGGAAGGAGTTGGATATCCCATCTCATGTTATAGGAAGAGTCTCTGGTTTGGTATTAGAATCATTGAGATATCACATCGCATGCTGTAGGAAGGGTCTAAGGATTGGAATGGGATGGACTTGGATATCACATCTCATGCTATAGGTAGGCTCTCAGGTTTGGTATAAGCATTGAGATATCACATCTCATGCTATAGGAAGGGTCTCAGGATTGGAATGGGAAGGAATTGGATATCACATCTCATGCTATAGGAAGGGTCTCAGATTTGGTATAAGCATTGAGATATCACATCTCATGCTAAAGGAAGGGTCTCAGGATTGGAATGGGAAGGAGTTGTATATGACATCTCAGGCCATAGGAAGGTTCTCAGGTTTGGTATAAGCATTGAGATATCACATCTCTGCTATCGGAAGGGTCTCAGGATTGGAATGGGAAGGAGTTGGATATCCCATCTCATGTTATAGGAAGGGTCT
Source organism: Ambystoma mexicanum (assembly GCF_040938575.1). Classification (NCBI taxonomy): domain Eukaryota; kingdom Metazoa; phylum Chordata; class Amphibia; order Caudata; family Ambystomatidae; genus Ambystoma; species Ambystoma mexicanum. The sequence continues at coordinate 325,926,575 of NC_090936.1, forward strand.
CAGGTTTGGTATTAGAAGCATAGAGATATCACATCTCATGCTATAGGAAGAGTCTCAGGATTTGAATGGCAAGGAGTTGGATATCACATCTCATGCCATAGGAAGGGTCTCAGGTTTGGTATAAGCATTGAGATATCACATCTCTGCTATCGGAAGGGTCTCAGGATTGGATTAGGAAGGAGTTGGATATCCCTTCTCATGCTATAGGAAGTGTCTCAGGTTGGAATGGCAAGGAGTTGGATATCACATCTCATGTTATAGGAAGGGTCTCAGGATTGGAATGGGAAGGATTTGGATATCACATCTCTTGCTATAGGAAGGGTCTCAGGATTGGAATGGGTAGGAGTTGGATATTACTTTCTTGCTATAGGAAGGGTCTCATGTTTGGAATGGGAAGGAGTTGGATATCACATATGCTATAGTTAGTGTCTCAGGTTTGGAACGGGAAGGAGTTGGATATCACATCTCATGTTATAGGAAGGGTCTCAGGTTTGGTATAAGCATTGAGATATCACATCTCTGCTATCGGAAGCGGCTCAGGATTGGAATGGGAAGGAGTTGGATATCCCATCTCATGTTATAGGAAGAGTCTCTGGTTTGGTATTAGAATCATTGAGATATCACATCGCATGCTGTAGGAAGGGTCTAAGGATTGGAATGGGATGGACTTGGATATCACATCTCATGCTATAGGTAGGCTCTCAGGTTTGGTATAAGCATTGAGATATCACATCTCATGCTATAGGAAGGGTCTCAGGATTGGAATGGGAAGGAATTGGATATCACATCTCATGCTATAGGAAGGGTCTCAGATTTGGTATAAGCATTGAGATATCACATCTCATGCTAAAGGAAGGGTCTCAGGATTGGAATGGGAAGGAGTTGTATATGACATCTCAGGCCATAGGAAGGTTCTCAGGTTTGGTATAAGCATTGAGATATCACATCTCTGCTATCGGAAGGGTCTCAGGATTGTAATGGGAAGGAGTTGGATATCCCATCTCATGTTATAGGAAGGGTCTCAGGTTTGGTATTAGAAGCATAGAGATATCACATCTCATGCTATAGGAAGGGTCTCAGGATTGGAATGGGAAGGACTTGGATGTCACATCTCATGCTATAAGGAGGGTCTCAAGTTTGATATTAGAAGCATTGAGATAACAAATCTCATGATATCGGAAGGGTCTCAGGATTGGAATGGGAAGGAGTTGGATATCACATCTCATGATAAAGGAAGGGTCTAAGGTTTGGAAGGGGAAGGATTTGGATATCACATCTCATGTTATAGGACGGGTCTCAGGTTTGGTATTAGAAGCATTGAGATATCAAGTCTCATGGTATAAGAAGGGTCTCAGAATTGGAATGGGAAGGAGTTGGATATCACACCTCAAGCTATAGGAAGGGTCTCAGGATTGGAATGGGAAGGAGTTTGATATCACATCTCATGCCATAGTATGGGTCTCAGGTTTGGAAGAAGCATTTGGATATCACATCTCATGCTATCGGAAGGGTATCAGTATTGGATTTGGAAGAAGTTGGATATCCCATCTCATGCTATAGGAAGGGTCTCAGGTTGGAATGGGAAGGAGTTGGATATCACATATCATGTTATAGGAAGGGTCTCAGGATTGGAATGGGAAGGACTTGGATATCACATTTCATGTTAGAGGAAGGATCTCAGGTTTGGTATTAGAAGCATTGAGATATCACATCTCATGCTAAAGGAAGGGTCTCAGGATTGGAATGGGAAGTAGTTGGATATCACATCTCATGCTATAGGAAGGGTCTCAGGTTTGGTATAAGCATTGAGATATCACATCTCATGCTATAGGACGGGTCTCAGGATTGGAATGGAAGGAGTTGGATATCACATCTCATGTTATAGGAAGGATCTCAGGTTTGGTATTAGAAGCATTGAGACATCACATCTCATGCTATAGGAAGGGTCTCAGGGTTGGAATGGGAAGGAGTTGGATATCATATCTCATCCAATAGGAAGGGTCTCAGGTTTGGAATGGGAAGGAATTGGATATCACATCTCATGTTATAGGAAGGATCTCAGGTTTGGTATTAGAAGCATTGAGATATCACATCTCATGCTATAGGAAGGGTCTCAGGATTGGAATATGAAGGATTTGGATATCACATCTCATGCTAAAGGAAGGGTCTCAGGTTTGGTAGAAGCATTGAGATATCACGTCTCTGCTATCGGAAGGGTCTCAGGATTGGATTGGGAAGGAGTTGGATATCCCTTCTCATGCTATAGGAAGGGTCTCAGGATTTGAATGGCAAGGAGTTGGATATCACATCTCATGCCATAGGAAGGGTCTCAGGTTTGGTATAAGCATTGAGATATCACATCTCTGCTATTGGAAGGGTCTCAGGATTGGAATGGGAAGGAGTTGGATATTCCCATCTCATGTTATAGGAAGGGTCTCAGGGTTGGTATTAGAAGCATTGAGATATCACATCTCATGCTATAGGAAGGGTCTCAGGATTGGAATGGGAAGGACTTGGATATCACATCTCATGCTATAGGGAGGGTCTCAAGTTTCATATTAGAAGCTTTGAGATATCACATCTCATGATATCGGAAGGGTCTCAGGATTGGAATGGGAAGGAGTTGGATATCACATCTCATGATAAAGGAAGGGTCTCAGGATTGGAATGGGAAGGACTTGGATATCACATCTCATGCTATAGGGAGTGTCTCAGGATTGGAATGGGAAGGACTTAGATATCACATATCATGCTATAGGGAGGGTCTCAGGTTTGGAAGGGGAAAGAGTTGGATATCACATTTCATGTTAGAGGTAGGATCTCAGGTTTGGTATTAGAGGCATTGAGATATCAAGTCTCAGAGTATAGGAAGGGTCTCAGAATTGGAATGGGAAGGAGTTGGATATCACATCTCAAGCTATAGGAAGGGTCTCAGGATTGGAATGGGAAGGACTTGGATATCACATCTCATGCTATAGGAAGGCTCTCAGGTTTGGAAGGGGAAAGAGTTGGATATCACATTTCATGTTAGAGGTAGGATCTCAGGTTTGGTATTAGAGGCATTGAGATATCACATCTCATGCTATCAGAAGGGTCTCAGGAATGGAATGGGAAGGAGTTGGATATCACATCTCATGCTAAAGGGAGGGTCTCAGGTTTGGAAGGGGAAGGATTTGGACATCACATCTCATGTTATAGGAAGGATCTCAGGTTTGGTATTAGAAGCATTGAGATATCACATCTCATGCTATCGGAAGGATCTCAGGTTTGGTATTAAAAGTATTGAGATATCATATCTCATGCTATAGGAAGGGTCTCAGGATTGGAATGGGAAAGAGTTGGATATCACATCTCATGCTATAGGGAGTGTCTCAGGATTGGAATGGGAAGGACTTAGATATCACATATCATGCTATAGGGAGGGTCTCAGTTTTGATATTAGAAGCATTGAGATATCACATCTCATGCTATCGGAAGTGTCTCAGGATTGGAATGGGAAGGAGCTGGATATCACATCTCATGCTAAAGGAAGGGTCTCAGGTTTGGAACGGGAAGGATTTGGATATCACATCTCATGTTATAGGAGGGGTCTCAGGTTTGGTATAAGCATTGAGATATCACATCTCTGCTATCGGAAGTGTCTCAGGATTGGAATGGGAAGGAGTTGGATATCCCATCTCATGTTATAGGACGGGTCTCAGGTTTGTTATTAGAATCATTGAGATATCATATTGCATGCTGTAGGAAGGGTCTAAGGGTTGGAATGGGAAGGACTTGGATATCACATCTCATGCTATAGATAGGCTCTTAGGTTTGGAAAGGGAAGGAGTTGGATATCACATTTCATGTTAGAGGAAGGATCTCAGGTTTGGTATTAGAAGCATTGAGATATCACATCTCATGCTATAGGAAGGGTCTCAGGATTGGAATGGGAAGTAGTTGGATATCACATCTCATGCTATAGGAAGGGTCTCAGGTTTGGTATAAGCATTGAGATATCACATCTCATGCTATAGGACGGGTCTCAGGATTGGAATGGAAGGAGTTGGATATCACATCTCATGTTATAGGAAGGATCTCAGGTTTGATATTAGAAGCATTGAGACATCACATCTCATGCTATAGGAAGGGTCTCAGGGTTGGAATGGGAAGGAGTTGGATATCACATCTCAACCTATAGGAAGTGTCTCAGGTTTGGAATGGGAAGGAATTGGATATCACATCTCATGTTATAGGAAGGATCTCAGGTTTGGTATTAGAAGCATTGAGATATCACATCTCATGCTATAGGAAGGGTCTCAGGATTGGAATGTGAAGGATTTGGATATCACATCTCATGCTAAAGGAAGGGTCTCAGGTTTGGTAGAAGCATTGAGATATCACGTCTCTGCTATCGGAAGGGTCTCAGGATTGGATTGGGAAGGAGTTGGATATCCCTTCTCATGCTCTAGGAAGGGTCTCAGGATTTGAATGGCAAGGAGTTGGATATCACATCTCATGCCATAGGAAAGGTCTCAGGTTTGGTATAAGCATTGAGATATCACATCTCTGCTATCGGAAGGGTCTCAGGATTGGATTGGGAAGGAGTTGGATATCCCTTCTCATGCTATAGGAAGTGTCTCAGGTTGGAATCGGAAGGAGTTGGATATCACATCTCATGTTATAGGAAGGGTCTCAGGATTGGAATGGGAAGGATTTGGATATCACATCTCTTGCTATAGGAAGGGTCTCAGGATTGGAATGGGTAGGAGTTGGATATTACTTTCTTGCTATAGGAAGGGTCTCATGTTTGGAATGGGAAGGAGTTGGATATCACATATGCTATAGTTAGTGTCTCAGGTTTGGAACGGGAAGGAGTTGGATATCACATCTCATGTTATAGGAAGGGTCTCAGGTTTGGTATAAGCATTGAGATATCACATCTCTGCTATCGGAAGCGGCTCAGGATTGGAATGGGAAGGAGTTGGATATCCCATCTCATGTTATAGTAAGAGTCTCTGGTTTGGTATTAGAATCATTGAGATATCACATCGCATGCTGTAGGAAGGGTCTAAGGATTGGAATGGGATGGACTTGGATATCACATCTCATGCTATAGGTAGGCTCTCAGGTTTGGTATAAGCATTGAGATATCACATCTCTGCTATCGGAAGTGTCTCAGGATTGGAATGGGAAGGAGTTGGATATCCCATCTCATGCTATAGGACGGGTCTCAGGTTTGTTATTAGAATCATTTAGATATCATATTGCATACTGTAGGAAGGGTCTAAGGGTTGGAATGGGAAGGACTTGGATATCACATCTCATGCTATAGATAGGCTCTTAGGTTTGGAAAGGGAAGGAGTTGGATATCACATTTCATGTTAGAGGAAGGATCTCAGGTTTGGTATTAGAAGCATTGAGATATCACATCTCATGCTATAGGAAGGGTCTCAGGGTTGGAATGGGAAGGAGTTGGATATCACATCTCATCCAATAGGAAGGGTCTCAGGTTTGGAATGGGAAGGAATTGGATATCACATCTCATGTTATAGGAAGGATCTCAGGTTTGGTATTAGAAGCATTGAGATATCACATCTCATGCTATAGGAAGGGTCTCAGGATTGGAATGTGAAGGATTTGGATATCACATCTCATGCTAAAGGAAGGGTCTCAGGTTTGGTAGAAGCATTGAGATATCACGTCTCTGCTATCGGAAGGGTCTCAGGATTGGATTGGGAAGGAGTTGGATATCCCTTCTCATGCTATAGGAAGGGTCTCAGGATTTGAATGGCAAGGAGTTGGATATCACATCTCATGCCATAGGAAAGGTCTCAGGTTTGGTATAAGCATTGAGATATCACATCTCTGCTATCGGAAGGGTCTCAGGATTGGATTGGGAAGGAGTTGGATATCCCTTCTCATGCTATGGGAAGTGTCTCAGGTTGGAATGGGAAGGAGTTGGATATCACATCTCATGTTATAGGAAGGGTCTCAGGATTGGAATGGGAAGGATTTGGATATCACATCTCTTGCTATAGGAAGGGTCTCAGGATTGGAATGGGTAGGAGTTGGATATTACTTTCTTGCTATAGGAAGGGTCTCATGTTTGGAATGGGAAGGAGTTGGATATCACATATGCTATAGTTAGTGTCTCAGGTTTGGAACGGGAACGAGTTGGATATCACATCTCATGTTATAGGAAGGGTCTCAGGTTTGGTATAAGCATTGAGATATCACATCTCTGCTATCGGAAGCGGCTCAGGATTGGAATGGGAAGGAGTTGGATATCCCATCTCATGTTATAGTAAGAGTCTCTGGTTTGGTATTAGAATCATTGAGATATCACATTGCATGCTGTAGGAAGGGTCTAAGGATTGGAATGGGATGGACTTGGATATCACATCTCATGCTAAAGGTAGGCTCTCAGGTTTGGTATAAGCATTGAGATATCACATCTCATGCTATAGGAAGGGTCTCAGGATTGGAATGGGAAGGATTTGGATATCACATCTCATGCTATAGGAAGGGTCTCAGATTTGGAATAAGCATTGAGATATCACATCTCATGCTAAAGGAAGGGTCTCAGGATTGGAATGGGAAGGAGTTGTATATGACATCTCAGGCCATAGGAAGGGTCTCAGGTTTGGTATAAGCATTGAGATATCACATCTCTGCTATCGGAAGGGTCTCAGGATTGGAATGGGAAGGAGTTGGATATCCCATCTCATGTTATAGGAAGGGTCTCAGGTTTGGTATTAGAAGCATCGAGATATCACATCTCATGCTATAGGAAGGGTCTCAGGATTGGAATGGGAAGGACTTGGATGTCACATCTCATACTATAGGGAGGGTCTCAAGTTTGATATTAGAAGCATTGAGATAACACGTCTCATGATATCGGAAGGGTCTCAGGATTGGAATGGGAAGGAGTTGGATACCACATCTCATGATAAAGGAAGGGTCTAAGGTTTGGAAGGGGAAGGATTTGGATATCACATCTCATGTTATAGGACGGGTCTCAGGTTTGGTATTAGAAGCATTGAGATATCAAGTCTCATGGTATAAGAAGGGTCTCAGAATTGGAATGGGAAGGAGTTGGATATCACACCTCAAGCTATAGGAAGGGTCTCAGGATTGGAATGGGAAGGAGTTTGATATCACATCTCATGCCATAGTATGGGTCTCAGGTTTGGTAGAAGCATTGGGATATCACATCTCATGCTATCGGAAGGGTATCAGTATTGGATTTGGAAGAAGTTGGATATCCCATCTCATGCTATAGGAAGGGTCTCAGGTTGGAATGGGAAGGAGTTGGATATCACATTTCATGTTATAGGAAGGGTCTCAGGATTGGCATGGGAAGGACTTGGATATCATATCTCATGCTATAGGACAGGTCTCAGGTTTGTTATTAGAATCATTGAGATATCATATTGCATGCTGTAGGAAGGGTCTAAGGATTGGAACGGGAAGGACTTGGATATCACTTCTCATGCTATAGATAGGCTCTTAGGTTTGGAAAGGGAAGGAGTTGGATATCACATTTCATGTTAGAGGAAGGATCTCAGGTTTAGTATTAGAAGCATTGAGATATCACATCTCATGCTATAGGAAGGGTCTCAGGATTGGAATGGGAAGTAGTTGGATATCACATCTCATGCTATAGGAAGGGTCTCAGGTTTGGTATAAGCATTGAGATATCACATCTCATGCTATAGGACGGGTCTCAGGATTGGAATGGAAGGAGTTGGATATCACATCTCATGTTATAGGAAGGATCTCAGGTTTGGTATTAGAAGCATTGCGACATCACATCTCATGCTAAAGGAAGGGTCTCAGGATTGGAATGGGAAGGAGTTGTATATGACATCTCAGGCCATAGGAAGGGTCTCAGGTTTGGTATAAGCATTGAGATATCACATCTCTGCTATCGGAAGGGTCTCAGGATTGGAATGGGAAGGAGTTGGATATCCCATCTCATGTTATAGGAAGGGTCTCAGGTTTGGTATTAGAAGCATAGAGATATCACATCTCATGCTATAGGAAGGGTCTCAGGATTGGAATGGGAAGGACTTGGATGTCACATCTCATGCTATAGGGAGGGTCTCAAGTTTGATATTAGAAGCATTGAGATAACAAATCTCATGATATCGGAAGGGTCTCGGGATTGGAATGGGAAGGAGTTGGATACCACATCTCATGATAAAGGAAGGGTCTAAGGTTTGGAAGGGGAAGGATTTGGATATCACATCTCATGTTATAGCGCGGGTCTCAGGTTTGGTATTAGAAGCATTGAGATATCAAGTCTCATGGTATAAGAGGGTCTCAGAATTGGAATGGGAAGGAGTTGGAAGTCACACCTCAAGCTATAGGAAGGGTCTCAGGATTGGAATGGGAAGGAGTTTGATATCACATCTCATGCCATAGTATGGGTCTCAGGTTTGGTAGAAGCATTGGGACATCACATCTCATGCTATCGGAAGGGTATCAGTATTGGATTTGGAAGAAGTTGGATATCCCATCTCATGCTATAGGAAGGGTCTCAGGTTGGAATGGGAAGGAGTTGGATATCACATTTCATGTTATAGGGAGGGTCTCAGGTTTGGAAGGGGAAGGATTTGGATATCACATCTCATGTTATCGGAAGGATCTCACGTTTGGTATTAGAAGTATTGAGATATCATATCTCATGCTATAGGAAGGGTCTCAGGATTGGAATGGGAAGGACTTAGATATCACATATCATGCTATAGGGAGGGTCTCAGGATTGGAATGGGAAGGACTTAGATATCACATATCATGCTATAGGGAGGGTCTCAGTTTTGATATTAGAAGCATTGAGATATCACATCTCATGTTATCGGAAGTGTCTCAGGATTGGAATGGGAAGGAGCTGGATATCACATCTCATGCTAAAGGAAGGGTCTCAGGTTTGGAACGGGAAGGATTTGGATATCACATCTCATGTTATAGGAAGGGTCTCAGGTTTGGTATAAGCATTGAGATATCACATCTCTGCTATCGGAAGTGTCTCAGGATTGGAATGGGAAGGAGTTGGATATCCCATCTCATGTTATAGGACGGGTCTCAGGTTTGTTATTAGAATCATTGAGATATCATATTGCATGCTGTAGGAAGGGTCTAAGGGTTGGAATGGGAAGGACTTGGATATCACATATCATGCTATAGATAGGCTCTTAGGTTTGGAAAGGGAAGGAGTTGGATATCACATTTCATGTTAGAGGAAGGATCTCAGGTTTGGTATTAGAAGCATTGAGATATCACATCGCATGCTGTAGGAAGGGTCTAAGGATTGGAATGGGATGGACTTGGATATCACATCTCATGCTATAGGTAGGCTCTCAGGTTTGGTATAAGCATTGAGATATCACATCTCATGCTATAGGAAGGGTCTCAGGATTGGAATGGGAAGGATTTGGATATCACATCTCATGCTATAGGAAGGGTCTCAGATTTGGTATAAGCATTGAGATATCACATCTCATGCTAAAGGAAGGGTCTCAGGATTGGAATGGGAAGGAGTTGTATATGATATCTCAGGCCATAGGAAGGGTCTCAGGTTTGGTATAAGCATTGAGATATCACATCTCTGCTATCGGAAGGGTCTCAGGATTGGAATGGGAAGGAGTTGGATATCCCATCTCATGTTATAGGAAGGGTCTCAGGTTTGGTATTAGAAGCATAGAGATATCACATCTCATGCTATAGGAAGGGTCTCAGGATTGGAATGGGAAGGACTTGGATGTCACATCTCATGCTATAGTGAGGGTCTCAAGTTTGATATTAGAAGCATTGAGATAACAAATCTCATGATATCGGAAGGGTCTCAGGATTGGAATGGGAAGGAGTTGGATACCACATCTCATGATAAAGGAAGGGTCTAAGGTTTGGAAGGGGAAGGATTTGGATATCACATCTCATGTTATAGGACGGGTCTCAGGTTTGGTATTAGAAGCATTGAGATATCAAGTCTCATGGTATAAGAGGGTCTCAGAATTGGAATGGGAAGGAGTTGGATATCACACCTCAAGCTATAGGAAGGGTCTCAGGATTGGAATGGGAAGGAGTTTGATATCACATCTCATGCCATAGTATGGGTCTCAGGTTTGGTAGAAGCATTGGGACATCACATCTCATGCTATCGGAAGGGTATCAGTATTGGATTTGGAAGAAGTTGGATATCCCATCTCATGCTATAGGAAGGGTCTCAGGTTGGAATGGGAAGGAGTTGGATATCACATTTCATGTTATAGGAAGGGTCTCAGGATTGGAATGGGAAGGACTTGGATATCATATCTCATGCTATAGGACGGGTCTCAGGTTTGTTATTAGAATCATTGAGATATCATATTGCATGCTGTAGGAAGGGTCTAAGGATTGGAATGGGAAGGACTTGGATATCACATCTCATGCTATAGATAGGCTCTTAGGTTTGGAAAGGGAAGGAGTTGGATATCACATTTCATGTTAGAGGAAGGATCTCAGGTTTGGTATTAGAAGCATTGAGATATCACATCTCATGCTATAGGAAGGGTCTCAGGATTGGAATGGGTAGTAGTTGGATATCACATCTCATGCTATACGAAGGGTCTCAGGTTTGGTATAAGCATTGAGATATCACATCTCATGCTATAGGACGGGTCTCAGGATTGGAATGGAAGGAGTTGGATATCACATCTCATGTTATAGGAAGGATCTCAGGTTTGGTATTAGAAGCATTGAGACATCACATCTCATGCTATAGGAAGGGTCTCAGGGTTGGAATGGGAAGGAGTTGGATATCGCATCTCATCCAATAGGAAGGGTCTCAGGTTTGGAATGGGAAGGAATTGGATATCACATCTCATGTTATAGGAAGGATCTCAGGTTTGGTATTAGAAGCATTGAGATATCACATCTCATGCTATAGGAAGGGTCTCAGGATTGGAATGTGAAGGATTTGGATATCACATCTCATGCTAAAGGAAGGGTCTCAGGTTTGGTAGAAGCATTGAGATATCCGATCTCTGCTATCGGAAGGGTCTCAGGATTGGATTGGGAAGGAGTTGGATATCCCTTCTCATGCTATAGGAAGGGTCTCAGGATTTGAATGGGAAGGAGTTGGATATCACATCTCATGTTATAGGAAGGGTCTCAGGATTGGAATGGGAAGGATTTGGATATTACTTTCTTGCTATAGGAAGGGTCTCATGTTTGGAATGGGAAGGAGTTGGATATCACATATGCTATAGTTAGTGTCTCAGGTTTGGAACGGGAAGGAGTTGGATATCACATCTCATGTTATAGGAAGGGTCTCATGTTTGGTATAAGCATTGAGATATCACATCTCTGCTATCGGAAGCGGCTCAGGATTGGAATGGGAAGGAGTTGGATATCCCATCTCATGTTATAGTAAGAGTCTCTGGTTTGGTATTAGAATCATTGAGATATCACATCGCATGCTGTAGGAAGGGTCTAAGGATTGGAATGTGATGGACTTGGATATCACATCTCATGCTATAGGTAGGCTCTCAGGTTTGGTTTAAGCATTGAGATATCACATCTCATGCTATAGGAAGGGTCTCAGGATTGGAATTGGAAGGATTTAGATATCACATCTCATGCTATAGGAAGGGTCTCAGATTTGGTATAAGCATAGAGATATCACATCTCATGCTAAAGGAAGGGTCTCAGGATTGGAATCGGAAGGAGTTGTATATGACATCTCAGGCCATAGGAAGGGTCTCAGGTTTGGTATAAGCATTGAGATATCACATCTCTGCTATCGGAAGGGTCTCAGGATTGGAATGGGAAGGAGTTGGATATCCCATCTCATGTTATAGGAAGGGTCTCAGGTTTGGTATTAGAAGCATAGAGATATCACATCTCATGCTATAGGAAGGGTCTCAGGATTGGAATGGGAAGGACTTGGATGTCACATCTCATGCTATAGGGAGGGTCTCAAGTTGGATATTAGAAGCATTGAGATAACAAATCTCATGATATCGGAGGGGTCTCAGGATTGGAATGGGAAGTTGTTGGATACCACATCTCATGATAAAGGAAGGGTCTAAGGTTTGGAAGGGGAAGGATTTGGATATCACATCTCATGTTATAGGACGGGTCTCAGGTTTGGTATTAGAAGCATTGAGATATCAAGTCTCATGGTATAAGAAGGGTCTCAGAATTGGAATGGGAAGGAGTTGGATATCACACCTCAAGCTATAGGAAGGGTCTCAGGATTGGAATGGGAAGGAGTTTGATATCACATCTCATGCCATAGTATGGGTCTCAGGTTTGGTAGAAGCATTGGGATATCACATCTCATGCTATCGGAAGGGTATCAGTATTGGATTTGGAAGAAGTTGGATATCCCATCTCATGCTATAGGAAGGGTCTCAGGTTGGAATGGGAAGGAGTTGGATATCACATTTCATGTTATAGGAAGGGTCTCAGGATTGGAATGGGAAGGACTTGGATATCATATCTCATGCTATAGGACAGGTCTCAGGTTTGTTATTAGAATCATTGAGATATCATATTGCATGCTGTAGGAAGGGTCTAAGGATTGGAACGGGAAGGACTTGGATATCACATCTCATGCTATAGATAGGCTCTTAGGTTTGGAAAGGGAAGGAGTTGGATATCACATTTCATGTTAGAGGAAGGATCTTAGGTTTGGTATTAGAAGCATTGAGATATCACATCCCATGCTATAGGAAGGGTCTCAGGATTGGAATGGGAAGTAGTTGGATATCACATTTCATGTTAGAGGAAGGATCTCAGGTTTGGTATTAGAAGCATTGAGATATCACATCTCTTGCTATAGGAAGGGTCTCAGGATTGGAATGGGAAGTAGTTGGATATCACATCTCATGCTATAGGAAGGGTCTCAGGTTTGGTATAAGCATTGAGATATCACATCTCATGCTATAGGACAGGTCTCAGGATTGGAATGGAAGGAGTTGGATATCACATCTCATGTTATAGGAAGGATCTCAGGTTTGGTATTAGAAGCATTGAGACATCACATCTCATGCTATAGGAGGGGTCTCAGGGTTGGAATGGGAAGGAGTTGGATATCACATCTCATCCAATAGGAAGGGTCTCAGGTTTGGAATGGGAAGGAATTGGATATCACATCTCATGTTATAGGAAGGATCTCAGGTTTGGTATTAGAAGCATTGAGATATCACATCTCATGCTATAGGAAGGGTCTCAGGATTGGAATGTGAAGGATTTGGATATCACATCTCATGCTAAAGGAAGGGTCTCAGGTTTGGTAGAAGCATTGAGATATCACGTCTCTGCTATCGGAAGGGTCTCAGGATTGGATTGGGAAGGAGTTGGATATCCCTTCTCATGCTATAGGAAGGGTCTCAGGATTTGAATGGCAAGGAGTTGGATATCACATCTCATGCCATAGGAAGGGTCTCAGGTTTGGTATAAGCATTGAGATATCACATCTCTGCTATCGGAAGGGTCTCAGGATTGGAATGGGAAGGAGTTGGATATTCCCATCTCATGTTATAGGAAGGGTCTCAGGTTTGGTATTAGAAGCATTGAGATATCACATCTCATGCTATAGGAAGGGTCTCAGGATTGGAATGGGAAGGACTTGGATATCACATCTCATGCTATAGGGAGGGTCTCAAGTTTGATATTAGAAGCTTTGAGATATCACATCTCATGATATCGGAAGGGTCTCAGGATTGGAATGGGAAGGAGTTGGATATCACATCTCATGATAAAGGAAGGGTCTAAGGTTTGGAAGGGGAAGGATATGGATATCACATCTCATGTTATATTACGGGTCTCAGGTTTGGTATTAGAAGCATTGAGATATCAAGTCTCAGAGTATAGGAAGGGTCTCAGAATTGGAATGGGAAGGAGTTGGATATCACATCTCAAGCTATAGGAAGGGTCTCAGGATTGGAATGGGAAGGACTTGGATATCACATCTCATGCTATAGGAAGGCTCTCAGGTTTGGAAGGGGAAAGAGTTGGATATCACATTTCATGTTAGAGGTAGGATCTCAGGTTTGGTATTAGAGGCATTGAGATATCACATCTCATGCTATCAGAAGGGTCTCAGGAATGGAATGGGAAGGAGTTGGATATCACATCTCATGCTAAAGGGAGGGTCTCAGGTTTGGAAGGGGAAGGATTTGGATATCACATCTCATGTTATAGGAAGGATCTCAGGTTTGGTATTAGAAGCATTGAGATATCACATCTCATGCTATCGGAAGGATCTCAGGTTTGGTATTAGAAGCATTGAGATATCACATCTCATGCTAAAGGAAGGGTCTCAGGTTTGGTAGAAGCATTGAGATATCCGATCTCTGCTATCGGAAGGGTCTCAGGATTGGATTGGGAAGGAGTTGGATATCCCTTCTCATGCTATAGGAAGGGTCTCAGGATTTGAATGGGAAGGAGTTGGATATCACATCTCATGTTATAGGAAGGGTCTCAGGATTGGAATGGGAAGGATTTGGATATTACTTTCTTGCTATAGGAAGGGTCTCATGTTTGGAATGGGAAGGAGTTGGATATCACATATGCTATAGTTAGTGTCTCAGGTTTGGAACGGGAAGGAGTTGGATATCACATCTCATGTTATAGGAAGGGTCTCATGTTTGGTATAAGCATTGAGATATCACATCTCTGCTATCGGAAGCGGCTCAGGATTGGAATGGGAAGGAGTTGGATATCCCATCTCATGTTATAGTAAGAGTCTCTGGTTTGGTATTAGAATCATTGAGATATCACATCGCATGCTGTAGGAAGGGTCTAAGGATTGGAATGGGATGGACTTGGATATCACATCTCATGCTATAGGTAGGCTCTCAGGTTTGGTATAAGCATTGAGATATCACATCTCATGCTATAGGAAGGGTCTCAGGATTGGAATTGGAAGGATTTAGATATCACATCTCATGCTATAGGAAGGGTCTCAGATTTGGTATAAGCATAGAGATATCACATCTCATGCTAAAGGAAGGGTCTCAGGATTGGAATCGGAAGGAGTTGTATATGACATCTCAGGCCATAGGAAGGGTCTCAGGTTTGGTATAAGCATTGAGATATCACATCTCTGCTATCGGAAGGGTCTCAGGATTGGAATGGGAAGGAGTTGGATATCCCATCTCATGTTATAGGAAGGGTCTCAGGTTTGGTATTAGAAGCATAGAGATATCACATCTCATGCTATAGGAAGGGTCTCAGGATTGGAATGGGAAGGACTTGGATGTCACATCTCATGCTATAGGGAGGGTCTCAAGTTTGATATAAGAAGCATTGAGATAACAAATCTCATGATATCGGAGGGGTCTCAGGATTGGAATGGGAAGTTGTTGGATACCACATCTCATGATAAAGGAAGGGTCTAAGGTTTGGAAGGGGAAGGATTTGGATATCACATCTCATGTTATAGGACGGGTCTCAGGTTTGGTATTAGAAGCATTGAGATATCAAGTCTCATGGTATAAGAAGGGTCTCAGAATTGGAATGGGAATTAGTTGGATATCACACCTCAAGCTATAGGAAGGGTCTCAGGATTGGAATGGGAAGGAGTTTGATATCACATCTCATGCCATAGTATGGGTCTCAGGTTTGGTAGAAGCATTGGGATATCACATCTCATGCTATCGGAAGGGTATCAGTATTGGATTTGGAAGAAGTTGGATATCCCATCTCATGCTATAGGAAGGGTCTCAGGTTGGAATGGGAAGGAGTTGGATATCACATTTCATGTTATAGGAAGGGTCTCAGGATTGGAATGGGAAGGACTTGGATATCATATCTCATGCTATAGGACAGGTCTCAGGTTTGTTATTAGAATCATTGAGATATCATATTGCATGCTGTAGGAAGGGTCTAAGGATTGGAACGGGAAGGACTTGGATATCACATTTCATGTTAGAGGAAGGATCTCAGGTTTGGTATTAGAAGCATTGAGATATCACATCCCATGCTATAGGAAGGGTCTCAGGATTGGAATGGGAAGTAGTTGGATATCACATTTCATGTTAGAGGAAGGATCTCAGGTTTGGTATTAGAAGCATTGAGATATCACATCTCTTGCTATAGGAAGGGTCTCAGGATTGGAATGGGAAGTAGTTGGATATCACATCTCATGCTATAGGAAGGGTCTCAGGTTTGGTATAAGCATTGAGATATCACATCTCATGCTATAGGAAAGGTCTCAGGATTGGAATGGAAGGAGTTGGATATCACATCTCATGTTATAGGAAGGATCTCAGGTTTGGTATTAGAAGCATTGAGACATCACATCTCATGCTATAGGAGGGGTCTCAGGGTTGGAATGGGAAGGAGTTGGATATCACATCTCATCCAATAGGAAGGGTCTCAGGTTTGGAATGGGAAGGAATTGGATATCACATCTCATGTTATAGGAAGGATCTCAGGTTTGGTATTAGAAGCATTGAGATATCACATCTCATGCTATAGGAAGGGTCTCAGGATTGGAATGTGAAGGATTTGGATATCACATCTCATGCTAAAGGAAGGGTCTCAGGTTTGGTAGAAGCATTGAGATATCACGTCTCTGCTATCGGAAGGGTCTCAGGATTGGATTGGGAAGGAGTTGGATATCCCTTCTCATGCTATAGGAAGGGTCTCAGGATTTGAATGGCAAGGAGTTGGATATCACATCTCATGCCATAGGAAGGGTCTCAGGTTTGGTATAAGCATTGAGATATCACATCTCTGCTATCGGAAGGGTCTCAGGATTGGAATGGGAAGGAGTTGGATATTCCCATCTCATGTTATAGGAAGGGTCTCAGGTTTGGTATTAGAAGCATTGAGATATCACATCTCATGCTATAGGAAGGGTCTCAGGATTGGAATGGGAAGGACTTGGATATCACATCTCATGCTATAGGGAGGGTCTCAAGTTTCATATTAGAAGCTTTGAGATATCACATCTCATGATATCGGAAGGGTCTCAGGATTGGAATGGGAAGGAGTTGGATATCACATCTCATGATAAAGGAAGGGTATCAGTATTGGATTTGGAAGAAGTTGGATATCCCATCTCATGCTATAGGAAGGGTCTCAGGTTGGAATGGGAAGGAGTTGGATATCACATTTCATGTTATAGGAAGGGTCTCAGGATTGGAATGGGAAGGACTTGGATATCATATCTCATGCTATAGGACAGGTCTCAGGTTTGTTATTAGAATCATTGAGATATCATATTGCATGCTGTAGGAAGGGTCTAAGGATTGGAACGGGAAGGACTTGGATATCACATTTCATGTTAGAGGAAGGATCTCAGGTTTGGTATTAGAAGCATTGAGATATCACATCCCATGCTATAGGAAGGGTCTCAGGATTGGAATGGGAAGTAGTTGGATATCACATTTCATGTTAGAGGAAGGATCTCAGGTTTGGTATTAGAAGCATTGAGATATCACATCTCTTGCTATAGGAAGGGTCTCAGGATTGGAATGGGAAGTAGTTGGATATCACATCTCATGCTATAGGAAGGGTCTCAGGTTTGGTATAAGCATTGAGATATCACATCTCATGCTATAGGAAAGGTCTCAGGATTGGAATGGAAGGAGTTGGATATCACATCTCATGTTATAGGAAGGATCTCAGGTTTGGTATTAGAAGCATTGAGACATCACATCTCATGCTATAGGAGGGGTCTCAGGGTTGGAATGGGAAGGAGTTGGATATCACATCTCATCCAATAGGAAGGGTCTCAGGTTTGGAATGGGAAGGAATTGGATATCACATCTCATGTTATAGGAAGGATCTCAGGTTTGGTATTAGAAGCATTGAGATATCACATCTCATGCTATAGGAAGGGTCTCAGGATTGGAATGTGAAGGATTTGGATATCACATCTCATGCTAAAGGAAGGGTCTCAGGTTTGGTAGAAGCATTGAGATATCACGTCTCTGCTATCGGAAGGGTCTCAGGATTGGATTGGGAAGGAGTTGGATATCCCTTCTCATGCTATAGGAAGGGTCTCAGGATTTGAATGGCAAGGAGTTGGATATCACATCTCATGCCATAGGAAGGGTCTCAGGTTTGGTATAAGCATTGAGATATCACATCTCTGCAATCGGAAGGGTCTCAGGATTGGAATGGGAAGGAGTTGGATATTCCCATCTCATGTTATAGGAAGGGTCTCAGGTTTGGTATTAGAAGCATTGAGATATCACATCTCATGCTATAGGAAGGGTCTCAGGATTGGAATGGGAAGGACTTGGATATCACATCTCATGCTATAGGGAGGGTCTCAAGTTTCATATTAGAAGCTTTGAGATATCACATCTCATGATATCGGAAGGGTCTCAGGATTGGAATGGGAAGGAGTTGGATATCACATCTCATGATAAAGGAAGGGTCTAAGGTTTGGAAGGGGAAGGATATGGATATCACATCTCATGTTATATTACGGGTCTCAGGTTTGGTATTAGAAGCATTGAGATATCAAGTCTCAGAGTATAGGAAGGGTCTCAGAATTGGAATGGGAAGGAGTTGGATATCACATCTCAAGCTATAGGAAGGGTCTCAGGATTGGAATGGGAAGGAATTGGATATCACATCTCATGCTATAGGAAGGCTCTCAGGTTTGGAAGGGGAAAGAGTTGGATATCACATTTCATGTTAGAGGTAGGATCTCAGGTTTGGTATTAGAGGCATTGAGATATCACATCTCATGCTATCAGAAGGGTCTCAGGAATGGAATGGGAAGGAGTTGGATATCACATCTCATGCTAAAGGGAGGGTCTCAGGTTTGGAAGGGGAAGGATTTGGATATCACATCTCATGTTATAGGAAGGATCTCAGGTTTGGTATTAGAAGCATTGAGATATCACATCTCATGCTATCGGAAGGATCTCAGGTTTGGTATTAGAAGCATTGAGATATCACATCTCATGCTATCAGAAGGGTCTCAGGATTGGAATGGGAAGGAGTTGGATATCACATCTCATGCTAAAGGGAGGGTCTCAGGTTTGGAAGGGGAAGGATTTGGATATCACATCTCATGTTATCGGAAGGATCTCACGTTTGGTATTAGAAGTATTGAGATATCATACCTCATGCTATAGGAAGGGTCTCAGGATTGGAATGGGAAGGACTTAGATATCACATATCATGCTATAGGGAGGGTCTCAGGATTGGAATGGGAAGGACTTAGATATCACATATCATGCTATAGGGAGGGTCTCAGTTTTGATATTAGAAGCATTGAGATATCACATCTCATGCTATCGGAAGTGTCTCAGGATTGGAATGGGAAGGAGCTGGATATCACATCTCATGCTAAAGGAAGGGTCTCAGGTTTGGAACGGGAAGGATTTGGATATCACATCTCATGTTATAGGAAGGGTCTCAGGTTTGGTATAAGCATTGAGATATCACATC
Organism: Ambystoma mexicanum; assembly: GCF_040938575.1. Taxonomy (NCBI): domain Eukaryota; kingdom Metazoa; phylum Chordata; class Amphibia; order Caudata; family Ambystomatidae; genus Ambystoma; species Ambystoma mexicanum. The sequence goes on from NC_090936.1 coordinate 325,945,967, forward strand.
TCTGCTATCGGAAGTGTCTCAGGATTGGAATGGGAAGGAGTTGGATATCCCATCTCATGTTATAGGACGGGTCTCAGGTTTGTTATTAGAATCATTGAGATATCATATTGCATGCTGTAGGAAGGGTCTAAGGGTTGGAATGGGAAGGACTTGGATATCACATCTCATGCTATAGATAGGCTCTTAGGTTTGGAAAGGGAAGGAGTTGGATATCACATTTCATGTTAGAGGAAGGATCTCAGGTTTGGTATTAGAAGCATTGAGATATCACATCTCATGCTATAGGAAGGGTCTCAGGATTGGAATGGGAAGTAGTTGGATATCACATCTCATGCTGTAGGAAGGGTCTCAGGTTTGGTATAAGCATTGAGATATCACATCTCATGCTATAGGACGGGTCTCAGGATTGGAATGGAAGAAGTTGGATATCACATCTCATTTTATAGGAAGGATCTCAGGTTTGGTATTAGAAGCATTGAGACATCACATCTCATGCTATAGTAAGGGTCTCAGGGTTGGAATGGGAAGGAGTTGGATATCACATCTCATCCAATAGGAAGGGTCTCAGGTTTGGAATGGGAAGGAATTGGATATCACATCTCATAGGAGGGATCTCAGGTTTGGTATTAGAAGCATTGAGATATCACATCTCATGCTATGGGAAGGGTCTCAGGATTGGAATGTGAAGGATTTGGATATCACATCTCATGCTAAAGGAAGGGTCTCAGGTTTGGTAGAAGCATTGAGATATCACGTCTCTGCTATCGGAAGGGTCTCAGGATTGGATTGGGAAGGAGTTGGATATCCCTTCTCATGCTATAGGAAGGGTCTCAGGATTTGAATGGCAAGGAGTTGGATATCACATCTCATGCCATAGGAAGGGTCTCAGGTTTGGTATAAGCATTGAGATATCACATCTCTGCTATCGGAAGGGTCTCAGGATTGGATTGGGAAGGAGTTGGATATCCCTTCTCATGCTATAGGAAGTGTCTCAGGTTGGAATGGGAAGGAGTTGGATATCACATCTCATGTTATAGGAAGGGTCTCAGGATTGGAATGGGAAGGATTTGGATATCACATCTATTGCTATAGGAAGGGTCTCAGGATTGGAATGGGTAGGAGTTGGATATCACATATGCTATAGTTAGTGTCTCAGGATTGGAATGGGAAGGAGTTGGATATCCCATCTCATGTTATAGTAAGAGTCTCTGGTTTGGTATTAGAATCATTGAGATATCACATCGCATGCTGTAGGAAGGGTCTAAGGATTGGAATGGGATGGACTTGGATATCACATCTCATGCTATAGGTAGGCTCTCGGGTTTGGTATAAGCATTGAGATATCACATCTCATGCTATAGGAAGGGTCTCAGGATTGGAATGGGAAGGATTTGGATATCACATCTCATGCTATAGGAAGGGTCTCAGATTTGGTATAAGCATTGAGATATCACATCTCATGCTAAAGGAAGGGTCTCAGGATTGGAATGGGAAGGAGTTGTATATGACATCTCAGGCCATAGGAAGGGTCTCAGGTTTGGTATAAGCATTGAGATATCACATCTCTTCTATCGGAAGGGTCTCAGGATTGGAATGGGAAGGAGTTGGATATCCCATCTCATGTTATTGGAAGGGTCTCAGGTTTGGTATTAGAAGCATAGAGATATCACATCTCATGCTATAGGAAGGGTCTCAGGATTGGAATGGGAAGGACTTGGATGTCACATCTCATGCTATAGGGAGGGTCTCAAGTTTGATATTAGAAGCATTGAGATAACAAATCTCATGATATCGGAAGGGTCTCAGGATTGGAATGGGAAGGAGTTGGATACCACATCTCATGATAAAGGAAGGGTCTAAGGTTTGGAAGGGGCAGGATTTGGATATCACATCTCATGTTATAGGACGGGTCTCAGGTTTGGTATTAGAAGCATTGAGATATCAAGTCTCATGGTATAAGAAGGGTCTCAGAATTGGAATGGGAAGGAGTTGGATATCACACCTCAAGCTATAGGAAGGGTCTCAGGATTGGAATGGGAAGGAGTTTGATATCACATCTCATGCCATAGTATGGGTCTCAGGTTTGGTAGAAGCATTGGGACATCACATCTCATGCTATCGGAAGGGTATCAGTATTGGATTTGGAAGAAGTTGGATATCCCATCTCATGCTATAGGAAGGGTCTCAGGTTGGAATGGGAAGGAGTTGGATATCACATTTCATGTTATAGGAAGGGTCTCAGGATTGGAATGGGAAGGACTTGGATATCATATCTCATGCTATAGGACGGGTCTCAGGTTTGTTATTAGAATCATTGAGATATCATATTGCATGCTGTAGGAAGGGTCTAAGGATTGGAATTGGAAGGACTTGGATATCACATCTCATGCTATAGATAGGCTCTTAGGTTTGGAAAGGGAAGGAGTTGGATATCACATTTCATGTTAGAGGAAGGATCTCAGGTTTGGTATTAGAAGCATTGAGATATCACATCTCATGCTATAGGAAGGGTCTCAGGATTGGAATGGGAAGTAGTTGGATATCACATCTCATGCTATAGGAAGGGTCTCAGGTTTGGTATAAGCATTGAGATATCACATCTCATGCTATAGGACGCGTCTCAGGATTTGAATGGAAGGAGTTGGATATCACATCTCATGTTATAGGAAGGATCTCAGGTTTGGTATTAGAAGCATTGAGACATCACATCTCATGCTATAGGAAGGGTCTCAGGGTTGGAATGGGAAGGAGTTGGATATCGCATCTCATCCAATAGGAAGGGTCTCAGGTTTGGAATGGGAAGGAATTGGATATCACATCTCATGTTATAGGAAGGATCTCAGGTTTGGTATTAGAAGCATTGAGATATCACATCTCATGCTATAGGAAGGGTCTCAGGATTGGAATGTGAAGGATTTGGATATCACATCTCATGCTAAAGGAAGGGTCTCAGGTTTGGTAGAAGCATTGAGATATCAGATCTCTGCTATCGGAAGGGTCTCAGGATTGGATTGGGAAGGAGTTGGATATCCCTTCTCATGCTATAGGAAGGGTCTCAGGATTTGAATGGGAAGGAGTTGGATATCACATCTCATGTTATAGGAAGGGTCTCAGGATTGGAATGGGAAGGATTTGGATATCACATCTCTTGCTATAGGAAGGGTCTCAGGATTGGAATGGGTAGGAGTTGGATATTACATTCTTGCTATAGGAAGGGTCTCATGTTTGGAATGGGAAGCAGTTGGATATCACATATGCTATAGTTAGTGTCTCAGGTTTGGAACGGGAAGGAGTTGGATATCACATCTCATGTTATAGGAAGGGTCTCAGGTTTGGTATAAGCATTGAGATATCACATCTCTGCTATCGGAAGCGGCTCAGGATTGGAATGGGAAGGAGTTGGATATCCCATCTCATGTTATAGGAAGAGTCTCTGGTTTGGTATTAGAATCATTGAGATATCACATCGCATGCTGTAGGAAGGGTCTAAGGATTGGAATGGGATGGACTTGGATATCACATCTCATGCTATAGGTAGGCTCTCAGGTTTGGTATAAGCATTGAGATATCACATCTCATGCTATAGGAAGGGTCTCAGGATTGGAATGGGAAGGAATTGGATATCACATCTCATGCTATAGGAAGGGTCTCAGATTTGGTATAAGCATTGAGATATCACATCTCATGCTAAAGGAAGGGTCTCAGGATTGGAATGGGAAGGAGTTGTATATGACATCTCAGGCCATAGGAAGGGTCTCAGGTTTGGTATAAGCATTGAGATATCACATCTCTGCTATCGGAAGGGTCTCAGGATTGGAATGGGAAGGAGTTGGATATCCCATCTCATGTTATAGGAATGGTCTCAGGTTTGGTATTAGAAGCATAGAGATATCACATCTCATGCTATAGGAAGGGTCTCAGGATTGGAATGGGAAGGACTTGGATGTCACATCTCATGCTATAGGGAGGGTCTCAAGTTTGATATTAGAAGCATTGAGATAACAAATCTCATGACATCGGAAGGGTCTCAGGATTGGAATGGGAAGGAGTTGGATATCACATCTCATGATAAAGGAAGGGTCTAAGGTTTGGAAGGGGGAGGATTTGGATATCACATCTCATGTTATAGGACGGGTCTCAGGTTTGGTATTAGAAGCATTGAGATATCAAGTCTCATGGTATAAGAAGGGTCTCAGAATTGGAATGGGAAGGAGTTGGATATCACACCTCAAGCTATAGGAAGGGTCTCAGGATTGGAATGGGAAGGAGTTTGATATCACATCTCATGCCATAGTATGGGTCTCAGGTTTGGTAGAAGCATTGGGATATCACATCTCATGCTATCGGAAGGGTATCAGTATTGGATTTGGAAGAAGTTGGATATCCCATCTCATGCTATAGGAAGGGTCTCAGGTTGGAATGGGAAGGAGTTGGATATCAAATTTCATGTTATAGGAAGGGTCTCAGGATTGGAATGGGAAGGACTTGGATATCATATCTCATGCTATAGGAAGGCTCTCAGGTTTGGAAGGGGAAGGAGTTGGATATCACATTTCATGTTAGAGGAAGGATCTCACGTTTGGTATTAGAGGCCTTGAGATATCACATCTCATGCTATAGGAAGGGTCTCAGGATTGGAATGGGAAGGAGTTGGATATCACATCTCAAGCTATAGGAAGGGTCTCAGGTTTGGTATAAGCATTGAGATATCACATCTCATGCTATAGGAAGGGTCTCAGGATTGGAATGGGAAGGAGTTGTATATGACATCTCATGCCATAGGAAGGGTCTCAAGTTTGGTATAAGCATTGAGATATCACATCTCATGCTATCAGAAGGGTCTCAGGATTGGAATGGGAAGGAGTTGTATATCACATCTCATGCTAAATGGAGGGTCTCAGGTTTGGAAGGGGAAGGATTTGGAAATCACATCTCATGTTATAGGAAGGATCTCAGGTTTGGTATTAGAAGCAGTGAGATATCACATCTCATGCTATCGGAAGTATCTCAGGTTTGGTATTAGAGGCATTGAGATATCACATCTCTTGCTATCATAAGGGTCTCAGGATTGGAATGGGAAGGAGTTGGATATCACATCTCATGTTATTGGAAGGATCTCAGGTTTGGTATTAGAAGGATTGAGACATCACATCTCATGCTATAGGAAAGGTCTCAGGATTGGAATGGGAAGGAGTTGGATATCACATCTCATGCTATAGGAAGGGTCTCAGATTTGGTATAAGCATTGAGATATCACATCTCATGCTATAGGAAGGGTCTCAGGATTGGATTGGGAAGGAGTTGTATATGACATCTCATGTTATAGGAAGGGTCTCAGGTTTGGTATTAGAAGCATTGAGATATCACATCTCATGCTATAGGAAGGGTCTCAGGATTGGAATGGGGAGGACTTGGATGTCACATCTCATGCTATAGGGAGGGTCTCAAGTTTGATATTAGAAGCTTTGAGATAACAAATCGCATGATATCGGAAGGGTCTCAGGATTGGAATGGGAAGGAGTTGGATATCACATCTCATGATAAAGGAAGGGTCTAAGGTTTATAAGGGGAAAGATTTGGATATCACATCTCATGTTATAGGACGGGTCTCAGGTTTGGTATTAGAAGCATTGAGATATCAAGTCTCATGGCATAGGAAGGGTCTCAGAATTGGAATGGGAAGGAGTTGGATATCACATCTCAAGCTATAGGAAGAGTCTCAGGATTGGAATGGGAATGAGTTTGATATCCCATCTCATGCCATAGTATGGGTCTCAGGTTTGGTAGAAGCATTGGGATATCACAATTCATGCTATTGGAAGTGTATCAGTATTGGATTTGGAAGGAGTTGGATATCCCATCTCATGCTATAGGAAGGGTCTCAGGTTTGGAAGGGGAAGGAGTTGGATATCCAATCTCATGTTATAGGACTGGTCTCAGGTTTGGTATTAGAAGCATTGAGATATCACATCGCATGCTGTAGGAAGGTTCTCAGGTTTGGTATTAGAAGCATTGAGACATCACATCTCATGCTATAGGAAGGGTCTCAGGATTGGAATGGGAAGGAGTTGGATATGACATCTCATGTTATAGGAAGGATCTCAGGTTTGGTATTCGAAGCATTGAGACATCACATCTCATGCTATAGGAAGGGTCTCAGGATTGGAATGGGAAGGAGTTGGATATCACATCTCATGCTATAGGAAGTGTCTCAGATTTGGTATAAGCATTGAGATATCACATCTCATGCTATAGGAAGGGTCTCAGGATTGGATTGGGAAGGAGTTGTATATGACATCTCAGGCCATAGGAAGGGTCTCAGGATTGGTATAAGCATTGAGATATCACATCTCTGCTATCGGAAGGGTCTCAGGATTGGAATGGGAAGGAGTTGGATATCCCATCTCATGTTAAAGGAAGGGTCTCAGGTTTGGTATTAGAAGCATTGAGATATCACATCTCATGCTATAGGAAGGGTCTCAGGATTGGAATGGGGAGGACTTGGATGTCACATCTCATGCTATAGGGAGGGTCTCAAGTTTGATATTAGAAGCATTGAGATAACAAATCTCATGATATCGGAAGGGTCTCAGGATTGGAATGGGAAGGAGTTGGATATCACATCTCATGATAAAGGAAGGGTCTAAGGTTTGGAAGGGGAAAGATTTGGATATCACATCTCATGTTATAGGACGGGTCTCAGGTTTGGTATTAGAAGCATTGAGATATCAAGTCTCATGGCATAGGAAGGGTCTCAGAATTGGAATGTGAAGGAGTTGGATATCACATCTCAAGCTATAGGAAGAGTCTCAGGATTGGAATGGGAAGGAGTTTGATATCACATCTCATGCCATAGTATGGGTCTCAGGTTTGGTAGAAGCATTGGGATATCACATCTCATGCTATTGGAAGGGTATCAGTATTGGATTTGGAAGGAGTTGGATATCCCATCTCATGCTATAGGAAGGGTCTCAGGTTGGAATGGGAAGGAGTTGGATATCACATTTCATGTTATAGGAAGGTTCTCAGGATTGGAAGGGGAAGGAGTTGGATATCACATTTCATGCTATAGGAAGGGTCTCAGGTTTGGAAGGGGAAGGAGTTGGATATCCAATCTCATGTTATAGGACTGGTCTCAGTATTGGATTTGGAAGGAGTTGGATATCATATCTCATGCTATAGGAAGGCTCTCAGGTTTGGAAGGGGAAGGAGTTGGATATCACATTTCATGTTAGAGGAAGGATCTCAGGTTTGGTATTAGAGGCCTTGAGATATCACATCTCATGCTATAGGAAGGGTCTTAGGATTGGAATGGGAAGGAGTTGGATATCACATCTCAAGCTTTAGGAAGGGTCTCAGGTTTGGTATAAGCATTGAGATAGCACATCTCATGCTATAGGAAGGGTCTCAGGATTGGAATGGGAAGGAGTTGGATATCACATCTCATGTTATAGGAAGGATCTCAGGTTTGGTATTAGAAGCATTGAGACATCACATCTCATGCTATAGGAAGGGTCTCAGGATTGGAATGGGAAGGAGTTGGATATCACATCTCATGCTATAGGAAGGGTCTCATATTTGGTATAAGCATTGAGATATCACATCTCTGCTATCGGAAGGGTCTCAGGATTGGAATGGGAAGGAGTTGGATATCCCATCTCATGCTATAGGGAGGGTCTCAATTTTGATATTAGAAGCATTGAGATAACAAATCTCATGATATCGGAAGGGTCTCAGGATTGGAATGGGAAGGAGTTGGATATCACATCTCATGATAAAGGAAGGGTCTAAGATTTGGAAGGGGAAAGATTTGGATATCACATCTCATGTTATAGGACGGGTCTCAGGTTTGGTATTAGAAGCATTGAGATATCAAGTCTCATGGTATAGGAAGGGTCTCAGAATTGGAATGGGAAGGAGTTGGATATCACATCTCAAGCTATAGGAAGAGTCTCAGGATTGGATTGGGAAGGAGTTTGATATCACATCTCAAGCTTTAGGAAGGGTCTCAGGTTTGGTATAAGCATTGAGATAGCACATCTCATGCTATAGGAAGGGTCTCAGGATTGGAATGGGAAGGAGTTGGATATCACATCTCATGTTATAGGAAAGATCTCAGGTTTGGTATTAGAAGCATTGAGACATCACATCTCATGTTATAGGAAGGGTCTCAGGATTGGAATGGGAAGAAGTTGGATATCACATCTCATGCTATAGGAAGGTTCTCAGGTTTGGAATGGGGAGGAATTGGATATCACATCTCATGTCATAGGAAGGATCTCAGGTTTGGTATTAGAAGCATTCAGATATCACATCTCATGCTATAGGAATGGTCTCAGGATTGGAATGGGAAGGAGTTGGATATTACATTCCTGCTATAGGAAGGGTCTCAGGTTTGGAACGGGAAGGAGTTGGATATCACATCTCATGTTATAGGAAGGGTCTCAGGTTTGGTATAAGCATTGAGATATCACATCTCGGCTATCGGGAATGTCTCAGGATTGGAATGGGAAGGTGTTGGATATCCCATCTCATGTTATAGGACGGGTCTCAGGTTTGTTATTAGAATCATTGAGATATCATATTGCATGCTGTAGGAAGGGTCTAAGGATTGGAATGGGAAGGAGTTGGATATCCCATCTCATGTTATAGGAAGAGTCTCAAGTTTGGTATTAGAAGCATTTAGCTATCACATCTCATGCTATAGGAAGTGTCTCAGGATTGGAATGGGAAGGAGTTGGATATCACATTTCATGTTAGAGGAAGGATCTCAGGTTTGGTATTAGAGGCATTGAGATATCACATCTCATGCTATAGGAAGGGTCTCAGGATTGGAATGGGAAGGAGTTGGATATCACATCTCATGCTATAGGAAGGGTCTCAGGTTTGGTATAAGCATTGAGATATCACATCTCATGCTATAGGAAGGGTCTCAGGATTGGAATGGGAAGGAGTTGGATATCACATCTCATGTTATAGGAAGGATCTCAGGTTTGGTATTAGAAGCATTGAGACATCACATCTCATGCTATCGGAAGGGTCTCAGGATTGGAATGGGAAGGACTTGGATATCACATCTCATGCCATAGGGAGGGTCTCAAGTTTGATATTAGAAGCATTGAGATATCATATCTCATGCTATAGGAAGGGTCTCAGGATTGGAATGGGAAGGAGTTGGATATCACATCTCATGCTATAGGAAGGGTCTCAGGTTTGGTATAAGCATTGAGATATCACATCTCTACTATCGGAAGGGTCTCAGGATTGGAATGGGAAGGAGTTGGATATTCCCATCTCATGTTATAGGAAGGGTCTCAGGTTTGGTATTGGAAGCATTGAGACATCACATCTCATGCTATAGGACGGGTCTCAGGATTGGAATGGGAAGGACTTGGATATCACATCTCATGCTATAAGGAGGGTCTCAAGTTTGATATTAGAAGCATTGAGATATCACATCTCATGATATCGGAAGGGTCTCAGGGATGGAATGGGAAGGAGTTGGATATCACATCTCATGATAAAGGAAGTGTCTAAGGTTTGGAAGGGGAAGGAGTTTGAAATCACATCTCATGCCATAGTATGGGTCTCAGGTTTGGTAGAAGCATTGGGATATCACATCTCATGCTATCGGAAGGGTATCAGGATTGGATTTGGAAGGAGTTGGATATCCCATCTCATGTTATAGGAAGGGTCTCAGGATTGGAATTAGAATGACTTGGATATCACATCTCATGCTACAGGAAGGCTCTCAGGTTTGGAAGGGGAAAGAGTTGGATATCACATTTCATGTTAGAGGTAGGATCTCAGGTTTGGTATTAGAGGCATTGAGATATCACATCTCATGCTATCAGAAGAGTCTCAGGATTGGAATGGGAAGGAGTTGGATATCACATCTCATGCTAAAGGGAGGGTCTCAGGTTTGGAAAGGGAAGGATTTGGATATCACATCTCATGTTATAGGAAGAATCTCAGGTTTGGTATTAGAAGCATTGAGATATCACATCTCATGCTATCGGAAGGATCTCAGGTTTGGTATAGAAGCATTGAGATATCACATCTCATGCTATAGGAAGGGTCTCAGGATTGGAATGGGAAGGAGTTGGTTATCACATCTCATGCTAAAGGAAGGGTCTCAGGTTTGGTAGAAGCATTGAGATATCACATCTCATGCTATAGGAAGGGTCTCAGGATTGGAATGGGAAGGACTTAGATATCACATATCATGCTATAGGGAGGGTCTCAGTTTTGATATTAGAAGCATTGAGATATCACATCTCATGCTATCAGAAGGGTCTCAGGATTGGAATGGGAAGGAGCTGGATATCACATCTCATGCTAAAGGAAGGGTCTCAGGTTTGGAACGGGAAGGAGTTGGATATCACATCTCATGTTATAGGAAGGGTCTCAGGTTTGGTATAAGCATTGAGATATCACATCTCTGCTATCGGAAGTATCTCAGGATTGGAATGGGAAGGACTTGGATATCACATCTCATGTTATAGGAAGGGTCTCAGGATTGGAATGGGAAGAAGTTGGATATCACATCTCATGCTATAGGAAGGGTCTCAGGTTTGGAAGGGGAAGGAGTTGGATATCCAATCTCATGTTATAGGACTGGTCTCAGGTTTGGTATTAGAAGCATTGAGATATCACATCGCATGCTGTAGGAAGGTTCTCAGGTTTGGAATGGGGAGGAATTGGATATCACATCTCATGTCATAGGAAGGATCTCAGGTTTGGTATTAGAAGCATTGAGATATCACATCTCATGCTATAGGAATGGTCTCAGGATTGGAATGGGAAGGAGTTGGATATTACATTCCTGCTATAGGAAGGGTCTCATGTTTGGAATGGGAATGTGTTGGATATCACATATGCTATAGGAAGGGTCTCAGGTTTGGAACGGGAAGGAGTTGGATATCACATCTCATGTTATAGGAAGGGTCTCAGGTTTGGTATAAGCATTGAGATATCACATCTCTGCTATCGGAAGTGTCTAAGGATTGGAATGGGAAGGTGTTGGATATCCCATCTCATGTTATAGGACGGGTCTCAGGTTTGTTATTAGAATCATTGAGATATCATATTGCATGCTGTAGGAAGGGTCTAAGGATTGGAATGGGAAGGAGTTGGATATCCCATCTCATGTTATAGGAAGAGTCTCAAGTTTGGTATTAGAAGCATTTAGCTATCACATCTCATGCTATAGGAAGTGTCTCAGGATTGGAATGGGAAGGAGTTGGATATCACATCTCATGTTATAGGAAGGATCTCAGGTTTGGTATTAGAAGCATTGAGACATCACATCTCATGCTATCGGAAGGGTCTCAGGATTGGAATGGGAAGGACTTGGATATCACATCTCATGCTATAGGGAGGGTCTCAAGTTTGATATTAGAAGCATTGAGATATCATATCTCATGCTATAGGAAGGGTCTCAGGATTGGAATGGGAAGGAGTTGGATATCACATCTCATGCTATAGGAAGGGTCTCAGGTTTGGTATAAGCAGTGAGATATCACATCTCATGCTATAGGAAGTGTCTCAGGATTGGAATGGGAAGGAGTTGGATATCACATCTCATGTTATAGGAAGGATCTCAGGTTTGGTATAAGCATTGAGATATCACATCTCTACTATCGGAAGGGTCTCAGGATTGGAATGGGAAGGAGTTGGATATTCCCATCTCATGTTATAGGAAGGGTCTCAGGTTTGGTATTAGAAGCATTGAGATATCACATCTCATGCTATAGGAAGGGTCTCAGGATTGGAATGGGAAGGACTTGGATATCACATCTCATGCTATAAGGAGGGTCTCAAGTTTGATATTAGAAGCATTGAGATATCACATCTCATGATATCGGAAGGGTCTCAGGGATGGAATGGGAAGGAGTTGGATATCACATCTCATGATAAAGGAAGTGTCTAAGGTTTGGAAGGGGAAGGATTTTGATATCACATCTCATGCCATAGTATGGGTCTCAGGTTTGGTAGAAGCATTGGGATATCACATCTCATGCTATCGGAAGGGTATCAGGATTGGATTTGGAAGGAGTTGGATATCCCATCTCATGCTATAGGAAGGGTCTCAGGTTGGAATGGGAAGGAGTTGGATATCACATCTCATGTTATAGGAAGGGTCTCAGGATTGGAATTAGAATGACTTGGATATCACATCTCATGCTATAGGAAGTCTCTCAGGTTTGGAAGGGGAAAGAGTTGGATATCACATTTCATGTTAGAGGTAGGATCTCAGGTTTGGTATTAGAGGCATTGAGATATCACATCTCATGCTATCAGAAGAGTCTCAGGATTGGAATGGGAAGGAGTTGGATATCACATCTCATGCTAAAGGGAGGGTCTCAGGTTTGGAAGGGGAAGGATTTGAATATCACATCTCATGTTATAGGAAGGATCTCAGGTTTGGTATTAGAGGCATTGAGATATCACATCTCATGCTATCAGAAGAGTCTCAGGATTGGAATGGGAAGGAGTTGGATATCACATCTCATGCTAAAGGGAGGGTCTCAGGTTTGGAAGGGGAAGGATTTGAATATCACATCTCATGTTATAGGAAGGATCTCAGGTTTGGTATTAGAAGCATTGAGATATCACATCTCATGCTATCGGAAGGATCTCAGGTTTGGTATAGAAGCATTGAGATATCACATCTCATGCTATCAGAAGGTTCTCAGGATTGGAATGGGAAGGAGTTGGATATCACATCTCATGCTAAAGGGAGGGTCTCAGGTTTGGAAGGGGAAGGATTTGGATATCACATCTCATGTTATCGGAAGGATCTCAGGTTTGGTATTAGAAGTATTGAGATATCACATCTCATGCTATAGGAAGGGTCTCAGGATTGGAATGGGAAGGAGTTGGTTATCACATCTCATGCTAAAGGAAGGGTCTCAGGTTTGGTAGAAGCATTGAGATATCACATCTAATGCTATAGGAAGGGTCTCAGGATTGGAATGGGAAGGACTTAGATATCACATATCATGCTATAGGGAGGGTCTCAGTTTTGATATAAGAAGCATTGAGATATCACATCTCATGCTATCAGAAGGGTCTCAGGATTGGACTGGGAAGGAGCTGGATATCACATCTCATGCTAAAGGAAGGGTCTCAGGTTTGGAACGGGAAGGAGTTGGATATCACATCTCATGTTATAGGAAGGGTCTCAGGTTTGGTATAAGCATAGAGATATCACATCTCTGCTATTGGAAGTGTCTCAGGATTGGAATGGGAAGGACTTGGATATCACATCTCATGCCATAGATAGGCTCTCAGGTTTGGAAAGGGAAGGAGTTGGATATCACATTTCATGTTAGAGGAAGGATCTCAGGTTTGGTATTAGAGGCATTGAGATATCAGATCTCAGGCTATAGGAAGGGTCTCAGGATTGGAATGGGAAGGAGTTGGATATCACATCTCATGCTATAGGAAGGGTCTCAGGATTGGAATGGGAAGGAGTTGGATATCACATCTCATTCTAGAGGAAGGGTCTCAGGTTTGGTATAAGCATTGAGATATCACATCTCGTGCTATAGGAAGGGTCTCAGGATTGGAATGGGAAGGAGTTGTATATGACATCTCATGCCGTAGGAAGGGTCTCAGGTTTGGTATAAGCATTGAGATATCACATCTCTGCTATCAAAAGGGTCTTGGGATTGGAATGGGAAGGAGTTGGATATCCCATCTCATGTTATAGGAAGAGTCTCAGGTTTGGTATTAGAAGCATTGAGATATCCCATCTCATGATATAGGAAGGGTCTCAGGTTGGAATGGGAAGGAGTTGGATATCACATTTCATGTTATAGGAAGGGTCTCAGGATTGGAATGGGAAGGACTTGGATATCATATCCCATGCTATAGGAAGGCTCTCAGGTTTGGAAGGGGAAGGAGTTGGATATCACATTTCATGTTAGAGGAAGGATCTCAGGTTTGGTATTAGAGGCCTTGAGATATCACATCTCATGCTATAGGAAGGGTCTCAGGATTGGAATGGGAAGGAGTTGGATATCACATCTCAAGCTATAGGAACGGTCTCAAGTTTGGTATAAGCATTGTGATATCACATCTCATGCTATAGGAAGGGTCTCAGGATTGGAATGGGAAGGAGTTGGATATCACATCTCATGTTATAGGAAAGATCTCAGGTTTGTTATTAGAAACATTGAGACATCACATCTCATGTTATAGGAAGGGTCTCAGGATTGGAATGGGAAGAAGTTGGATATCACATCTCATGCTATAGGAAGGGTCTCAGGTTTGGTATAAGCATTGAGATATCACATCTCATGCTATAGGAAGGGTCTCAGGATTGGAATGGGAAGGAGTTGTATATGACATCTCATGCCATAGGAAGGGTCTCAGGTTTGGTATAAGCATTGAGATATCACATCACATGCTATAGGAAGGGTCTCAGGATTGGAATGGGAAGGACTTGGATATCACATCTCATGCTATAGGCAGGGTCTCAGGTTTGGAAAGGGAATGAGATGGATATCACATTTTCATGTTAGAGGTAGGATCTCAGGTTTGGTATTAGAGGCATTGAGATATCACACCTCATGCTATCAGAAGGGTCTCAGGATTGGAATGGGAAGGAGTTGGATATCACATCTCATGCTAAAGGGAGGGTCTCAGGTTTGGAAGGGGAAGGATTTGGAAATCACATCTCATGTTATAGGAAGGATCTCAGGTTTGGTATTAGAAGCATTGAGATATCACATCTCATGCTTTCATAAGGGTCTCAGGATTGGAATGGGATGGAGTTGGATATCACATCTCATGTTATAGGAAGGATCTCAGGTTTGGTATTAGAAGCATTGAGACATCACATCTCATGCTATAGGAAGGGTCTCAGGATTGGAATGGGAAGGAGTTGGATATCACATCTCATGCTATAGGAAGGGTCTCAGATTTGGTATAAGCATTGAGATATCACATCTCATGCTATAGGAAGGGTCTCAGGATTGGAATGGGAAGGAGTTGTATATGACATCTCAGGCCATAGGAAGGGTCTCAGGTTTGGTATAAGCATTGAGATATCACATCTCTGCTATCGGAAGGGTCTCAGGATTGGAATGGGAAGGAATTGGATATCACATCTCATGTTATAGGAAGGATCTCAGGTTTGGTATTAGAAGCATTGAAATATCCCTTCTCATGCTATAGGAAGGGTCTCAGGATTGGAATGTGAAGGATTTGGATATCACATCTCATGCTAAAGGAAGGGTCTCAGGTTTGGTAGAAGCATTGAGATATCACGTCTCTGCTATCGGAAGGGTCTCAGGATTGGATTGGGAAGGAGTTGGATA
The DNA here is from genome assembly GCF_040938575.1 of Ambystoma mexicanum. Lineage (NCBI taxonomy): Eukaryota > Metazoa > Chordata > Amphibia > Caudata > Ambystomatidae > Ambystoma > Ambystoma mexicanum. Next base: position 325,961,296 of record NC_090936.1, read on the forward strand.
TCCCTTCTCATGCTATAGGAAGGGTCTCAGGTTTGGTATAAGCATTGAGATATCACATCTCTGCTATCGGAAGGGTCTCAGGATTGGATTGGGAAGGAGTTGGATATCCCTTCTCATGCTATAGGAAGTGTCTCAGGTTGGAATGGGAAGGAGTTGGATATCACATCTCATGTTATAGGAAGGGTCTCAGGATTGGAATGGGAAGGATTTGGATATCACATCTCTTGCTATAGGAAGGGTCTCAGGATTGGAATGGGTAGGAGTTGGATATTACTTTCTTGGATAGGAAGGGTCTCATGTTTGGAATGGGAAGGAGTTGGATATCACATATGCTATAGTTAGTGTCTCAGGTTTGGAACGGGAAGGAGTTGGATATCACATCTCATGTTATAGGAAGGGTCTCAGGTTTGGTATAAGTGTTAGGAAAGATTTCGTTATTGTAGGGAACTTTCCTTCCATGTGGCAACCCCTAAACTTTTTGCTATTGTTTTCAACCTGTTTTCTTGACTTTGCCAGAGAAGTGCAGCCTTCTGCTGTACTCCTCTGGGCTTTCGCTCCTTTCTTACGGGGAAACTGACATGCCCTTAAGACAGTCAGTACCGGGGAACGCTGTTTCCCGTAGTTTCTTTTATCGTGTCGCCATTTTAGTGCAACACGACACAAGAGGGCACTGTAAGCTAAGTTACAGCTCTCTTGGGTCTCTAGCCTTCTACAGACCCTAGACACTCTTATAGGATGGTTTTTGGATCGGTGCAAGTCATTCAGGGACTGGGCTGGTGGCAGCGATCATTTGGTTTATTTTGAGCTCCTTTTGCCGTTCTGAGCACCTTTTTGCCGCGAACACAAAAGGGTGGCCCGGCTACCAAAAATGGCCGGACCACGAGGCTCCTTTGTCTCGTCCACTGTCCGTCTTGCTCCCTTTACCTTCCCCCGGGTCAGGCGACCCGGGGCCTTCCTTATTTGGGCATGTAGTTTCCCGCGAAACACGGTTGCTTTCGCGGGCTTCTACATGTCGTTTGAGTGCCCCCAGGATGTGGGCTGGGCTGTCTGGTCCCAATACACATCCTGGGTGCCAGAGAGTCTAGGGTGGTGTGAATGCCTGGGACCACTGTGGTCCGTGATTGGTCCACGTATGGTATGTGTGTTGATGAGCGGATCTCCCATTGGCTCCCCTCCGTTTTGGCGCGAAGGGAACCGTGGATAAGAGGGAGCTGGAAACACCACTACCATGTCGATCTCCTGAGTTCTTACGAACCCAGGGATACAGGAGCCAAGTATCCTGCGAACACGAGGCTGGACCGAGGAATCACTGGTGACCCCCTGAAGAACTTCTGCTCCTCATTGCTGTCGTCCGGTGAAGCCCTTTCCACCTAAGATCGAACAAGAAGGCCTGTACTGGCGCTTCGACCTATTGGAATAGCAGGACCAGCTATTCCCGGCACCTTCATCAACTCCTGCTGTAAGCCTTCGGAAGTGTCTCTGGGCCATCCAGTTGACTGACCAGCTTACTAAGGAGGCCTGCTCTGTAATCGCCGACAGGTTGGGTGGTATTCTGAGTCCGGGGCATGCTCACACGCTTCGTTTGCTTAGCAGTCCTAAGCTAGAGGTGAGCGGTGCTCGTTTGGCTTGAATACACCCGGCCGTTCCGTTGCCCTGCGGTGGCGACAAAACTGTGCTTGTTTCTTCGATCGGGACGTCTTTTTACTCTGCACGACGACGAGACGTTCCCTGCTCTTCAGAACCTGCCAGAAGCTGCATCTATCGAGGAGAAGCTCGGGCCTGCTTGCTTCGGGGACCGGTGAGTAGATTAGCTAGGATCTGGTCGCCCTCCTGCAGTGCCCTTTGCTTTTCCCCGCTGTGAATACAGCACCCCTTGTCCGTACTCGCGCCCTGCTTCTGCCTCACAGTGGAGGCTGCGCTAGAGTCGCGGACCGTGTTCTCCTTCATTAGAGCTCCCTACAGAGCTGTTCAACGTCCTCCGAAGAGCTTCACCTTCTGCCCATTGGCACCGGCGTGTGCAGGTACTTTTGAGCGCTAGGCTCCACTCTTCGTAGGGATTGGACTACCATCCAGTTAGGGGCCTCAGAAGGCGGACATATCACACGCATTGGTTCGCACTGCCTGTTTTTCCTTCCCCTGCAGGTGGATAACATATTTCGTGCTGCTAATGCTGTGAAACTGTGTATTCTGTATATATATTGGGTGGATAGTGTATGTGTTGGTTTAATATCGTTGTATATTGCTGCTTTTACTGTGGTTATTAGTTTCAAGGCCTTATAATAAATGTGTATCTATTTTTGATATAAACAACTGTTTGGAGTAGTTTGTAAGCGCTCTTGCTTTGTGTGCTCATTGCGGGCTTTCAGTCACCCTCACCCCTCTTGAGACCTAGTCTTGACCGCCGCGATCGCTACCTTGATTGGTCTGGCTTGTCCAGAGGTTACCCTGTTCCAAGTAATTAGGTTGGCCTTCTGAACCTCTGCGCCACCAGGACAGAGTTCAGAAATCCGTCTTAACAACTTGGTGTACAGCGGTGGGATACGACTGAAGGTATCCAGTGTTGCGCACGAGCTAAGGCGTTTTCAGGTTATTCCAACCAGGACACGCAGTAAAGTATTGAATATAACGTTAAAAAGGCCATAGTCCTATCGACAGTATGGAAACGAATACTTTATTAACCTTAAATGCTTCGAAATCTGAAACATTGAAGAAGATGTGTGCGGAGAGAGGGGTTTCCTCTCAAGGCACTAAATTGGAAATGATCCAGAGAATCGTGGCGTGGCAAGAAGCGCAGCTTGACGCTATAACTTCCGAGGACAGTGCAGAAGGTGGTGGGGCTGCTCTCACTGGCAGAACCGACGGTTCTGCCGCTGCACTGATCCATCACGACCACGAGGACAGGGAGGATGTAATGTCTAACGTTTCCTCTGCCAGTGTTGATGGGGAGGCTATGCTTGAATTCAAGAAGCAAGAGCTGCGGTTTAGGCAGCAGGAGCTTGAATTCAGCATAGCCAAACTGAAAATCGACCAGGCAGAAAAACAAAAAGACAGGGATCACCAGTTGGAACTGGCCAAGCTTCAGTTCGCAAATGGGTCCAAGGGTCCTGGACATGGTTCTGGGGCTTCCTCTCATCCACGGTTTCCAAAAGATCTGCTCAGTGTGTATGAGGAACGAAATGACATTATGGACTGGTTAAATGCGTTTGAGTATGCATGCGAGGTTCAAGAGGTTGATAATGCGGATAAGATTGCATGGTTACTCAGCAGACTGCCCCATTCTGGTTGCAGTGCCATTATGGAAATGTCGAAGGCTGAGCGCGCTGATTTTGCAATGTTGAAGCAGACTCTCATTTTAAAGTTTGGGAAGACTCCGACCCAATATTTGAAAAGGTTTAGAGAGTATAAGAAAAAGGAAGGTGGTACTTGGGTGTCGTATGTAGCTGAGTCCCTGAAAAACTTGACTGGCTGGGTTGAAGGTTATAAGGTTTCTACCTTCGAAGGCATGATCAATCTGGTCATGCTGGAACACATTTTTGCTTCTTCTTCCCCGGAGCTTAAGCAGCATTTGGCCGATTCGAAGGAGATAGATCCTAAGAAGCTGGCCATTGCAGCAGATTTATGGGTGTCACATCGAGTGTCCCATAAGGACAAAACTCATCCTGGTAAGCAGGAGGAAGGGAAAAAGTCCAAAGATGTGGAGGGTGGGGAATCTGCTAAATCTTCTTCCCATAAGGGCCACAAAAAGAAAAATAAGGGTAAGCCATCCGAGAACTCACAGGGTAGTGGAGGTTCGCCTCCGAAACAGAACTCTGGTTATAATAAGCCTCCCTACGTAAACAGACCCAATGGGGCTTGTTTTTCTTGTGGAGCAACTGACCATGTGAAGGGGGATCCCCGTTGTAAGGTTAGACCTTTGGGGGTCCACTCCGCTAATCTGGCCTTCTCCTCCTACGAGGAAGAAGAGATTACAGGAGCATCCTTCTCCTCAGACTCATTTCCCAGCGGAATAGAGGCTGAGGTAGTTTTAGTGTCCCTGGGTTCCTGGGAGCCTAAAGTCGCAGAGGCGTATGCTAGGATTCCGGATAATACCAAGCACTACTTTAAAGACAGTGTGCTGATCAATGGAGTGGATACTCCAGCTCTTAGGGATAGTGGGTGCAGTCGAACTGTAGTGGATTCTACCTTGGTAGACTCAGAGGAAGTTGCCAGAGCTACTCTGATGCCCACTAAGTTGGCTGACGGCCCCCTCCGTATGTTTCCCGTGATCCCTGTTAATCTAACTTTAAATGGTACAGCAGTTAGGATTCCAGTGAGCATTCAGAGAAACGTCCCGGGAAAGGTCTTGTTGGGCAATGATCTCAGAGCTCTAGGGCTCGTAGGAGACACTGCCGAAAGACCCTACACACGGTCTCAAGCACGGGCAGCATTGGCCAAGTCCAATACGCCGCCCCAGCCGAAGGGGAAACCCAAGGCGAAAGGAGTCAACAAGTCCCGACGGGGGAAAGAGAATATTCCCCCGAACTCGCCTACCACTGCGGTGGAGGGAGTTGGTCAATCGCCCGAGCCTGACGAGGAGGTGGCGATGCCTGAAGTGTTCGACCCCAACGACCATCCTGAACTAAAAGACTTGTTAGTTGAAGGAGGTCCTGATAGGGACGACTTCAGTAAGGGCCAACGTGAGTGCCCATCTCTGGAAGGCCTAAGGAGACAGGCCTGCTCCCAGCTTGAGGGTGAACCTCCTGGGTTGCAAAGGATTTACCAGGAAGGTGGACTCCCTTATAGTGAGCCCACAGAGTCTACAGAAGGAGACCATAGGAGGTTGGTGGTTTCCCTTGCTGTTAGGCCCTTCCTCCTGCAGTTGGCGCATGTCGTTCCCCTTGCTGGTCACCTTGGTATGAGGAGGACCGAGCAAAGGTTATCCATGCACTTCTACTGGCCCAAGATGGGGGAGCAAGTAGAAAGTCACTGCAGGAGTTGTGCCGCCTGCCAGTTGTCTGGTAAGGTTGGCGCGACAATCCAAGCTCCGTTGGTACCGCTCCCAGTTGTGGGGGTACCATTTGAAAGGGTAGGGATCGACATCGTTGGTCCCCTTGACCCGCAAACATCCTCAGGCAATAGGTTTATCCTGGTGCTGGTCGACCATGCAACCAGGTATCCTGAGGCCGTCCCATTTACAACTGTAACTGCCAAGCCAGTTGCAGAAGCTTTACTCGGCATGTTTACTAGGGTTGGCTTCCCTAAAGAAGTTGTGTCGGATCATGGCAGCAACTTTATGTCGAAGTATAGGCAGGCTATGTGGAAAGAATGTGGGGTCACCTACAGGTTCTCTTCTGCATACCGCCCCCAGACCGATGGTCTGGGGGGGCGTTTTAACAGGACGTTAAAAAGCATGATTGGGGCTCTGGAGGAGCCCCAGAGAAGAAAATGGGATCTTCTTTTACCATGCTTGCTGTTTGCCTACAGAGAGGTACCACAGGAGGGTGTTGGCTTCAGCCCCTTCGAACTTCTGTTCGGTCATCCCCTACGGGGACCCTTAGCCATCGTCAAAGAGGGATGGGAGATGCCCACTCCCCCTGTTACTACCAATGTAGTTGATTATGTGCTAGGGCTCAGAAAACGGATGGTACTTCTGATGGGCTTGGCCAGTGATAAATTGAAGGCAGGGCAAGCGCTGGTGAAACATTGGCACGACCAGAAAGCTTCCCTCATCAACTTTACACTCGGTCAGCAAGTCCTGATCATGAATCTCATAAGGCCTCGAGCTTTACAGGATAAATGGTCAGGCCCTTACCCAGTGGTGGAGCCCCTGGGTGAGGTTAGCTATTCAGTGGACCTTGGAAGGCCTGGACAGGCTCTAAAAGTGTTTCACGTGAATAGGCTGAAGGCTTTCGTCCCAAGCGGCGAAATCGCAGCACTGCTATTGGCTTCAGACGTTGAGGAAGAGGAGTCTGAACCTCTCCCTGACCTGTTCCAAAGCAGTCCTTCAGAAAGCTCTTTTGAGGGTGTCCGAGTGGCCCCTCACCAAAATGGACAAGGCTCAGTGGTTTGCCTTGGACATGAAGTAGGTGGAGGGAGGAGACAGCCTCTATCCAGTAAGGTACCAGCGGTACAAGACTGGCCTACCCCCACTACGCAAACCCAAGTGAGAGCCTTCTTAGGACTCACGGGTTATTACCGCAATTTTGTGGCAGACTATGGCACCATAGCTGCTCCTCTGACTGCCCTCACAACTCCGAAGAAACCCAAGAAGGTAACTTGGACTGACGAGTGTGAGAAGGCCTTCAATGGCTTGAAAGACTCCTTGTGCCAGGCCCCTGTGCTCAGGGCCCCTGATTATCAAAGACCTTTTATCGTGCAGACGGATGCCTCTGACACTGGGATAGGAGCTGTACTATCACAAGTAGATGAGAAGGGTAAGGAACACCCTATCGGTTTTATTAGTCGCCAGCTTAAGGACAGAGAGCTCAGATGGTCCACGGTAGAGAAAGAATGTTTCTCTGTTGTGTGGGCCCTAAGGAAGCTGCGGCCCTACCTCTATGGGACCCACTTCACTGTGCAGACTGACCATAAGCCGTTAAAGTGGCTAATGAACATGAAGGGGGAGAATCCAAAGTTGCTTAGGTGGTCCATAAGTCTACAAGGCTTCGACTTCACTATTGAGCATAGGCCAGGTGTCCAACATAGCAATGCTGATGGGTTGTCCAGAATGTTTTACCGACCTGAACAAGAGACTCATCCAGGGGTGGATTAGTTCCCCCTGTCCATAGTCTGGGAGGGGCGAGTGTTAGGAAAGATTTCGTTATTGTAGGGAACTTTCCTTCCATGTGGCAACCCCTAAACTTTTTGCTATTGTTTTCAACCTGTTTTCTTGACTTTGCCAGAGAAGTGCAGCCTTCTGCTGTACTCCTCTGGGCTTTCGCTCCTTTCTTACGGGGAAACTGACATGCCCTTAAGACAGTCAGTACCGGGGAACGCTGTTTCCCGTAGTTTCTTTTATCGTGTCGCCATTTTAGTGCAACACGACACAAGAGGGCACTGTAAGCTAAGTTACAGCTCTCTTGGGTCTCTAGCCTTCTACAGACCCTAGACACTCTTATAGGATGGTTTTTGGATCGGTGCAAGTCATTCAGGGACTGGGCTGGTGGCAGCGATCATTTGGTTTATTTTGAGCTCCTTTTGCCGTTCTGAGCACCTTTTTGCCGCGAACACAAAAGGGTGGCCCGGCTACCAAAAATGGCCGGACCACGAGGCTCCTTTGTCTCGTCCACTGTCCGTCTTGCTCCCTTTACCTTCCCCCGGGTCAGGCGACCCGGGGCCTTCCTTATTTGGGCATGTAGTTTCCCGCGAAACACGGTTGCTTTCGCGGGCTTCTACATGTCGTTTGAGTGCCCCCAGGATGTGGGCTGGGCTGTCTGGTCCCAATACACATCCTGGGTGCCAGAGAGTCTAGGGTGGTGTGAATGCCTGGGACCACTGTGGTCCGTGATTGGTCCACGTATGGTATGTGTGTTGATGAGCGGATCTCCCATTGGCTCCCCTCCGTTTTGGCGCGAAGGGAACCGTGGATAAGAGGGAGCTGGAAACACCACTACCATGTCAATCTCCTGAGTTCTTACGAACCCAGGGATACAGGAGCCAAGTATCCTGCGAACACGAGGCTGGACCGAGGAATCACTGGTGACCCCCTGAAGAACTTCTGCTCCTCATTGCTGTCGTCCGGTGAAGCCCTTTCCACCTAAGATCGAACAAGAAGGCCTGTACTGGCGCTTCGACCTATTGGAATAGCAGGACCAGCTATTCCCGGCACCTTCATCAACTCCTGCTGTAAGCCTTCGGAAGTGTCTCTGGGCCATCCAGTTGACTGACCAGCTTACTAAGGAGGCCTGCTCTGTAATCGCCGACAGGTTGGGTGGTATTCTGAGTCCGGGGCATGCTCACACGCTTCGTTTGCTTAGCAGTCCTAAGCTAGAGGTGAGCGGTGCTCGTTTGGCTTGAATACACCCGGCCGTTCCGTTGCCCTGCGGTGGCGACAAAACTGTGCTTGTTTCTTCGATCGGGACGTCTTTTTACTCTGCACGACGACGAGACGTTCCCTGCTCTTCAGAACCTGCCAGAAGCTGCATCTATCGAGGAGAAGCTCGGGCCTGCTTGCTTCGGGGACCGGTGAGTAGATTAGCTAGGATCTGGTCGCCCTCCTGCAGTGCCCTTTGCTTTTCCCCGCTGTGAATACAGCACCCCTTGTCCGTACTCGCGCCCTGCTTCTGCCTCACAGTGGAGGCTGCGCTAGAGTCGCGGACCGTGTTCTCCTTCATTAGAGCTCCCTACAGAGCTGTTCAACGTCCTCCGAAGAGCTTCACCTTCTGCCCATTGGCACCGGCGTGTGCAGGTACTTTTGAGCGCTAGGCTCCACTCTTCGTAGGGATTGGACTACCATCCAGTTAGGGGCCTCAGAAGGCGGACATATCACACGCATTGGTTCGCACTGCCTGTTTTTCCTTCCCCTGCAGGTGGATAACATATTTCGTGCTGCTAATGCTGTGAAACTGTGTATTCTGTATATATATTGGGTGGATAGTGTATGTGTTGGTTTAATATCGTTGTATATTGCTGCTTTTACTGTGGTTATTAGTTTCAAGGCCTTATAATAAATGTGTATCTATTTTTGATATAAACAACTGTTTGGAGTAGTTTGTAAGCGCTCTTGCTTTGTGTGCTCATTGCGGGCTTTCAGTCACCCTCACCCCTCTTGAGACCTAGTCTTGACCGCCGCGATCGCTACCTTGATTGGTCTGGCTTGTCCAGAGGTTACCCTGTTCCAAGTAATTAGGTTGGCCTTCTGAACCTCTGCGCCACCAGGACAGAGTTCAGAAATCCGTCTTAACAATAAGCATTGAGATATCACATCTCTGCTATCGGACGTGGCTCAGGATTGGAATGGGAAGGAGTTGGATATCCCATCTCATGTTATAGGACGAGTCTCTGGTTTGGTATTAGAATCATTGAGATATCACATCGCATGCTGTAGGAAGGGTCTAAGGATTGGAATGGGATGGACTTGGATATCACATCTCATGCTATAGATAGGCTCTTAGGTTTGGAAAGGGAAGGAGTTGGATATCACATTTCATGTTAGAGGAAGGATCTCAGGTTTGGTATTAGAAGCATTGAGATATCACATCTCATGCTATAGGAAGGGTCTCAGGATTGGAATGGGAAGGAGCTGGATATCACATCTCATGCTAAAGGAAGGGTCTCAGGTTTGGAACGGGAAGGATTTGGATATCACATCTCATGTTATAGGAAGGGTCTCAGGTTTGGTATAAGCATTGAGATATCACATCTCTGCTATCGGAAGTGTCTCAGGATTGGAATGGGAAGGAGTTGGATATCCCATCTCATGTTATAGGATGGGTCTCAGGTTTGTTATTAGAATAATTGAGATATCATATTGCATGCTGTAGGAAGGGTCTAAGGGTTGGAATGGGAAGGACTTGGATATCACATCTCATGCTATACATAGGCTCTTAGGTTTGGAAAGGGAAGGAGTTGGATATCACATTTCATGTTAGAGGAAGGATCTCAGGTTTGGTATTAGAAGCATTGAGATATCACATCTCATGCTATAGGAAGGGTCTCAGGATTTGAATGGGAAGTAGTTGGATATCACATCTCATGCTATAGGAAGGGTCTCAGGTTTGATATAAGCATTGAGATATCACATCTCATGCTATAGGACGGGTCTCAGGATTGGAATGGAAGGAGTTGGATATCACATCTCATGTTATAGGAAGGATCTCAGGTTTGGTATTAGAAGCATTGAGACATCACATCTCATGCTATAGGAAGGGTCTCAGGGTTGGAATGGGAAGGAGTTGGATATCACATCTCATCCAATAGGAAGGGTCTCAGGTTTGGAATGGGAAGGAATTGGATATCACATCTCATGTTATAGGAAGGATCTCAGGTTTGGTATTAGAAGCATTGAGATATCACATCTCATGCTATAGGAAGGGTCTCAGGATTGGAATGTGAATGATTTGGATATCACATCTTATGCTAAAGGAAGGGTCTCAGGTTTGGTAGAAGCATTGAGATATCACGTCTCTGCTATCGGAAGGGTCTCAGGATTGGATTGGGAAGGAGTTGGATATCCCTTCTCATGCTATAGGAAGGGTCTCAGGATTTGAATGGCAAGGAGTTGGATATCACATCTCATGCCATAGGAAGGGTCTCAGGTTTGGTATAAGCATTGAGATATCACATCTCTGCTATCGGAAGGGTCTCAGGATTGGATTGGGAAGGAGTTGGATATCCCTTCTCATGCTATAGGAAATGTCTCAGGTTGGAATGGGAAGGAGTTGGATATCACATCTCATGCTATAGGAAGGCTCTCAGGTTTGGAAGGGTAAAGAGTTGGATATCACATTTCATGTTAGAGGTAGGATCTCAGGTTTGGTATTAGAGGCATTGAGATATCACATCTCATGCTATCAGAAGAGTCTCAGGATTGGAATGGGAAGGAGTTGGATATCACATCTCATGCTAAAGGGAGGGTCTCAGGTTTGGAAGGGGAAGGATTTGAATATCACATCTCATGTTATAGGAAGGATCTCAGGTTTGGTATTAGAAGCATTGAGATATCACATCTCATGCTATCGGAAGGATCTCCAGTTTGGTATAGAAGCATTGAGATATCACATCTCATGCTATCAGAAGGTTCTCAGGATTGGAATGGGAAGGAGTTGGATATCACATCTCATGCTAAAGGGAGGGTCTCAGGTTTGGAAGGGGAAGGATTTGGATATCACATCTCATGTTATCGGAAGGATCTCAGGTTTGGTATTAGAAGTATTGAGATATCACATCTCATGCTATAGGAATTGTCTCAGGATTGGAATGGGAAGGAGTTGGTTATCACATCTCATGCTAAAGGAAGGGTCTCAGGTTTGGTAGAAGCATTGAGATATCACATCTCATGCTATAGGAAGGGTCTCAGGATTGGAATGGGAAGGACTTAGATATCACATATCATGCTATAGGGAGGGTCTCAGTTTTGATATTAGAAGCATTGAGATATCACATCTCATGCTATCAGAAGGGTCTCAGGATTGGAATGGGAAGGAGCTGGATATCACATCTCATGCTAAAGGAAGGGTCTCAGGTTTGGAACGGGAAGGAGTTGGATATCACATCTCATGCTATAGGAAGGGTCTCAGGTTTGGTATAAGCATTGAGATATCACATCTCTGCTATCGGAAGTGTCTCAGGATTGGAATTGGAAGGACTTGGATATCACATCTCATGCTATAGATAGGCTCTCAGGTTTGGAAAGGGAAGGAGTTGGATATCACATTTCATGTTAGAGGAAGGATCTCAGGTTTGGTATTAGAGGCATTGAGATATCAGATCTCAGGCTATAGGAGGGGTCTCAGGATTGGAATGGGAAGGAGTTGGATATCACATCTCATGCTATAGGAAGGGTCTCAGGATTGGAATGGGAAGGAGTTGGATATCACATCTCATTCTAGAGGAAGGGTCTCAGGTTTGGTATAAGCATTGAGATATCACATCTCGTGCTATAGGAAGGGTCTCAGGATTGGAATGGGAAGGAGTTGTATATGACATCTCATGCCGTAGGAAGGGTCTCAGGTTTGGTATAAGCATTGAGATATCACATCTCTGCTATCAAAAGGTTCTTAGGATTGGAATGGGAAGGAGTTGGATATCCCATCTCATGTTATAGGAAGAGTCTCAGGTTTGGTATTAGAAGCATTGAGATATCCCATCTCATGATATAGGAAGGGTCTCAGGTTGGAATGGGAAGGAGTTGGATATCACATTTCATGTTATAGGAAGGGTCTCAGGATTGGAATGGGAAGGACTTGGATATCATATCCCATGCTATAGGAAGGACCTCAGGTTTGGAAGGGGAAGGAGTTGGATATCGCATTTCATGTTAGAGGAAGGATCTCAGGTTTGGTATTAGAGGCCTTGAGATATCACATCTCATGCTATAGGAAGGGTCTCAGGATTGGAATGGGAAGGAGTTGGATATCACATCTCAAGCTATAGGAACGGTCTCAGGTTTGGTATAAGCACTGTGATATCACATCTCATGCTATAGGAAGGGTCTCAGGATTGGAATGGGAAGGAGTTGGATATCACATCTCATGTTATAGGAAAGATCTCAGGTTTGGTATTAGAAGCATTGAGACATCACATCTCATGTTATAGGAAGGGTCTCAGGATTGGAATGGGAAGAAGTTGGATATCGCATCTCATGCTATAGGAAGGGTCTCAGGTTTGGTATAAGCATTGAGATATCACATCTCATGCTATAGGAAGGGTCTCAGGATTGGAATGGGAAGGAGTTGTATATGACATCTCATGCCATATGAAGGGTCTCAGGTTTGGTATAAGCATTGAGATATCACATCACATGCTATAGGAAGGGTCTCAGGATTGGAATGGGAAGGACTTGGATATCACATCTCATGCTATAGGCACGGTCTCGGGTTTGGAAAGGGAATGAGATGGATATCACATTTCATGGTAGAGGTAGGATCTCAGGTTTGGTATTAGAGGCATTGAGATATCACATCTCATGCTATCAGAAGGGTCTCAGGATTGGAATGGGAAGGAGTTGGATATCACATCTCATGCTAAAGGGAGGGTCTCAGGTTTGGAAGGGGAAGGATTTGGAAATCACATCTCATGTTATAGGAAGGATCTCAGGTTTGGTATTAGAAGCATTGAGATATCACATCTCATGCTTTCATAAGGGTCTCAGGATTGGAATGGGAAGGAGTTGGATATCACATCTCATGTTATAGGAAGGATCTCAGGTTTGGTATTAGAAGCATTGAGACATCACATCTCATGCTATAGGAAGGGTCTCAGGATTGGAATGGGAAGGAGTTGGATATCACATCTCATGCTATAGGAAGGGTCTCAGATTTGGTATAAGCATTGAGATATCACATCTCATGCTATAGGAAGGGTCTCAGGATTGGAATGGGAAGGAGTTGTATATGACATCTCAGGCCATAGGAAGGGTCTCAGGTTTGGTATAAGCATTGAGATATCACATCTCTGCTATCGGAAGGGTCTCAGGATTGGAATGGGAAGGAATTGGATATCACATCTCATGTTATAGGAAGGATCTCAGGTTTGGTATTAGAAGCATTGAGATATCCCTTCTCATGCTATAGGAAGGGTCTCAGGATTGGAATGTGAAGGATTTGGATATCACATCTCATGCTAAAGGAAGGGTCTCAGGTTTGGTAGAAGCATTGAGATATCACGTCTCTGCTATCGGAAGGGTCTCAGGATTGGATTGGGAAGGAGTTGGATATCCCCTCTCATGCTATAGGAAGGGTCTCAGGTTTGGTATAAGCATTGAGATATCACATCTCTGCTATCGGAAGGGTCTCAGGATTGGATTGGGAAGGAGTTGGATATCCCTTCTCATGCTATAGGAAGTGTCTCAGGTTGGAATGGGAAGGAGTTGGATATCACATCTCATGTTATTGGAAGGGTCTCAGGATTGGAATGGGAAGGATTCTGATATCACATCTCTTGCTATAGGAAGGGTCTCAGGATTGGAATGGGTAGGAGTTGGATATTACTTTCTTGGATAGGAAGGGTCTCATGTTTGGAATGGGAAGGAGTTGGATATCACATATGCTATAGTTAGTGTCTCAGGTTTGGAACGGGAAGGAGTTGGATATCACATCTCATGTTATAGGAAGGGTCTCAGGTTTGGTATAAGCATTGAGATATCACATCTCTGCTATCGGAAGTGGCTCAGGATTGGAATGGGAAGGAGTTGGATATCCCATCTCATGTTATAGGACGAGTCTCTGGTTTGGTATTAGAATCATTGAGATATCACATCGCATGCTGTAGGAAGGGTCTAAGGATTGGAATGGGATGGACTTGGATATCACATCTCATGCTATAGATAGGCTCTTAGGTTTGGAAAGGGAAGGAGTTGGATATCACATTTCATGTTAGAGGAAGGATCTCAGGTTTGGTATTCGAAGCATTGAGATATCACATCTCATGCTATAGGAAGGGTCTCAGGATTGGAATGGGAAGGAGCTGGATATCACATCTCATGCTAAAGGAAGGGTCTCAGGTTTGGAACGGGAAGGATTTGGATATCACATCTCATGTTATAGGAAGGGTCTCAGGTTTGGTATAAGCATTGAGATATCACATCTCTGCTATCGGAAGTGTCTCAGGATTGGAATGGGAAGGAGTTGGATATCCCATCTCATGTTATAGGATGGGTCTCAGGTTTGTTGTTAGAATAATTGAGATATCATATTGCATGCTGTAGGAAGGGTCTAAGGGTTGGAATGGGAAGGACTTGGATATCACATCTCATGCTATAGATAGGCTCTTAGGTTTGGAAAGGGAAGGAGTTGGATATCACATTTCATGTTAGAGGAAGGATCTCAGGTTTGGTATTAGAAGCATTGAGATATCACATCTCATGCTATAGGAAGGGTCTCAGGATTGGAATGGGAAGTAGTTGGATATCACATCTCATGCTATAGGAAGGGTCTCAGGTTTGATATAAGCATTGAGATATCACATCTCATGCTATAGGACGGGTCTCAGGATTGGAATGGAAGGAGTTGGATATCACATCTCATGTTATAGGAAGGATCTCACGTTTGGTATTAGAAGCATTGAGATATCACATCTCATGCTATAGGAAGGGTCTCAGGATTGGAATGGGAAGGAGCTGGATATCACATCTCATGCTAAAGGAAGGGTCTCAGGTTTGGAACGGGAAGGATTTGGATATCACATCTCATGTTATAGGAAGGGTCTCAGGTTTGGTATAAGCAATGAGATATCACATCTCTGCTATCGGAAGTGTCTCAGGATTGGAATGGGAAGGAGTTGGATATCCCATCTCATGTTATAGGATGGGTCTCAGGTTTGTTATTAGAATAATTGAGATATCATATTGCATGCTGTAGGAAGGGTCTAAGGGTTGGAATGGGAAGGACTTGGATATCACATCTCATGCTATAGATAGGCTCTTAGGTTTGGAAAGGGAAGGAGTTGGATATCACATTTCATGTTAGAGGAAGGATCTCAGGTTTGGTATTAGAAGCATTGAGATATCACATCTCATGCTATAGGAAGGGTCTCAGGATTGGAATGGGAAGTAGTTGGATATCACATCTCATGCTATAGGAAGGGTCTCAGGTTTGATATAAGCATTGAGATATCACATCTCATGCTATAGGACGGGTCTCAGGATTGGAATGGAAGGAGTTGGATATCACATCTCATGTGTTAAGACGGATTTCTGAACTCTGTCCTGGTGGCGCAGAAGTTCAGAAGGCCAACCTAATTACTTGGAACAGGGTAACCTCTGGACAAGCCAGACCAATCAAGGTAGCGATCGCGGCGGTCAAGACTAGGTCTCAAGAGGGGTGAGGGTGACTGAAAGCCCGCAATGAGCACACAAAGCAAGAGCGCTTACAAACTACTCCAAACAGTTGTTATATCAAAAATATAAACACATTTATTTTAAGGCCTTTAAAACAACGACCGTAGCGAGAAAATCACAATATCACAATATTAAACCAACACATACCATATCAACACAATATATATACAAATACACAGTCGCAAGCGTTTAAAGCACGAAATATGTAGTCCACCTGAAAGGAAAGGAAAACAGGCAGTGCGATAACGCTTTTGACTCAGTTCGCCTTTAGAGGCACCTAACTAGATGGAAGTCCGAGCCCTGCAAAGAGTGGAGCCTTGTGCTCAAAGTACCTGCCACGCCGGTGCCAACGGGCAAAAGGGGAAGCTCTTCGGAGGAAGTCAGGCAGTTCGGGTTAGTGCACAGCAGAAGGAGAACGGGTTCCGCAACTCAAGCGCAGCCTCCACAGCGAGCAGAAGCAGAGCGCGAGTACGGCAAAAGGGTGCTGTTTTTACACAGCAGGAAAAGCAATGGGATACTGCAGGAGGGCGACCAGATCCTAGCTAAACTACTCACCGGTCCCCGAAGCAAGCAGACCCAGGCTTCTCCACGTTAGTTTCAGCAGCTGGCAGGTTCAGAAGAGCAGGGAACGCCTCGTAGTCGTGTAGAGCAAAAAGACGTCCCAATCGACGAAACCAGCACAGTTTTGTTGCCGCAGCAGGACAACGGAGCGGCTGTGTGTATTCAAGCCAAATGTACACTCCTCCCTTCAGACCTGGGGACGCCAAGCGTACGAAGCGTGGGAGAGTGACAAGGACTCGAAATATAACACAACCTGGCGGCAGTTGCAGAGCAGGACTCCCTTGTAAGCTGGTCAGTCAACTGGATGGCCCAGAGACACTTCCGAAGGCTTACTTGGCAGGAGATGATGAAGTCGCCGGGAATAGCTGTTCCTGCTATTCCAAAGGTCGAAGCACCAGTACAGGCCTTCTGGTTCGATCGAAGGAGGAAAGGGTTTCACAGGACGACAGCAGTGCAAAGGAGGATTCCTTCAGCGGGTCACCAGCGATTCCTCGGTCCAGCCTCTGGGTTGCAGGATACTTGGCTCCTGTATTCCTTCGTTCGTGAGAACTCAGGAGATCGACATGGTAGTGGTGTTTGCAGCCCCCTCTTATCCACGGTTCCCTTCGCGCCAAAACGGAGGGGAGCCAATGGGAGATCCGCTCATCAAAACACATACCATACGTGGACCAATCACGGACCACAGTGGTCCCAGGCATTCACACCACCCTAGACTCTCTGGCACCCAGGATGTGTATTGGGACCAGACATCCCAGCCCAAATCCAAATCCAAATCCTTCCCGTTCCAAACCTGAGACCCTTCCTTTAGCATGAGATGTGATATCCAGCTCCTTCCCATTCCAATCCTGAGACCCTTCCTATAGCATGAGATGTGATATCTCAATGCTTCTAATACCAAACCTGAGATCCTTCCTCTAACATGAAATGTGATATCCAACTCCTTCCCTTTCCAAACCTAAGAGCCTATCTATAGCATGAGATGTGATATCCAAGTCCATCCCATTCCAATCCTTAGACCCTTCCTACAGCATGCGATGTGATATCTCAATGATTCTAATACCAAACCAGAGACTCGTCCTATAACATGAGATGGGATATCCAACTCCTTCCCATTCCAATCCTGAGCCACTTCCGATAGCAGAGATGTGATATCTCAATGCTTATACCAAACCTGAGACCCTTCCTATAACATGAGATGTGATATCCAACTCCTTCCCGTTCCAAACCTGAGACACTAACTATAGCATATGTGATATCCAACTCCTTCCCATTCCAAACATGAGACCCTTCCTATCCAAGAAAGTAATATCCAACTCCTACCCATTCCAATCCTGAGACCCTTCCTATAGCAAGAGATGTGATATCAGAATCCTTCCCATTCCAATCCTGAGACCCTTCCTATAACATGAGATGTGATATCCAACTCCTTCCCATTCCAACCTGAGACACTTCCTATAGCATGAGAAGGGATATCCAACTCCTTCCCAATCCAATCCTGAGACCCTTCCGATAGCAGAGATGTGATATCTCAATGCTTATACCAAACCTGAGACCCTTCCTATAGCATGAGAAGGGATATCCAACTCCTTTCCAATCCAATCCTGAGACCCTTCCGATAGCAGAGACGTGATATCTCAATGCTTCTACCAAACCTGAGACCCTTCCTTTAGCATGAGATGTGATATCCAAATCCTTCACATTCCAATCCTGAGACCCTTCCTATAGCATGAGAAGGGATATCTCAATGCTTCTAATACCAAACCTGAGATCCTTCCTATAACATGAGATGTGATATCCAATTCCTTCCCATTCCAATCCTGAGACCCTTCCGATAGCAAAGATGTGATATCTCAATGCTTATACCAAACCTGAGACCCTTCCTATGGCCTGAGATGTCATATACAACTCCTTCCCATTCCAATCCTGAGACCCTTCCTATAGCATGAGATGTGATATCTCAATGCTTATACCAAATCTGAGACCCTTCCTATAGCATGAGATGTGATATCCAACTCCTTCCCATTCCAATCCTGAGACCCTTCCTATAGCATGAGATGTGATGTCTCAATGCTTCTAATACCAAACCTGAGATCCTTCCTATAACATGAGATGTGATATCCAACTCCTTCCCATTCCAATCCTGAGACCCTTATGAAAGCATGAGATGTGATATCTCAATGCTTCTAATACCAAACCTGAGATCCTTCCTATAACATGAGATGTGATTTCCAAATCCTTCCCCTTCCAAACCTGAGACCCTCCCTTTAGCATGAGATGTGATATCCAACTCCTTCCCATTCCAATCCTGAGACCCTTCTGATAGCATGAGATGTGATATCTCAATGCCTCTAATACCAAACCTGAGATCCTACCTCTACCATGAAATGTGATATCCATCTCATTCCCTTTCCAAAAGTGAGACCCTGCCTATAGCATGAGATGTGATATCCAAGTCCTTCCCATTCCAATCCTGAGACCCTTCCTATAGCATGTGATGTGATATCTCAATGCTTATACCAAACCTGAGACCCTTCATATGGCATGAGATGTCATATACAACTCCTTCCCATTCCAATCCTGAGACCCTTCCTATAGCATGAGATGTGATATCTCAATGCTTATACCAAACCTGAGACCCTTCCTATAGCATGAGATGTGATATCCAACTTCTTCCCATTCCAATCCTGAGACCCTTCCTATAACATGAGATGTGATGTCTCAATGCTTCTAATACCAAACCTGAGATCTTTCCTATAACATGAGATGTGATATCCAACTCCTTCCCATTCCAATCCTGAGACCCTTCCTATAGCATGAGATGTGATATCACAATGCTTATACCAAACCTGAGACCGTTCCTATAGCTTGAGATGTGATATCCAACTCCTTCCCATTCCAATCCTGAGACCCTTCCTATAGCATGAGATGTGATATCTCAAGGCCTCTAATACCAAACCTGAGATCCTTCCTCTAACATGAAATGTGATATCCAACTCCTTCCCCTTCCAAACCTGAGATCCTTCCTATAGCATGGCATATGATATCCAAGTCCTTCCCATTCCAATCCTGAGACCCTTCCTATAACATGAAATGTGATATCCAACTCCTTCCCATTCCAACCTGAGACCCTTCCTATATCATGAGATGGGATATCTCAATGCTTCTAATACCAAACCTGAGACTCTTCCTATAACATGAGATGGGATATCCAACTCCTTCCCATTCCAATCCTAAGACCCTTTTGATAGCAGAGATGTGATATCTCAATGCTTATACCAAACCTGAGACCCTTCCTACGGCATGAGATGTCATATACAACTCCTTCCCATTCCAATCCTGAGACCCTTCCTATAACACGAGATGTGATATCTCAATGCTTATACCAAACCTGAGACCCTTCCTCTAGAATGAGATGTGATATCCAACTCCTTCCCATTCCAATCCTGAGACCCTTCCTATAGCATGAGATGTGATATCCAACTCCTTCCCATTCCAATCCTGAGACCCTTCCTATAGCCTGAGATCTGATATCTCAATGCCTCTAATACCAAACCTGAGATCCTTCCTCTAACATGAAATGTGATATCCAACTCCTTCCCTTTCCAAACCTGAGAGCCTATCTATAGCATGAGATGTGATATCCAAGTCCTTCCCATTCCAATCCTGAGACACTTCCGATAGCAGAGATGTGATATCTCAATGCTTATACCAAACCTGAGACCCTTCCTATAGCATGAGATGTGATATCCAACTCCTTCCCGTTCCAAACCTGAGACCCTTCCTTTAGCATGAGATGTGATATCCAGCTCCTTCCCATTCCAATCCTGAGACCCTTCTGATAGCATGAGATGTGATATCTCAATGCTTCTAATATCAAGACTGAGACCCTCCCTATAGCATGATATGTGATATCTAAGTCCTTCCCATTCCAATCCTGAGACCCTTCCTATAGCATGAGATGTGATATCTCAATGCTTCTACCAAACCTGAGACCCTTCCTTTAGCATGAGATGTGATAACCAACTCCTTCCCATTCCAATCCTGAGACCCTTCCTATAGCATGAGATGTGATATCTCAATACTTCTAATACCAAACCTGAGATCCTTCCGATAACATGAGATGTGATATCCAAATCCTTCCCCTTCCAAACCTGAGACCCTCCCTTTAGCATGAGATGTGATATCCAACTCCTTCCCATTCCAATCCTGAGAACCTTCTGATAGCATGAGATGTGATATCTCAATGCTTCTATACCAAACTGGAGATCCTTCCGATAGCATGAGATGTGATATCTCAATGCTTCTAATACCAAACCTGAGATCCTTCCTATAACATGAGATGTGATATTCAAATCCTTCCCCTTCCAAACCTGAGACCCTCCCTTTAGCATGAGATGTGATATCCAACTCCTTCCCATTCCAATCCTGAGACTCTTCTGATAGCATGAGATGTGATATCTCAATGCCTCTAATACCAAACCTGAGATCCTACCTCTAACATGAAATGTGATATCCAACTCTTTCCCCTTCCAAACCTGAGAGCCTTCCTATAGCATGAGATGTGATATCCAACTCCTTCCCAATCCAATCCTGAGACCCTTCCGATAGCAGAGATGTGATATCTCAATGCTTCTACCAAACCTGAGACCCTTCCTTTAGCATAAGATGTGATATCCAAATCATTCACATTCCAATCCTGAGGCCCTTCCTATAGCATGAGATGTGATATCTCAATGCTTCTAATACCAAACCTGAGATCCTTCCTATAACATGAGATGTGATATCCAATTCCTTCCCATTCCAAACCTGAGACCCTTCCTATTGGATGAGATGTGATATCCAACTCCTTCCCATTCCAACCCTGAGACCCTTCCTATAGCATGAGATGTGATGTCTCAATGCTTCTAATACCAAACCTGAGATCCTTCCTATAACATGAGATGTGATATCCAACTCCTTCCATTCCAATCCTGAGACCCGTCCTATAGCATGAGATGTGATATCTCAATGCTTATATCAAACCTGAGACCCTTCCTATAGCATGAGATGTGATATCCAACTACTTCCCATTCCAATCCTGAGACCCTTCCTATAGCATGAGATGTGATATCTCAATGCTTCTAATACCAAACCTGAGATCCTTCCTCTAACATGAAATGTGATATCCAACTCCTTCCCTTTCCAAACCTAAGAGCCTATGTATAGCATGAGATGTGATATCCAAGTCCTTCCCATTCCAACCCTTAGACCCTTCCTACAGCATGCAATATGATATCTCAATTATTCTAATAACAAACCTGAGACCCATCCTATAACATGAGATGGGATATCCAACTCCTTCCCATTCCAATCCTGAGACACTTCCGATAGCAGAGATGTGATATCTCAATGCTTATACCAAACCTGAGACCCTTCCTATAACATGAGATGTGATATCCAAATCCTTCCCGTTCCAAACCTGAGACCCTTCCTTTAGCATGAGATGTGATATCCAGCTCCTTCCCATTCCAATCCTGAGACCCTTCCTATAGCATGAGATGTGATATCTCAATGCTTCTAATACCAAACCTGAGATCCTTCCTCTAACATGAAATGTGATATCCAACTCCTTCCCTTTCCAAACCTAAGAGCCTATCTATAGCATGAGATGTGATATCCAAGTCCATCCCATTCCAATCCTTAGACCCTTCCTACAGCATGCGATGTGATATCTCAATGATTCTAATACCAAACCAGAGACTCGTCCTATAACATGAGATGGGATATCCAACTCCTTCCCATTCCAATCCTGAGCCACGTCCGATAGCAGAGATGTGATATCTCAATGCTTATACCAAACCTGAGACCCTTCCTATAACATGAGATGTGATATCCAACTCCTTCCCGTTCCAAACCTGAGACACTAACTATAGCATATGTGATATCCAACTCCTTCCCATTCCAAACATGAGACCCTTCCTATCCAAGAAAGTAATATCCAACTCCTACCCATTCCAATCCTGAGACCCTTCCTATA
Organism: Ambystoma mexicanum; assembly: GCF_040938575.1. Lineage (NCBI taxonomy): Eukaryota > Metazoa > Chordata > Amphibia > Caudata > Ambystomatidae > Ambystoma > Ambystoma mexicanum. The sequence goes on from NC_090936.1 coordinate 325,983,348, forward strand.
GCAAGAGATGTGATATCCAAATCCTTCCCATTCCAATCCTGAGACCCTTCCTATAACATGAGATGTGATATCCAACTCCTTCCCATTCCAACCTGAGACACTTCCTATAGCATGAGAAGGGATATCCAACTCCTTCCCAATCCAATCCTGAGACCCTTCCGATAGCAGAGATGTGATATCTCAATGCTTATACCAAACCTGAGACCCTTCCTATAGCATGAGAAGGGATATCCAACTCCTTCCCAATCCAATCCTGAGACCCTTCCGATAGCAGAGACGTGATATCTCAATGCTTCTACCAAACCTGAGACCCTTCCTTTAGCATGAGATGTGATATCCAAATCCTTCACATTCCAATCCTGAGACCCTTCCTATAGCATGAGAAGGGATATCTCAATGCTTCTAATACCAAACCTGAGATCCTTCCTATAACATGAGATGTGATATCCAATTCCTTCCCATTCCAATCCTGAGACCCTTCCGATAGCAGAGATGTGATATCTCAATGCTTATACCAAACCTGAGACCCTTCCTATGGCCTGAGATGTCATATACAACTCCTTCCCATTCCAATCCTGAGACCCTTCCTATAGCATGAGATGTGATATCTCAATGCTTATACCAAATCTGAGACCCTTCCTATAGCATGAGATGTGATATCCAACTCCTTCCCATTCCAATCTTGAGACCCTTCCTATAGCATGAGATGTGATGTCTCAATGCTTCTAATACCAAACCTGAGATCCTTCCTATAACATGAGATGTGATATCCAACTCCTTCCCATTCCAATCCTGAGACCCTTATGAAAGCATGATATGTGATATCTCAATGCTTCTAATACCAATCCTGAGATCCTTCCTATAACATGAGATGTGATTTCCAAATCCTTCCCCTTCCAAACCTGAGACCCTCCCTTTAGCATGAGATGTGATATCCAACTCCTTCCCATTCCAATCCTGAGACCCTTCTGATAGCATGAGATGTGATATCTCAATGCCTCTAATACCAAACCTGAGATCCTACCTCTAACATGAAAATGTGATATCCATCTCATTCCCTTTCCAAACCTGAGACCCTGCCTATAGCATGAGATGTGATATCCAAGTCCTTCCCATTCCAATCCTGAGACCCTTCCTATAGCATGTGATGTGATATCTCAATGCTTATACCAAACCTGAGACCCTTCCTATGGCATGAGATGTCATATACAACTCCTTCCCATTCCAATCCTGAGACCCTTCCTATAGCATGAGATGTGATATCTCAATGCTTATACCAAACCTGAGACCCTTCCTATAGCATGAGATGTGATATCCAACTTCTTCCCATTCCAATCCTGAGACCCTTCCTATAACATGAGATGTGATGTCTCAATGCTTCTAATAACAAACCTGAGATCTTTCCTATAACATGAGATGTGATATCCAACTCCTTCCCATTCCAATCCTGAGACCCTTCCTATAGCATGAGATGTGATATCACAATGCTTATACCAAACTTGAGACCGTTCCTATAGCTTGAGATGTGATATCCAACTCTTTCCCATTCCAATCCTGAGACCCTTCCTATAGCATGAGATGTGATATCTCAAGGCCTCTAATACCAAACCTGAGATCCTTCCTCTAACATGAAATGTGATATCCAACTCCTTCCCCTTCCAAACCTGAGAGCCTTCCTATAGCATGGGATATGATATCCAAGTCCTTCCCATTCCAATCCTGAGACCCTTCCTATAACATGAAATGTGATATCCAACTCCTTCCCATTCCAACCTGAGACCCTTCCTATATCATGAGATGGGATATCTCAATGCTTCTAATACCAAACCTGAGACTCTTCCTATAACATGAGATGGGATATCCAACTCCTTCCCATTCCAATCCTAAGACCCTTTTGATAGCAGAGATGTGATATCTCAATGCTTATACCAAACCTGAGACCCTTCCTACGGCATGAGATGTCATATACAACTCCTTCCCATTCCAATCCTGAGACCCTTCCTATAGCACGAGATGTGATATCTCAATGCTTATACCAAACCTGAGACCCTTCCTCTAGAATGAGATGTGATATCCAACTCCTTCCCATTCCAATCCTGAGACCCTTCCTATAGCATGAGATGTGATATCCAACTCCTTCCCATTCCAATCCTGAGACCCTTCCTATAGCCTGAGATCTGATATCTCAATGCCTCTAATACCAAACCTGAGATCCTTCCTCTAACATGAAATGTGATATCCAACTCCTTCCCTTTCCAAACCTGAGAGCCTATCTATAGCATGAGATGTGATATCCAAGTCCTTCCCATTCCAATCCTGAGACACTTCCGATAGCAGAGATGTGATATCTCTATGCTTATACCAAACCTGAGACCCTTCCTATAACATGAGATGTGATATCCAACTCCTTCCCGTTCCAAACCTGAGACCCTTCCTTTAGCATGAGATGTGATATCCAGCTCCTTCCCAGTCCAATCCTGAGACCCTTCTGATAGCATGAGATGTGATATCTCAATGCTTCTAATATCAAAACTGAGACCCTCCCTATAGCATGATATGTGATATCTAAGTCCTTCCCATTCCAATCCTGAGACCCTTCCTATAGCATGAGATGTGATATCTCAATGCTTCTACCAAACCTGAGACCCTTCCTTTAGCATGAGATGTGATAACCAACTCCTTCCCATTCCAATCCTGAGACCCTTCCTATAGCATGAGATGTGATATCTCAATACTTCTAATACCAAACCTGAGATCCTTCCTATAACATGAGATGTGATATCCAAATCCTTCCCCTTCCAAACCTGAGACCCTCCCTTTAGCATGAGATGTGATATCCAACTCCTTCCCATTCCAATCCTGAGAACCTTCTGATAGCATGAGATGTGATATCTCAATGCTTCTATACCAAACCTGAGATCCTTCCGATAGCATGAGATGTGATATCTCAATGCTTCTAATACCAAACCTGAGATCCTTCCTATAACATGAGATGTGATATTCAAATCCTTCCCCTTCCAAACCTGAGACCCTCCCTTTAGCATGAGATGTGATATCCAACTCCTTCCCATTCCAATCCTGAGACTCTTCTGATAGCATGAGATGTGATATCTCAATGCCTCTAATACCAAACCTGAGATCCTTCCTATAACATGAGATGTGATATTCAAATCCTTCCCCTTCCAAACCTGAGACCCTCCCTTTAGCATGAGATGTGATATCCAACTCCTTCCCATTCCAATCCTGAGACTCTTCTGATAGCATGAGATGTGATATCTCAATGCCTCTAATACCAAACCTGAGATCCTACCTCTAACATGAAATGTGATATCCAACTCTTTCCCCTTCCAAACCTGAGAGCCTTCCTATAGCATGAGATGTGATATCCAAGGCCTTCTAATTCCAATCCTGAGACCCTTCCTATAACATGAGATGTGATATCCAACTCCTTCCCATTCCAACCTGAGACCCTTCCTATAGCATGAGATGGGATATCCAACTCCTTCCAAATCCAATCCTGATACCCTTCCGATAGCATGAGATGTGATATCCCAATGCTTCTACCAAACCTGAGACCCATACTATGGCATGAGATGTGATATCAAAATCCTTCCCCTTCCAAACCTTAGACACTTCCTTTATCATGAGATGTGATATCCAACTCCTTCCCATTCCATCCCTGAGACCCTTCCGATATCATGAGATGTGATATCTCAATGCTTCTAATATCAAACTTGAGACCCTCCTTATAGCATGAGATGTGATATCCAAGTCCTTCCCATTCCAATCCTGAGACCCTTCCTATAGCATGAGATGTGATATCTCAATGCTTCTAATACCAAACCTGAGACCCTTCCTATAACATGAGATGGGAATATCCAACTCCTTCCCATTCCAATCCTGAGACCCTTCCGATAGTAGAGATGTGATATCTCAATGCTTATACCAAACCTGAGATCCTTCCTATAACATGAGATGTGATATCCAACTCCTTCCCATTCCAATCCTGAGACACTTCCTATAGCATGAGATGTGATATCTCACTGCTTATACCAAACCTGAGACCCTTCCTATAGCATGAGATGTGATATCCAACTCCTTCCCATTCCAATCCTGAGACCCTTCCTATAGCATGAGATATGATATCTCAATGCTTCTAATATCAAACTTGAGACCCTCCCTATAGCATGAGATGTGATATCCAAGTCCTTCCCATTCCAATCCTGAGACCCTTCCGATAGCATGAGATGTGATGTCTCAATGCTTCTAATACCAAACCTGAGATCCTTCCTATAACATGAGATGTGATATCCAACTCCTTCCCATTCCAATCCTGAGACACTTCCTATAGCATGAGATGTGATAGCTAAATGCTTCTAATACCAAACTTGAGACTCTTCCTATAACATGAGATGGGATATCCAACTCCTTCCCATTCCAATCCTTAGACCCTTCCTACAGCATGCAATATGATATCTCAATGATTCTAATAACAAACCTGAGACCCGTCCTATAACATGAGATGGGATATCCAACACCTTCCCATTCCAATCCTGAGACACTTCCGATAGCAGAGATGTAATATCTCAATGCTTATACCAAACCTGAGACCCTTCCTATAACATGAGATGTGATATCCAACTCCTTCCCGTTCCAAACCTGAGACCCTTCCTATAGCATATGTGATATCCAACACATTCCCATTCCAAACATGAGACCCTTCCTATAGCAGGAATGTAATATCCAACTCCTTCCCATTCCAATCCTGAGACCATTCCTATAGCATGAGATGTGATATCTCAATGCTTCTAATACCAAACCTGAGATCCTTCCTATGACATGAGATGTGATATCCAATTCCTCCCCATTCCAAACCTGAGAACCTTCCTACAGCATGCGATGTGATATCTCAATGCTTCTAATACCAAACCTGAGACCAGTCCTATAACATGAGATTGGATATCCAACTCCTTCCCCTTCCAAACCTGAGACCCTTCCTATAGCATGAGATGTGATATCCAACTTCTTCCCATTCCAATCCTGAGACCCTTCCTATAACATGAGATGTGATATCCAAGTCCTTCCCATTCCAATCCTGAGACACTTCCGATAGCAGAGATGTGATATCTCAATGCTTGTACCAAACCTGAGACCCTTCCTATAACATGAGATGTGATATCCAACTCCTTCCCGTTCCAAACCTGAGACCGTTCCTTTAGCATGAGATGTGATATCCAGCTCTTTCCCATTCCAATCCTGAGACCCTTCTGATAGCATGAGATGTGATATCTCAATGCTTCTAATATCAAAACTGAGACACTCCCTATAGCATGATATGTGATATCTAAGTCCTTCCCATTCCAATCCTGAGACCCTTCCTATAGCATGAGATGTGATATCTCAATGCTTCTACCAAACCTGAGACCCTTCCTTTAGCATGAGATGTGATAACCAACTCCTTCCCATTCCAATCCTGAGACCCTTCCTATAGCATGAGATGTGATATCTCAATGCTTCTATACCAAACCTGAGATCCTTCCGATAGCATGAGATGTGATATCTCAATGCTTCTAATACCAAACCTGAGATTCTTCCTATAACATGAGATGTGATATCCAAATCCTTCCCTTTCCAAACCTGAGACCCTCCCTTTAGCATGAGATTTGATATCCAACTCCTTCCCATTCCAATCCTGAGACTCTTCTGATAGCATGAGATGTGATATCTCAATGCCTCTAATACCAAACCTGAGATCCTACCTCTAACATGAAATGTGATATCCAACTCTTTCCCCTTCCAAACCTGAGAGCCTTCCTGTAGCATGAGATGTGATATCCAAGTCCTTCTAATTCCAATCCTGAGACCCTTCCTATAACATGAGATGTGATATCCAACTCCTTCCCATTCCAACCTGAGACCCTTCCTATAGCATGAGATGGGATATCCAACTCCTTCCAAATCCAATCCTGATACCCTTCCGATAGCATGAGATGTGATATCCCAATGCTTCTACCAAACCTGAGACCCATACTATGGCATGAGATGTGATTTCAAACTCCTTCCCCTTCCAAACCTTAGACACTTCCTTTATCATGAGATGTGATATCCAACTCCTTCCCATTCCATCCCTGAGACCCTTCCGATATCATGAGATGTGATATCTCAATGCTTCTAATATCAAACTTGAGACCCTCCTTATAGCATGAGATGTGATATCCAAGTCCTTCCCATTCCAATCCTGAGACCCGTCCTATAGCATGAGATGTGATGTCTCAATGCTTCTAATACCAAACCTGAGACCCTTCCTATAACATGAGATGGGAATATCCAACTCCTTCCCATTCCAATCCTGAGACCCTTCCGATAGTAGAGATGTGATATCTCAATGCTTATACCAAACCTGAGACCCTTCCTATAGCATGAGATGTGATATCCAACTCCTTCCCATTCCAATCCTGAGACCCTTCCTATAGCATGAGATATGATATCTCAATGCTTCTAATATCAAACTTGAGACCCTCCCTATAGCATGAGATGTGATATCCAAGTCCTTCCCATTCCAATCCTGAGACCCTTCCGATAGCATGAGATGTGATGTCTCAATGCTTCTAATACCAAACCTGAGATCCTTCCTATAACATGAGATGTGATATCCAACTCCTTCCCATTCCAATCCTGAGACCCTTCCTATAGCATGAGATGTGATATCTCAATGCTTATACCAAACCTGAGACCCTTCCTATAGCATGAGATGTGATATCCAACTCCTTCCCATTCCAATCCTGAGACCCTTCCTATAGCATGAGATGTGATATCTCAATGCCTCTAATACCAAACCTGAGATCCTTCCTCTAACATGAAATGTGATATCCAACTCCTTCCCATTCCAATCCTGAGACACTTCCTATAGCATGAGATGTGATAGCTAAATGCTTCTAATACCAAACTTGAGACTCTTCCTATAACATGAGATGGGATATCCAACTCCTTCCCATTCCAATCCTTAGACCCTTCCTACAGCATGCAATATGATATCTCAATGATTCTAATAACAAACCTGAGACCCGTCCTATAACATGAGATGGGATATCCAACACCTTCCCATTCCAATCCTGAGACATTCCCGATAGCCGAGATGTGATATCTCAATGCTTATACCAAACCTGAGACCCTTCCTATAACATGAGATGTGATATCCAACTCCTTCCCGTTCCAAACCTGAGACCCTTCCTATAGCATATGTGATATCCAACACATTCCCATTCCAAACATGAGACCCTTCCTATAGCAGGAATGTAATATCCAACTCCTTCCCATTCCAATCCTGAGACCATTCCTATAGCATGAGATGTGATATCTGAATGCTTCTAATACCAAACCTGAGATCCTTCCTATGACATGAGATGTGATATCCAATTCCTCCCCATTCCAAACCTGAGAACCTTCCTATAGCATGAGATGTGATATCCAACTTCTTCCCATTCCAATCCTGAGACCCTTCCTATAACATGAGATGTGATGTCTCAATGCTTCTAATACCAAACCTGAGATCTTTCCTATAACATGAGATGTGATATCCAACTCCTTCCCATTCCAATCCTGAGACCCTTCCTATAGCATGAGATGTGCTATCTCAATGCTTATACCAAACCTGAGACCCTTCCTAAAGCTTGAGATGTGATATCAAACTCCTTCCCAATCCAATCCTGAGACTCTTCCTATAGCTTGAGATGTGATATCCAACTCCTTCCCATTCCAATTCTGAGACCCTTCCTATACCATGAGACTTGATATCTCAATGCTTCTAATACCAAACCTGAGACCCGTCCTATAACATGAGATGTGATATCCAAATCTTTCCCCTTCCAAACCTTAGACCCTTCCTTTATCATGAGATGTGATATCCAACTCCTTCCCATTCCAATCCTGAGACCCTTCCGATATCATGAGATTTGTTATCTCAATGCTTCTAATATCAAAATTGAGACCCTCCCTATAGCATGAGATGGGATATCCAACTCCTTCCCATTCCAATCCTGAGACCCTTCCGATAGCAGAGATGTGATATCTCAATGCTTATACCAAATATGAGACCCTTCCTATAGCATGAGATGTGATATCCAACTCCTTCCCATTCCAATCCTGAGACCCTTCCTATAGCATGAGATGTGATGTCTCAATGCTTCTAATACCAAACCTGAGATCCTTCCTATAACATGAGATGTGATTTCCAACTCCTTCCCATTCCAATCCTGAGACCCTTCCTATAGCATGAGATGTGCTATCTCAATGCTTATACCAAACCTGAGACCCTTCCTAAAGCTTGAGATGTGATATCCAACTCCTTCCCATTCCAATCCTGAGACCCTTCCTATAGCATGAGATGTGATATCTCAAGGCCTCTAATACCAAACCTGAGATCCTTCCTCTAACATGAAATGTGATATCCAACTCCTTCCCCTTCCAAACCTGAGAGCCTTCCTATAGCATGAGATATGATATCCAACTCCTTCCAAATCCAATACTGAGACCAGTCCTATAACATGAGATTGGATATCCAACTCCTTCCCCTTCCAAACCTGAGACCCTTCCTATAGCATGAAATGTGATATCCAACTCCTTCCCCTTCCAATCCTGAGACCCTTCCTATAACATGAAATGTGATATCCAACTCCTTCCCATTCCAACCTGAGACCCTTCCTATAGCATGAGATGGGATATCCAACTCCTTCCAAATCCAATACTGATACCCTTCCAATAGCATGAGATGTGATATCCCAATGCTTCTACCAAACCTGAGACCCATACTATGGCATGAGATGTGATATCAAACTCCTTCCCATTCCAATCCTGAGACTCTTCCTATAGCTTGAGATGTGATATCCAACTCCTTCACATTCCAATTCTGAGACCCTTCCTATGCCATGAGACTTGATATCTCAATGCTTCTAATACCAAACCTGAGACCCGTCCTATAACATGAGATGTGATATCCAAATCTTTCCCCTTCCAAACCTTAGACCCTTCCTTTATCATGAGATGTGATATCCAACTCCTTCCCATTCCAATCCTGAGACCCTTCCGATATCATGAGATTTGTTATCTCAATGCTTCTAATATCAAACTTGAGACCCTCCCTATAGCATGAGATGTGACATCCAAGTCCTCCCCATTCCAATCCTGAGACCCTTCCTATAGCATGAGATGTGATATCTCAATGCTTCTAATACCAAACCTGAGACCCTTCCTTTAACATGAGATGGGATATCCAACTCCTTCCCATTCCAATCCTGAGACCCTTCCGATAGCAGAGATGTGATATCTCAATGCTTATACCAATCCTGAGACCCTTCCTATGGCCTGAGATGTCATATACAACTCCTTCCCAATCCAATCCTGAGACCCTTCCTATAGCATGAGATGTGATATCTCAATGCTTATACCAAATCTGAGACACTTCCTATAGCATGAGATGTGATATCCAACTCCTTCCCATTCCAATCCTGAGACCCTTCCTATAGCATGAGATGTGATGTCTCAATGCTTCTAATACCAAACCTGAGAACCTTCCTACAGCATGCGATGTGATATCTCAATGCTTCTAATACCAAACCTGAGACCAGTCCTATAACATGAGATTGGATATCCAACTCCTTCCCCTTCCAAACCTGAGACCCTTCCTATAGCATGAGATGGGATATCCAACTCCTTCCAAATCCAATACTGATACACTTCCAATAGCATGAATTGTGATATCCCAATGCTTCTACCAAACCTGAGACCCATACTATGGCATGAGATGGGATATCAAACTCATTCCCATTCCAATCCTGAGACTCTTCCTATAGCTTGAGATGTGATATCCAACTCCTTCCCATTCCAATTCTGAGACCCTTCCTATGCCATGAGACTTGATATCTCAATGCTTCTAATACCAAACCTGAGACCCGTCCTATAACATGAGATGTGATATCCAAATCTTTTCCCTTCCAAACCTTAGACCCTTCCTTTATCATGAGATGTGATATCCAACTCCTTCCCATTCCAATCCTGAGACACTTCCGATATCATGAGATTTGTTATCTCAAAGCTTCTAATATCAAACTTGAGACCCTCCCTATAGCATGAGATGTGACATCCAAGTCCTCCCCATTCCAATCCTGAGACCCTTCCTATAGCATGAGATGTGATATCTCAATGCTTCTAATACCAAACCTGAGACCCTTCCTATAACATGAGATGTTATATACAACTCCTTCCCAATCCAATCCTGAGACCCTTCCTATAGCATGAGATGTGATATCTCAATGCTTATACCAAATCTGAGACCCTTCCTATAGCATGAGATGTGATATCCAACTCCTTCCCATTCCAATCCTGAGACCTTTCCTATAGCATGAGATGTGATGTCTCAATCCTTCTAATACCAAACCTGAGATCCTTCCAATAACATGAGATGTGATATCCAACTCCTTCCCATTCCAATCCTGAGACCCTTATGATAGCAAGAGATGTGATATCTCAATGCCTCTAATACCAAACCTGAGATACTTCCGATAGCATGAGATGTGATATCTCACTGCTTCTAATACTAAACCTGAGATCCTTCCTATAACATGAGATGTGATTTCCAAATCCTTCCCCTTCCAAACCTGAGACCCTCCATTTAGCATGAGATGTGATATACAACTCCTTCCCATTCCAATCCTGAGACCCTTCTGATAGCATGAGATGTGATATCTCAATGCCTCTAATACCAAACCTGAGATCCTATCTCTAACATGAAATGTGATATCCATCTCCTTCCCTTTCCAAACCTGAGGCCCTGCCTATAGCATGAGATGTGATATCCAAGTCCTTCCCATTCCAATCCTGAGACCCTTCCTATAGCATGTGATGTGATATCTCAATGCTTATACCAAACCTGAGACCCTTCCTATGGCATGAGATGTCATATCCAACTCCTTCCCATTCCAATCCTGAGACACTTCCTATAGCATGAGATGTGATAGCTAAATGCTTCTAATACCAAACTTGAGACTCTTCCTATAACATGAGATGTGATATCCAAGTCCTTCCCGTTCCAATCCTTAGACCCTTCCTACAGCATGCAATATGATATCTCAATGATTCTAATAACAAACCTGAGACCTGTCCTATAGCATGAGATATGATATCCAAGTCCTTCCCATTCCAATCCTGAGACCCTTCCTATAACATGAAATGTGATATCCAACTCCTTCCCATTCCAACCTGAGACCCTTCCTATAGCATGAGATGGGATATCCAACTTCTTCCAAATCCAATACTGATACCCTTCCGATAGCATGAGATGTGATATCCCAATGCTTCTACCAAACCTGAGACCCATACTATGGCATGAGATGTGATATCAAACTCCTTCCCATTCCAATCCTGAGACCCTTCCTATAGCTTGAGGTGTGATATCCAACTCCTTCCCATTCCAATTCTGAGACCCTTCTTATACCATGAGACTTGATATGTCAATGCTTCTAATACCAAACCTGAGACCCGTCCTATAACATGAGATGTGATATCCAAATCCTTCCCCTTCCAAACCTTAGACCCTTCCTTTATCATGAGATGTGGTATCCAACAACTTCCCATTCCAATCCTGAGACCCCTCCGATATCATGAGATTTGTTATCTCAATGCTTCTAATATCAAACTTGAGACCCTCCCTATAGCATGAGATGTGACATCCAAGTCCTTCCCATTCCAATCCTGAGACCCTTCCTATAGCATGAGATGTGATATCTCTATGCTTCTAATACCAAACCTGAGACCCTTCCTATAACATGAGATGGGATATCCAACTCCTTCCCATTCCAATCCTGAGACCCTTCCGATAGCAGAGATGTGATATCTCAATGCTTATACCAAACCTGAGACCCTTCCTATGGCCTGAGATGTCATATACAACTCCTTCCGATTCCAATCCTGAGACCCTTCCTTTAGCATGATATGTGATATCTCTATGCTTATACCAAATCTGAGACCCTTCCTATAGCATGAGATGTGATATCTAAATCCTTCCAATTCCAATCCTGAGACCCTTCCTATAGCATGAGATGTGATATCTCAATGCTTATACCAAACCTGAGAGCCTACCTATAGCATGAGATGTGATATCCATGTCCATCCCATTCCAATCCTTAGACCCTTCCTACAGCATGCAATGTGATATCTCAATGATTCTAATACCAAACCAGAGACTCTTACTATAACATGAGATGGGATATCCAACTCCTTCCCATTCCAATCCTGAGCCGCTTCCGATAGCAGAGATGTGATATCTCAATGCTTATACCAAACATGAGACCCTTCCTATAACATGAGATGTGATATCCAACTCCTTCCCGTTCCAAACCTGAGACACTAACTATAGCATATGTGATATCCAACTCCTTCCCATTCCAAACATGAGACCCTTCCTATAGCAAGAAAGTAATATCCAAATCCTTCCCATTCCAATCCTGAGACCCTTCCTATAACATGAGATGTGATATCCAACTCCTTCCCATTCAAATCCTGAGACCCTTCCTATAGCATGAGAAGGGATATCCAACTCCTTCCCAATCCAATCCTGAGACCCTTCCGATAGCAGAGATCGGATATCTCAATGCTTCTACCAAACCTGAGACCCTTCCTTTAGCATGAGATGTGATATCCAAATCCTTCACATTCCAATCCTGAGACCCTTCCTATAGCATGAGATGTGATATCTCAATGCTTCTAATACCAAACCTGAGATCCTTCCTATAACATGAGATGTGATATCCAATTCCTTCCCATTCCAAACCTGAGACCCTTCCTATTGGATGAGATGCGATATCCAACTCCTTCCCATTCCAACCCTGAGACCCTTCCTATAGCATGAGATGTGATGTCTCAATGCTTCTAATACCAAACCTGAGATCCTTCCTATAACATGAGATGTGATATCCAACTCCTTCCATTCCAATCCTGAGACCCGTCCTATAGCATGAGATGTGATATCTCAATGCTTATACCAAACCTGAGACCCTTCCTATAGCATGAGATGTGATATCCAACTACGACCCATTCCAATCCTGAGACCCTTCCTATAGCATGAGATGTGATATCTCAATGCTTCTAATACCAAACCTGAGATCCTTCCTCTAACATGAAATGTGATATCCAACTCCTTCCCTTTCCAAACCTAAGAGCCTATCTATAGCATGAGATGTGATATCCAAGTCCTTCCCATTCCAATCCTTAGACCCTTCCCAACAGCATGCAATATGATATCTCAATGATTCTAATAACAAACCTGAGACCCGTCCTATAGCATGAGATATGATATCCAAGTCCTTCCCATTCCAATCCTGAGACCCTTCCTATAACATGAAATGTGATATCCAACTCCTTCCCATTCCAACCTGAGACCCTTCCTATAGCATGAGATGGGATATCCAACTTCTTCCAAATCCAATACTGATACCCTTCCGATAGCATGAGATGTGATGTCCCAATGCTTCTACCAAACCTGAGACCCATACTATGGCATGAGATGTGATATCAAACTCCTTCCCATTCCAATCCTGAGACCCTTCCTATAGCTTGAGGTGTGATATCCAACTCCTTCCCATTCCAATTCTGAGACCCTCTTATACCATGAGACTTGATATCTCAATGCTTCTAATACCAAACCTGAGACCCGTCCTATAACATGAGATGTGATATCCAAATCCTTCCCCTTCCAAACCTTAGACCCTTCCTTTATCATGAGATGTGGTATCCAACTCCTTCCCATTCCAATCCTGAGACCCTTCCGATATCATGAGATTTGTTATCTCAATGCTTCTAATATCAAACTTGAGACCCTCCCTATAGCATGAGATGTGACATCCAAGTCCTTCCCATTCCAATCCTGAGACCCTTCCTATAGCATGAGATGTGATATCTCTATGCTTCTAATACCAAACCTGAGACCCTTCCTATAACATGAGACGGGATATCCAACTCCTTCCCATTCCAATCCTGAGACCCTTCCGATAGCAGAGATGTGATATCTCAATGCTTATACCAAACCTGAGACCCTTCCTATGGCCTGAGATATCATATACAACTCCTTCCCATTCCAATCCTGAGACCCTTCCTTTAGCATGAGATGTGATATCTCAATGCTTATACCAAATCTGAGACCCTTCCTATAGCATTAGATGTGATATCCAAATCCTTCCCATTCCAATCCTGAGACCCTTCCTATAGCATGAGATGTGATATCTCAATGCTTATACCAAACCTGAGAGCCTACCTATAGCATGAGATGTGATATCCAAGTCCATCCCATTCCAATCCTTAGACCCTTCCTACAGCATGCGATGTGATATCTCAATGCTTCTAATACCAAACCTGAGATCCTTCCTCTAACATGAAATGTGATATCCAACTCCTTCCCTTTCCAAACCTAAGAGCCTATCTATAGCATGATATGTGATATCCAAGTCCTTCCCATTCCAACCCTTAGACCCTTCCTACAGCATGCAATATGATATCTCAATGATTCTAATAACAAACCTGAGACCCGTCCTATAACATGAGATGGGATATCCAACTCCTTCCCATTCCAATCCTGAGACACTTCCGATAGCAGAGATGTGATATCTCAATGCTTATACCAAACCTGAGACCCTTCCTATAACATGAGATATGATATCCAAATCCTTCCCGTTCCAAACCTGAGACCCTTCCTTTAGCATGAGATGTGATATCCAGCTCCTTCCCATTCCAATCCTGAGACACTTCCGATAGCATGAGATGTGATATCTCAATGCTTCTAATATCAAAACTGAGACCCTCCCTATAGCATGATATGTGATATCTAAGTCCTTCCCATTCCAATCCTGAGACCCTCCCTATAGCATGATATGTGATATCTAAGTCCTTCCCATTCCAATCCTGAGACCCTTCCTATAGCATGAGATATGATATCTCAATACTTCTAATACCAAACGTGAGATCCTTCCGATAACATGAGATGTGATATCCAAATCCTTCCCCTTCCAAACCTGAGACCCTCCCTATAACATGAAATGTGATATCCAACTCCTTCCCATTCCAACCTGAGACCCTTCCTATAGCATGAGATGGGATATCCAACTTCTTCCAAATCCAATACTGATACCCTTCCGATAGCATGAGATGTGATGTCCCAATGCTTCTACCAAACCTGAGACCCATACTATGGCATGAGATGTGATATCAAACTCCTTCCCGTTCCAATCCTGAGACCCTTCCTATAGCTTGAGGTGTGATATCCAACTCCTTCCCATTCCAATTCTGAGACCCTCTTATACCATGAGACTTGATATCTCAATGCTTCTAATACCAAACCTGAGACCCGCCCTATAACATGAGATGTGATATCCAAATCCTTCCCCTTCCAAACCTTAGACCCTTCCTTTATCATGAGATGTGGTATCCAACTCCTTCCCATTCCAATCCTGAGACCCTTCCGATATCATGAGATTTGTTATCTCAATGCTTCTAATATCAAACTTGAGACCCTCCCTATAGCATGAGATGTGACATCCAAGTCCTTCCTATTCCAATCCTGAGACCCTTCCTATAGCATGAGATGTGATATCTCTATGCTTCTAATACCAAACCTGAGACCCTTCCTATAACATGAGATGGGATATCCAACTCCTTCCCATTCCAATCCTGAGACCCTTCCGATAGCAGAGATGTGATATCTCAATGCTTATACCAAACCTGAGACCCTTCCTATGGCCTGAGATGTCATATACAACTCCTTCCCATTCCAATCCTGAGACCCTTCCTTTAGCATGAGATGTGATATCTCAATGCTTATACTAAATCTGAGACCCTTCCTATAGCATGAGATGTGATATCCAAATCCTTCCCATTCCAATCCTGAGACCCTTCCTATAGCATGAGATGTGATATCTCAATGCTTATACCAAACCTGAGAGCCTACCTATAGCATGAGATGGGATATCCAACTCCTTCCCATTCCAATCCTGAGACACTTCCGATATCAGAGATGTGATATCTCAATGCTTATACCAAACCTGAGACCCTTCCTATAACATGAGATGTGATATCCAAATCCTTCCCGTTCCAAACCTGAGACCCTTCCTTTAGCATGAGATGTGATATCCAGCTCCTTCCCATTCCAATCCTGAGACCCTTCCGATAGCATGAGATGTGATATCTCAATGCTTCTAATATCAAAACTGAGACCCTCCCTATAGCATGATATGTGATATCTAAGTCCTTCCCATTCCAATCCTGAGACCCTCCCTATAGCATGATATGTGATATCTAAGTCCTTCCCATTCCAATCCTGAGACCCTTCCTATAGCATGAGATATGATATCTCAATACTTCTAATACCAAACGTGAGATCCTTCCGATAACATGAGATGTGATATCCAAATCCTTCCCCTTCCAAACCTGAGACCCTCCCTTTAGCATGAGATGTGATATCCAACTCCTTCCCATTCCAATCCTGAGACCCTTCTGATAGCATGAGATGTGATATCTCAATGCTTCTAATACCAAACCTGAGATCCTTCCGATAGCATGAGATGTGATATCTCAATGCTTCTAATACCAAACCTGAGATCCTTCCTATAACATGAGATGTGATATCCAAATCCTTCCCCTTCCAAACCTGAGACCCTCCCTTTAGCATGAGATGTGATATCCAACTCCTTCCCATTCCATTCCTGAGACCCTTCTGATAGCATGAGATGTGATATCTCAATGCCTCTAATACCAAACCTGAGATCCTACCTCTAACATGAAATGTGATATCCAACTCTTTCCCCTTCCAAACCTGAGAGCCTTCCTATAGCATGAGATGTGATATCCAAGTCCTTCCCATTCCAATCCTGAGACCCTTCCTATAGCTTGAGATGTGATATCCAACTCCTTCCCATTCTAATTCTGAGACCCTTCCTATACTCTGAGACTTGATATCTCAATGCTTCTAATACCAAACCTGAGACCCGTAATATAACATGAGATGTGATATCCAAATCCTTCCCCTTCCAAACCTTAGACCCTTCCTTTATCATGAGATGTGATATCCAACTCCTTCCCATTCCAATCCTGAGACCCTTCTGATATCATGAGATGTGATATCTCAAAGCTTCTAATATCAAACTTGAGACCCTCCCTATAGCATGAGATGTGATATCCAAGTCCTTCCCATTCCAATCCTGAGACCCTTCCTATAGCATGAGATGTGATATCTCAATGCTTCTAATACCAAACCTGAGACCCTTCCTATAACATGAGATGGGAATATCCAACTCCTTCCCATTCCAATCCTGAGACCCTTCCGATAGCAGAGATGTGATATCTCAATGCTTATACCAAACCTGAGACCGTTCCTATGGCATGAGATGTGATATCCAACTCCTTGCCATTCAAATCCTGAGACCCTTCCTATAGCATGAGAAGGGATATCCAACTCCTTCCCAATCCAATCCTGAGACCCTTCCGATAGCAGAGACGTGATATCTCAATGCTTCTACCAAACCTGAGACCCTTCCTTTAGCATGAGATGTGATATCCAAATCCTTCACATTCCAATCCTGAGACCCTTCCTATAGCATGAGATGTGATATCTCAATGCTTCTAATACCAAACCTGAGATCCTTCCTATAACATGAGATGTTATATCCAATTCCTTCCCATTCCAAACCTGAGACCCTTCCTATTGGATGAGATGTGATATCCAACTCCTTCCCATTCCAACCCTGAGACCCTTCCTATAGCATGAGATGTGATGTCGCAATGCTTCTAATACCAAACCTGAGATCCTTCCTATAACATGAGATGTGATATCCAACTCCTTCCATTCCAATCCTGAGACCCGTCCTATAGCATGAGATGTGATATCTAAATGCTTATACCAAACCTGAGACCCTTCCTATAGCATGAGATGTGATATCTCAATGCTTCTAATACCAAACCTGAGATCCTTCCTCTAACATGAAATGTGATATCCAACTCCTTCCCTTTCCAAACCTAAGAGCCTATCTATAGCATGAGATGTGATATCCAAGTCCTTCCCGTTCCAATCCTTAGACCCTTCCTACAGCATGCAATATGATATCTCAATGATTCTAATAACAAACCTGAGACCTGTCCTATAGCATGAGATATGATATCCAAGTCCTTCCCATGCCAATCCTGAGACCCTTCCTATAACATGAAATGTGATATCCAACTCCTTCCCATTCCAACCTGAGACCCTTCCTATAGCATGAGATGGGATATCCAACTTCTTCCAAATCCAATACTGATACCCTTCCGATAGCATGAGATGTGATATCCCAATGCTTCTACCAAACCTGAGACCCATACTATGGCATGAGATGTGATATCAAACTCCTTCCCATTCCAATCCTGAGACCCTTCCTATAGCTTGAGGTGTGATATCCAACTCCTTCCCATTCCAATTCTGAGACCTTTCTTATACCATGAGACTTGATATCTCAATGCTTCTAATACCAAACCTGAGACCCGTCCTATAACATGAGATGTGATATCCAAATCCTTCCCCTTCCAAACCTTAGACCCTTCCTTTATCATGAGATGTGGTATCCAACTCCTTCCCATTCCAATCCTGAGACCCTTCCGATATCATGAGATTTGTTATCTCAATGCTTCTAATATCAAACTTGAGACCCTCCCTATAGTATGAGATGTGACATCCAAGTCCTTCCCATTCCAATCCTGAGACCCTTCCTATAGCATGAGATGTGATATCTCGATGCTTCTAATACCAAACCTGAGACCCTTCCTATAACATGAGATGGGATATCCAACTCCTTCCCATTCCAATCCTGAGACCCTTCCGATAGCAGAGATGTGATATCTCAATGCTTATACCAAACCTGAGACCCTTCCTGTGGCCTGAGATGTCATATACAACTCCTTCCCATTCCAATCCTGAGACCCTTCCTTTAGCATGAGATGTGATATCTCAATGCTTATACCAAATCTGAGACCCTTCCTATAGCATGAGATGTGATATCCAAATCCTTCCCATTCCAATTTGAGACCCTTCCTATAGCATGAGATGTGATATCTCAATGCTTATACCAAACCTGAGAGCCTACCTTTAGCATGAGATGTGATATCCAAGTCCATCCCATTCCAATCCTTAGACCCTTCCTACAGCATGCGATGTGATATCTCAATGATTCTAATACCAAACCAGAGACTCTTACTATAACATGAGATGGGATATCCAACTCCTTCCCATTCCAATCCTGAGCCGCTTCCGATAGCAGAGATGTGATATCTCAATGCTTATACCAAACCTGAGACCCTTCCTATAACATGAGATGTGATATCCAACTCGTTCCCGTTCCAAACCTGAGACACTAACTATAGCATATGTGATATCCAACTCCTTCCCATTCCAAACATGAGACCCTTCCTATAGCAAGAAAGTAATATCCAACTCCTACCCATTCCAATCCTGAGACCCTTCCTATAGCAAGAGATGTGATATCCAAATCCTTCCCATTCCAACCTGAGACACTTCCCATAGCATGAGAAGGGATATCCAACTCCTTCCCAATCCAATCCTGAGACCCTTCCGATAGCAGAGATGTGATATCTCAATGCTTATACCAAACCTGAGACCTTTCCTATGGCATGAGATGTGATATCCAACTCCTTGCCATTCAAATCCTGAGACCCTTCCTATAGCATGAGAAGGGATATCCAACTCCTTCCCAATCCAATCCTGAGACCCTTCCGATAGCAGAGACGTGATATCTCAATGCTTCTACCAAACTTGAGACCCTTCCTTTAGCATGAGATGTGATATCCAAATCCTTCACATTCCAATCCTGAGACCCTTCCTATAGCATGAGATGTGATATCTCAATGCTTCTAATACCAAACCTGAGATCCTTCCTATAACATGAGATGTGATATCCAATTCCTTCCCATTCCAAACCTGAGACCCTTCCTATTGGATGAGATGTGATATCCAACTCCTTCCCATTCCAACCCTGAGACCCTTCCTATAGCATGAGATGTGATGTCTCAATGCTTCTAATACCAAACCTGAGATCCTTCCTATAACATGAGATGTGATATCCAACTCCTTCCATTCCAATCCTGAGACCCGTCCTATAGCATGAGATGTGATATCTCAATGCTTATACCAAACCTGAGACCCTTCCTATAGCATGAGATGTGATATCCAACTACTTCCCATTCCAATCCTGAGACCCTTCCTATAGCATGAGATGTGATATCTCAATGCTTCTAATACCAAACCTGAGATCCTTCCTCTAACATGAAATGTGATATCCAACTCCTTCCCTTTCCAAACCTAAGAGCCTATCTATAGCATGAGATGTGATATCCAAGTCCTTCCCATTCCAACCCTTAGACCCTTCCTACAGTATGCAATATGATATCTCAATGATTCTAATAACAAACCTGAGACCCGTCCTATAACATGAGATGGGATATCCAACTCCTTCCCATTCCAATCCTGAGACACTTCCGATAGCAGAGATGTGATATCTCAATGCTTATACCAAACCTGAGAGCCTACCTATAGCATGAGATGTGATATCCAAGTCCATCCCATTCCAATCCTTAGACCCTTCCTACAGCATGCGATGTGATATCTCAATGATTCTAATACCAAACCAGAGACTCTTACTATAACATGAGATGGGATATCCAACTCCTTCCCATTCCAATCCTGAGCCGCTTCCGATAGCAGAGATGTGATATCTCAATGCTTATACCAAACCTGAGACCCTTCCTATAACATGAGATGTGATATCCAACTCCTTCCCGTTCCAAACCTGAGACACTAACTATAGCATATGTGATATCCAACTCCTTCCCATTCCAAACATGAGACCCTTCCTATAGCAAGAAAGTAATATCCAACTCCTACCCATTCCAATCCTGAGACCCTTTCTATAGCAAGAGATGTGATATCCAAATCCTTCCCATTCCAATCCTGAGACCCTTCCTATAACATGAGATGTGATATCCAACTCCTTCCGATTCCAACCTGAGACACTTCCTATAGCATGAGAAGGGATATCCAACTCCTTCCCAATCCAATCCTGAGACCCTTCCGATAGCAGAGATGTGATATCTCAATGCTTATACCAAACCTGAGACCTTTCCTATGGCATGAGATGTGATATCCAACTCCTTGCCATTCAAATCCTGAGACCCTTCCTATAGCATGAGAAGGGATATCCAACTCCTTCCCAATCCAATCCTGAGACCCTTCCGATAGCAGAGACGTGATATCTCAATGCTTCTACCAAACCTGAGACCCTTCCTTTAGCATGAGATGTGATATCCAAATCCTTCACATTCCAATCCTGAGACCCTTCCTATAGCATGAGATGTGATATCTCAATGCTTCTAATACCAAACCTGAGATCCTTCCTATAACATGAGATGTGATATCCAATTCCTTCCCATTCCAAACCTGAGACCCTTCCTATTGGATGAGATGTGATATCCAACTCCTTCCCATTCCAACCCTGAGACCCTTCCTATAGCATGAGATGTGATGTCTCAATGCTTCTAATATCAAACCTGAGATCCTTCCTATAACATGAGATGTGATATCCAACTCCTTCCATTCCAATCCTGAGACCCGTCCTATAGCATGAGATGTGATATCTCAATGCTTATACCAAACCTGAGACCCTTCCTATAGCATGAGATGTGATATCCAACTACTTCCCATTCCAATCCTGAGACCCTTCCTATAGCATGAGATGTGATATCTCAATGCTTCTAATACCAAACCTGAGATCCTTCCTCTAACATGAAATGTGATATCCAACTCCTTCCCTTTCCAAACCTAAGAGCCTATCTATAGCATGAGATGTGATATCCAAGTCCTTCCCATTCCAACCCTTAGACCCTTCCTACAGCATGCAATATGATATCTCAATGATTCTAATAACAAACCTGAGACCCGTCCTATAACATGAGATGGGATATCCAACTCCTTCCCATTCCAATCCTGAGACACTGTCAGAATGCACCAAAGTATCAACCGAAAAGGATACAATATTCAAAAGGATACAGGAGGTAGGGTCTTCCGGATCCTTGTTCACCCGACTTGATAGTCGTGAAGTCAACAAAGACCTTCCAAATGATACAACCCTCTGGCTGATAAAACAGGCAGAGCGATGGATCACTGGAAAGGGCGTGGGTAAGGTATAGTAATCCAGCCTAGGACAAATCAAAGTATCATGAATAACTGCTCCAACCTGAGTATGATGAGTTAGATAATGACAGGAATGATCACACTGACCTGTATCTCTGGGTAGAACAATCCAGAAGTCTCTTGATGGATTCGAAACGAAGAACAAAACGACAGGGAAGGGAAAATTAGTAAGGGAGACTTATCCCGGACGGAACGAGGCTCACGCTAGATACGGGTTGAAGTCACCACAGGATAGCGTTCAAAGTTCAGTTCAAAGTCACTTCCAGTAATCCTTGAAAGGCTTCCTTCCCACTTAGGGATCAATCCTTCTGTTAATTCCACAGATGCAGGAGGTAGAAGAAAACAATGTTTGAAGACAACGTGAGCGTGTGGATTTACACGCGGGCAGGAATCGCGCAGCCTGGGCCAGCCGCGTGTGAAGACAACGTGCGCGTGTGGATTTACACGCGGGCAGGGTTCGCGCAGCCTTGGCCAGCCGCGTATGAAGACAAAGAGCGCGTGTGGACTTACACGCGGGCAGGTTTCACGCAGCCTGGGCCGGCCGCGCTTGAAGACGAAGAGCGCGTGTGGATGTTACACGCGGGCAGGATTTACGCAGCCTGGGCCGGCCGCACTTGAAGACGAAGAGCGCGTGTGGAAGTTACACGCGGGCAGGATTTACGCAGCCTTGGCCAGCCGCGTATGAAGACAAAGAGCGCGTGTGGATTTAACACGCGGGCAGGATTCACGCAGCCTGGGCCGGCCGCACTTGCAGACGAAGAGCGCGTGTGGATGTAACACGCGGGCAGGATTCACGCAGCCTGGGCCAGCCGCGCATGAAGACAAAGAGCGCGTGTGGATTTAACACGCGGGCAGGATTCACGCAGCCTGGGCCGGCCGCACTTGCAGACGAAGAGCGCGTGTGGATGTTTACACGCGGACAGGATTTACGCAGCCTTGGCCAGCCGCGTATGAAGACGAAGAGCGCGTGTGGAATAGCACGCGAAGGGATAGCTCCAGGAATCAGCGTGTGGCGGAACACACGCTATCGAAGGCCCAAAAGTAGCTGTAGGAAAATACCAGGTTGTAGATCAGAGGTTCAGCTACACGACGCCAAGAGAGACGATCAGAAGCAGCGAGTGAAGTTTCTACGCTGCTTAAATACGTGATACCGTAGTTCACGTGACGAAGCAAGTCACGTGAAGTTAGCGACGTGTAAAGTGTAAACGTCGTTTTCCCGGTAACGTATCGAATAGCCTCCATTTAGAGTAGAACGGTCTAGCTGTTCTACGAGCGTAGCGTCCAGCATGCATGACAGACACTTCCGATAGCAGAGATGTGATATCTCAATGCTTATACCAAACCTGAGACCCCTCCTATAACATGAGATGTGATATCCAAATCCTTCCCGTTCCAAACCTGAGACCCTTCCTTTAGCATGAGATGTGATATCCAGCTCCTTCCCATTCCAATCCTGAGACACTTCCGATAGCATGAGATGTGATATCTCAATGCTTCTAATATCAAAACTGAGACCCTCCCTATAGCATGATATGTGATATCTAAGTCCTTCCCATTCCAATCCTGAGACACTCCCTATAGCATGAGATGTGATATCCAACTCTTTCCCATTCCAATCCTGAGACCCTTCCTATAGCATGAGATATGATATCTCAATACTTTTAATACCAAACCTGAGATCCTTCCGATGGCATGAGATGTGATATCTCAATGCTTCTAATACCAAACCTGAGATCCTTCCTATAACATGAGATGTGATATCCAAATCCTTCCCCTTCCAAACCTGAGACCCTCCCTTTAGCATGAGATGTGATATCCAACTCCTTCCCATTCCATTCCTGAGACCCTTCTGATAGCATGAGATGTGATATCTCAATGCCTCTAATACCAAACCTGAGATCCTACCTCTAACATGAAATGTGATATCCAACTCTTTCCCCTTCCAAACCTGAGAGCCTTCCTATAGCATGAGATGTGATATCCAAGTCCTTCCCATTCCAATCCTGAGACCCTTCCTATAGCTTGAGATGTGATATCCAACTCCTTCCCATTCCAATTCTGAGACCCTTCCTATACTCTGAGACTTGATATCTCAATGCTTCTAATACCAAACCTGAGACCCGTAATATAACATGAGATGTGATATCCAAATCCTTCCCCTTCCAAACCTTAGACCCTTCCTTTATCATGAGATGTGATATCCAACTCCTTCCCATTCCAATCCTGAGAAACTTCCGATATCATGAGATGTGATATCTCAAAGCTTCTAATATGAAACTTGAGACCCTCCCTATAGCATGAGATGTGATATCCAAGTCCTTCCCATTCCAATCCTGAGACCCTTCCTATAGCATGAGATGTGATATCTCAATGCTTCTAATACCAAACCTGAGACCCTTCCTATAACATGAGATGGGAATATCCAACTCCTTCCCATTCCAATCCTGAGACCCTTCCAATAGCAGAGATGTGATATCTCAATGCTTATACCAAACCTGAGACCCTTCCTATGGCATGAGATGTGATATCCAACTCCTTGCCATTCAAATCCTGAGACCCTTCCTATAGCATGAGAAGGGATATCCAACTCCTTCCCAATCCAATCCTGAGACCCTTCCGATAGCAGAGACGTGATATCTCAATGCTTCTACCAAACCTGAGACCCTTCCTTTAGCATGAGATGTGATATCCAAATCCTTCACATTCCAATCCTGAGACCCTTCCTATAGCATGAGATGTGATATCTCAATGCTTCTAATACCAAACCTGAGATCCTTCCTATAACATGAGATGTGATATCCAATTCCTTCCCATTCCAAACCTGAGACCCTTCCTATTGGATGAGATGTGATATCCAACTCCTTCCATTCCAATCCTGAGACCCGTCCTATAGCATGAGATGTGATATCTCAATGCTTATACCAAACCTGAGACCCTTCCTATAGCATGAGATGTGATATCCAACTACTTCCCATTCCAATCCTGAGACCCTTCCTTTAGCATGAGATGTGATATCTCAATGCTTCTAATACCAAACCTGAGATCCTTCCTCTAACATGAAATGTGATATCCAAGTCCTTCCCATTCCAATCCTGAGACCCTTCCTATAACATGATATGTGATATCCAACTCCTTCCCATTCCAACCTGAGACCCTTCCTATAGCATGAGATGGGATATCCAACTTCTTCCAAATCCAATACTGATACCCTTCCGATAGCATGAGATGTGATATCCCAATGCTTCTACCAAACCTGAGACCCATACTATGGCATGAGATGTGATATCAAACTCCTTCCCATTCCAATCCTGAGACCCTTCCTATAGCTTGAGGTGTGATATCCAACTCCTTCCCATTCCAATTCTGAGACCCTTCTTATACCATGAGACTTGATATCTCAATGCTTCTAATACCAAACCTGAGACCCGTCCTATAACATGAGATGTGATATCCAAATCCTTCCCCTTCCAAACCTTAGACCCTTCCTTTATCATGAGATGTGATATCCAACTCCTTCCCATTCCAATCCTGAGACCCTTCCTATAGCATGAGATGTGATATCTCTATGCTTCTAATACCAAACCTGAGACCCTTCCTATAACATGAGATGGGATATCCAACTCCTTCCCATTACAATCCTGAGACCCTTCCGATAGCAGAGATGTGATATCTCAATGCTTATACCAAACCTGAGAACCTTCCTATGGCCTGAGATGTCATATACAACTCCTTCCCATTCCAATCCTGAGACCCTTCCTTTAGCATGAGATGTGATATCTCAATGCTTATACCAAATCTGAGACCCTTCCTATAGCATGAGATGTGATATCCAATTCCTTCCCATTCCAATCCTGAGACCCTTCCTATAGCATGAGATGTGATATCTCAATGCTTATACCAAACCTGAGAGCCTACCTATAGCATGAGATGTGATATCCAAGTCCATCCCATTCCAATCCTTAGACCCTTCCTACAGCATGCGATGTGATATCTCAATGATTCTAATACCAAACCAGAGACTCTTCCTATAACATGAGATGGGATATCCAACTCCTTCCCATTCCAATCCTGAGCCGCTTCCGATAGCAGAGATGTGATATCTCAATGCTTATACCAAACCTGAGACCCTTCCTATAACATGAGATGTGATATCCAACTCCTTCCCGTTCCAAACCTGAGACACTAACTATAGCATATGTGATATCCAACTCCTTCCCATTCCAAACATGAGACCCTTCCTATAGCAAGAAAGTAATATCCAACTCCTACCCATTCCAATCCTGAGACCCTTCCTATAGCAAGAGATGTGATATCCAAATCCTTCCCATTCCAATCCTGAGACCCTTCCTATAACATGAGATGTGATATCCAACTCCTTGCCATTCCAACCTGAGACACTTCCTATAGCATGAGAAGGGATATCCAACTCCTTCCTAATCCAATCCTGAGACCCTTCCGATAGCAGAGATGTGATATCTCAATGCTTATACCAAACCTGAGACCCTTCCTATGGCATGAGATGTGATATCCAACTCCTTGCCATTCAAATCCTGAGACTCTTCCTATAGCATGAGATGTGATATCTCTATGCTTCTAATACCAAACCTGAGACCCTTCCTATAACATGAGATGGGATATCCAACTCCTTCCCATTCCAATCCTGAGACCCTTCCGATAGCAGAGATGTGATATCTCAATGCTTATACCAAACCTGAGAACCTTCCTATGGCCTGAGATGTCATATACAACTCCTTCCCATTCCAATCCTGAGACCCTTCCTTTAGCATGAGATGTGATATCTCAATGCTTATACCAAATCTGAGACCCTTCCTATAGCATGAGATGTGATATCCAATTCCTTCCCATTCCAATCCTGAGACCCTTCCTATAGCATGAGATGTGATATCTCAATGCTTATACCAAACCTGAGAGCCTACCTATAGCATGAGATGTGATATCCAAGTCCATCCCATTCCAATCCTTAGACCCTTCCTACAGCATGCGATGTGATATCTCAATGATTCTAATACCAAACCAGAGACTCTTCCTATAACATGAGATGGGATATCCAACTCCTTCCCATTCCAATCCTGAGCCGCTTCCGATAGCAGAGATGTGATATCTCAATGCTTATACCAAACCTGAGACCCTTCCTATAACATGCGATGTGATATCCAACTCCTTCCCGTTCCAAACCTGAGACACTAACTATAGCGTATGTGATATCCAACTCCTTCCCATTCCAAACATGAGACCCTTCCTATAGCAAGAAAGTAATATCCAACTCCTACCCATTCCAATCCTGAGACCCTTCGTATAGCAAGAGATGTGATATCCAAATCCTTCCCATTCCAATCCTGAGACCCTTCCTATAACATGAGATGTGATATCCAACTCCTTCCCATTCCAACCTGAGACACTTCCTATAGCATGAGAAGGGATATCCAACTCCTTCCCAATCCAATCCTGAGACCCTTCCGATAGCAGAGATGTGATATCTCAATGCTTATACCAAACCTGAGACCCTTCCTATGGCCTGAGATGTGATATCCAACTCCTTCCCAATCCAATCCTGAGACCCTTCCGATAGCAGAGACGTGATATCTCAATGCTTCTACCAAACCTGAGACCCTTCCTTTAGCATGAGATGTGATATCCAAATCCTTCACATTCCAATCCTGAGACCCTTCCTATAGCATGAGATGTGATATCTCAATGCTTCTAATACCAAACCTGAGATCCTTCCTATAACATGAGATGTGATATCCAATTCCTTCCCATTCCAAACCTGAGACCCTTCCTATAGCATGAGATGTGATATCTCAATGCTTATACCAAACCTGAGACCCTTCCTATAGCATGAGATCCACATGATGCCTCGCCCCCCTATTCCAATTGTTTGGTAAACTAGGGTGCTTTTTTCTCCCCTCACAGGATTCTCAAACTTAGGTGGCCCTGACCTATTACGCACTACTGTTTTGCTCTGCATTGTGTTAAACTAGGGTGCTTTTCTCCCCTCGCAGGATTCTCAAACTTAGGTGGCCCTGACCTATTACGCATTACTGTTTGCTCTGCATTGTGTTAAACTAGGGTGCTTTTCTCCCCTCGCAGGATTCTCATACTTAGGTGGCCCTGACCTACTACGCATTACTGTTTGATCTGCATTGTGTTAAACTAGGGTGCTTTTCTCCCCTCGCAGGATTCTCATACTTAGGTGGCCCTGACCTACTACGCATTACTGTTTGTTCTGCATTGTGTTAAACTAGGGTGCTTTTCTCCCCTCGCAGGATTCTCAAACTTAGGTGGCCCTGACCTATTACGCATTACTGTTTGCTCTGCATTGTGTTAAACTAGGGTGCTTTTCTCCCCTCGCAGGATTCTCATACTTAGGTGGCCCTGACCTACTACGCATTACTGTTTGATCTGCATTGTGTTAAACTAGGGTGCTTTTCTCCCCTCGCAGGATTCTCAAACTTAGGTGGCCCTGACCTATTACGCATTACTGTTTGCTCTGCATTGTGGTAAACTAGTGCCCTCCACTCACTTCCTGTCTGCATACTCGTGTCGTCCGCCTCCCCTCCTACTCCATGGTGCTCTCTATCTCGCCTATCTACTCTAACTGCTTCTCCATTGACTATCCTGCTCTCCTCACTAAATCCGGTAGGAAAAAGTTTAAAAAGGACATCCTGGTCTCCAACCCAGGCCTCCCTATCGCTGACACCTACACGAGCGCCTGCTCCAAGGAAACTCTCACTGACATTCTCTTCTTCGTGCCTTCACCTGACCTATGGACCCTTCACATGGTCGCTGTGCTCTCTCCTTTCTCCACCTCTCCCATTAATGGTGGCACCCGTTGGGATGTCCTCTTGGCCCCTTTCCACTCCTCTAAAGCCATCATTAATGTCTATGCTAACGGGACCGTCTTGGTCCAAGGCCCTCAGGCCAACCTTCACCTCTTTGATAGACGCTTCCCATGCCTCATCAACTTCCTCTCCGCTCCCGCTGTCCCCCCTCCTCTGTCCTCGGCTACCTTGCCTCTCCCCTCCCTCCCTGCCCCTTCTCTTGCTCCCTCTTCAACTCGTTCTCTAACACCTCTGCAGG
Organism: Ambystoma mexicanum; assembly: GCF_040938575.1. Lineage (NCBI taxonomy): Eukaryota > Metazoa > Chordata > Amphibia > Caudata > Ambystomatidae > Ambystoma > Ambystoma mexicanum. The sequence continues at coordinate 326,012,716 of NC_090936.1, forward strand.
GCGTACCTCTGATCTGTACCCCTCCCCGGAAGTTTTTCAAGGGTGGCAACCTTCTCCACATTGCCACTCTAAACTCTCGCTCTGCCATCAAGCACTCCTCTGATATCTGTCGCCTTCTTGAGGAACTGGACCTCGACGTCCTCGGTCTCACTGAGACTTGGTTCACTGCCAGCTCTGCCACCAGCTTCGACACACTCCTACCTGACGGCTACAAGATCCTCTCCGTGCCCAGGCCCAACCGTTCAGGGGGTGGTGTTGCCCTTATCTTCCCTGAGTGGATTCCTGCCACTGTCACTCCTACGCAGACCTACTCCTCTTTTGAATGTCTTGTCTGCCGACTTTCTCTCTCTCCTAGCCATTCCCTTACCGTGGCTACTATCTATCGGCCACCTGGTCAAATTTCCTCCTTCCTCTCTGAGTGGGCTGACCTCTCCTCCTCACTCCTGTCCTCAACCACCCAACTCCTCTTTCTCGGTGACTTCAACATCCACCTCGATGCCTCCTGTCCCCCCACTGGTCTCTTCCGCGAACTCTGCAACTCTCTCTCACTCTCTATTCTCCCGTCTGGTCCTACTCACTCTGCAGGGCACACTCTTGATGCTCTGATCTCTTCTGACCTTCCCCTCTCCCTCCCTCTCTCCACTCCTCTCTCCTGGAGCGATCACTTTCTCCTATCCTCCCACCTCTCCCTCCCTACCCCACAGGCAAAGCCACCCTCTTCACTGCCACCCACCTTCTCGGTCATCCGACCCATGAAGCGCGTGTCAGTTGAGGCTTTCGCTGCTACCTTCTCGCCCCCTTCTCCCCCCCTCGGCTGACTCCCACCCTGACACAGCCCTCTCCATGCTCTATTCCTCTATATCTGATACTCTCGATATCCTTGCTCCCGTCATGAGTATCCGCCTGAAGCCCAAAGCCAAATGTAACTCCTGGTATGACTCGGATCTCGTCACCCTAAAACGCAAGTGCAGGGTGGCAGAGAGGAAATGGCGTGCTTCATGTACATCCTCTGACAAACTGGCCTGCCGCCTGCTCCAAAGGCAATACCGGCTCTCCGTTCTCACCAAGAAGAGAGCACTTATCCAAGCCCGCATCTCTGAGGCATCTAACAACTCGGCCGAACTCTTTAAAATCTGCAAGGAGCTGGCCAACCCTGCTGCAGTCTCTACCTCTCCTGTCCCCTCCCAGGCCCTCTGCACTGCACTGGCCTCGCACTTCATCTCAAAAACTCAGGACATCCTGTCCTCGCTCTCCTCCTCTCTCCTCCCTCCCTCTCTTCCCGGCTCTTCCTCTTGCTCTCTTGCAGCCGCCCCTCCGCCCTCCTTCTCTGCTTTTCCACCTTTTTCTGCTGATGAGGTTTCCAGACAAGTCCGATCCATGAAAGCCTCGTCTAAACAGGTTCACCCCTGTTCCTCCAAAACCATCAAGGACCACATCAACTCCCTGGCTCCTGCCCTGGCTGACTTTTGCAACCACTCATTCGCCTCTGGAGTCTTCCCATCCCCCCTCAAGCACTCCCTTGTGCACCCCCTCCTCAAGAAACCCTCTTCCGACCCCTCCTGCCCGGCCAACTATCGCCCAATCTCCATTACTCCCTTCCTGGGCAAGCTCCTGGAGAAACTGGCCATCTCCCAGCTTAACCTCCATGCTGAATATGTTGGTAATCTTCATGACCATCAATCCGGCTTCAGAGCGGCCAGAAGCACGGAAACTGCTCTCCTGAACATCCGTGAGGACCTGCTCCTGAACCTCGATTCCAACACTCCATGTGTTCTCATTCTGCTCGATCTCTCCTCTGCCTTTGACACTGTCAACCATGCCATCCTGCTCAACCGTCTCCGTGATAACCTGGGTATCACTGGTCAGGCTCTGGCATGGCTGACCTCTTTCCTTTCCGGTCGACCCTCCCAGGTCCAAATGGGCTCCTTCCTCTCTGACATCTTTTTCTCCACCTGTGGTGTCCCCCAGGGATCCAACCTCTCTCCCTGGCTTTTCAACCAGTATCTGGCACTCCTTGCCCACCGCATCGCCGCTCTCTGCCCCCACTTCCAGTGCTATGCGGACGATACCCAGCTCATTTTCAGGCTACCCTCGGCCTCCTCCTCTCCTTCCCTCATCTCCGACTGTCTGTCTGCTATCCAGGAATGGTGTGCCGCCAATGACCTCTGCCTTAACGCCAGTAAGACTGAGATTCTACTCATCGGCACACCCACTCCCTCCTTCCCTGCAGCTCTCTGGCCGGCCTCCCTTGGCCCCCTTCCTGCCCCTACCTGCAAGGCTAAAAACCTCGGGGTCATCTTCGACTCCACACTCTCCTTCTCTCCTCATATATCTGACGTCTCTAAGAAGTCACACTACCAGCTGCACCTCCTCAGAGGTATTCTTCCCTTCCTCTCCTTCCCCCAGAAGCTCACTGTCTCCCGAGCCCTGGTTCTCTCAAGGCTGGACTACTGTAACAGCCTCTATCTTAATCTGCCTGCCTCCACTCTCCGCCCTCTGCAACTTATCCAGAACAGAACTGCGAGACTTGTCCTTGGCCTCAAGCCCAGGGACCGTATCTCTCCAGGACTGAAATCTCTTCACTGGCTCCCAGTGGCTGCGAGGATTAAGTTCAAAACCCTCTGCATTGTCCACAAGGCCTTCTGGGGCTTGGGGCCTAAATACCTTCAACTCTCTCTTCCTAAATATCTTCCTTCACGAGCCCTTCGCTCATCCGTCTCCAACTCCCTCATGGTCAGCCGCTTCTCGAAGCAACGAGCTGGGGGTAGATCTCTCTCCGCAGCAGGGTCCTCCCTCTGGAACAGCCTTCCTGCCTCCCTGAAACTCGAGGAGAACCATCTCCGGTTCCGGAAGCACCTCAAAACCTTCCTCTTCGCTTCTGCCTTCTCTCTCCCTCTCCCCTGCTAAACCTGCTTAACTCCCCACTGAATTCTGCACTAAACCTGCATCTGGGCCACTCTCAGTGACCTCGGTCCAGGGCCCAGCCACTCTCCACTTGCACTGCCTCCCTGGCTCCCCCTGCACTGTGGGACTGTCACTGTATCCCTACAGCCCCCTTCCCAGCACTTGCTCTGCACTTACCTCGCACTTGCCACCAGCTGGCCCTTTTATTTATTATTTATTATTTTATTACGCTACTTACCTTGTACTGCACTTTCCCCCCCACCTCCTCCCCCTGCACTTTCTCCTTTTCCCCTTACCTCTGCACTTGCGCGATCTGAATGACACCTGGCCTAGTAGGATCGTTTGTCTGTCTTCCCCTTGTTTCCCTCCCTCCCTGCCTCGTCGCGCCTTGAAACACTTGTGTATAGGCGCGTTACAAATACCATATCATATCATATCATATCATATCCAACTGCTTCCCATTCCAATCCTGAGACCCTTCCTATAGCATGAGATGTGATATCTCAATGCTTCTAATATCAAAACTGAGACCCTCCCTATAGCATGATATGTGATATCTAAGTCCTTCCCATTCCAATCCTGAGACACTCCCTATAGCATGAGATGTGATATCCAACTCTTTCCCATTCCAATCCTGAGACCCTTCCTATAGCATGAGATATGATATCTCAATACTTTTAATACCAAACCTGAGATCCTTCCGATGGCATGAGATGTGATATCTGAATGCTTCTAATACCAAACCTGAGATCCTTCCTATAACATGAGATGTGATATCCAAATCCTTCCCCTTCCAAACCTGAGACCCTCCCTTTAGCATGAGATGTGATATCCAACTCCTTCCCATTCCATTCCTGAGACCCTTCTGATAGCATGAGATGTGATATCTCAATGCCTCTAATACCAAACCTGAGATCCTACCTCTAACATGAAATGTGATATCCAACTCTTTCCCCTTCCAAACCTGAGAGCCTTCCTATAGCATGAGATGTGATATCCAAGTCCTTCCCATTCCAATCCTGAGACCCTTCCTATAGCTTGAGATGTGATATCCAACTCCTTCCCATTCCAATTCTGAGACCCTTCCTATACTCTGAGACTTGATATCTCAATGCTTCTAATACCAAACCTGAGACCCGTAATATAACATGAGATGTGATATCCAAATCCTTCCCCTTCCAAACCTTAGACCCTTCCTTTATCATGAGATGTGATATCCAACTCCTTCCCATTCCAATCCTGAGAAACTTCCGATATCATGAGATGTGATATCTCAAAGCTTCTAATATGAAACTTGAGACCCTCCCTATAGCATGAGATGTGATATCCAAGTCCTTCCCATTCCAATCCTGAGACCCTTCCTATAGCATGAGATGTGATATCTCAATGCTTCTAATACCAAACCTGAGACCCTTCCTATAACATGAGATGGGAATATCCAACTCCTTCCCATTCCAATCCTGAGACCCTTCCAATAGCAGAGATGTGATATCTCAATGCTTATACCAAACCTGAGACCCTTCCTATGGCATGAGATGTGATATCCAACTCCTTGCCATTCAAAGCTTGAGACCCTTCCTATAGCATGAGAAGGGATATCCAACTCCTTCCCAATCCAATCCTGAGACCCTTCCGATAGCAGAGACGTGATATCTCAATGCTTCTACCAAACCTGAGACCCTTCCTTTAGCATGAAATGTGATATCCAAATCCTTCACATTCCAATCCTGAGACCCTTCCTATAGCATGAGATGTGATATCTCAATGCTTCTAATACCAAACCTGAGATCCTTCCTATAACATGAGATGTGATATCCAATTCCTTCCCATTCCAAACCTGAGACCCTTCCTATTGGATGAGATGTGATATCCAACTCCTTCCCATTCCAACCGTGAGACCCTTCCTATAGCATGAGATGTGATGTCTCAATGCTTCTAATACCAAACCTGAGATCCTTCCTATAACATGAGATGTGATATCCAACTCCTTCCATTCCAATCCTGAGACCCGTCCTATAGCATGAGATGTGATATCTCAATGCTTATACCAAACCTGAGACCCTTCCTATAGCATGAGATGTGATATCCAACTACTTCCCATTCCAATCCTGAGACCCTTCCTTTAGCATGAGATGTGATATCTCAATGCTTCTAATACCAAACCTGAGATCCTTCCTCTAACATGAAATGTGATATCCAAGTCCTTCCCATTCCAATCCTGAGACCCTTCCTATAACATGATATGTGATATCCAACTCCTTCCCATTCCAACCTGAGACCCTTCCTATAGCATGAGATGGGATATCCAACTTCTTCCAAATCCAATACTGATACCCTTCCGATAGCATGAGATGTGATATCCCAATGCTTCTACCAAACCTGAGACCCATACTATGGCATGAGATGTGATATCAAACTCCTTCCCATTCCAATCCTGAGACCCTTCCTATAGCTTGAGGTGTGATATCCAACTCCTTCCCATTCCAATTCTGAGACCCTTCTTATACCATGAGACTTGATATCTCAATGCTTCTAATACCAAACCTGAGACCCGTCCTATAACATGAGATGTGATATCCAAATCCTTCCCCTTCCAAACCTTAGACCCTTCCTTTATCATGAGATGTGATATCCAACTCCTTCCCATTCCAATCCTGAGACCCTTCCGATATCATGAGATTTGTTATCTCAATGCTTCTAATATCAAACTTGAGACCCTCCCTATAGCATGAGATGTGACATCCAAGTCCTTCCCATTCCAATCCTGAGACCCTTCCTATAGCATGAGATGTGATATCTCTATGCTTCTAATACCAAACCTGAGACCCTTCCTATAACATGAGATGGGATATCCAACTCCTTCCCATTACAATCCTGAGACCCTTCCGATAGCAGAGATGTGATATCTCAATGCTTATACCAAACCTGAGAACCTTCCTATGGCCTGAGATGTCATATACAACTCCTTCCCATTCCAATCCTGAGACCCTTCCTTTAGCATGAGATGTGATATCTCAATGCTTATACCAAATCTGAGACCCTTCCTATAGCATGAGATGTGATATCCAATTCCTTCCCATTCCAATCCTGAGACCCTTCCTATAGCATGAGATGTGATATCTCAATGCTTATACCAAACCTGAGAGCCTACCTATAGCATGAGATGTGATATCCAAGTCCATCCCATTCCAATCCTTAGACCCTTTCTACAGCATGCGATGTGATATCTCAATGATTCTAATACCAAACCAGAGACTCTTCCTATAACATGAGATGGGATATCCAACTCCTTCCCATTCCAATCCTGAGCCGCTTCCGATAGCAGAGATGTGATATCTCAATGCTTATACCAAACCTGAGACCCTTCCTATAACATGAGATGTGATATCCAACTCCTTCCCGTTCCAAACCTGAGACACTAACTATAGCATATGTGATATCCAACTCCTTCCCATTCCAAACATGAGACCCTTCCTATAGCAAGAAAGTAATATCCAACTCCTACCCATTCCAATCCTGAGACCCTTCCTATAGCAAGAGATGTGATATCCAAATCCTTCCCATTCCAATCCTGAGACCCTTCCTATAACATGAGATGTGATATCCAACTCCTTGCCATTCCAACCTGAGACACTTCCTATAGCATGAGAAGGGATATCCAACTCCTTCCTAATCCAATCCTGAGACCCTTCCGATAGCAGAGATGTGATATCTCAATGCTTATACCAAACCTGAGACCCTTCCTATGGCATGAGATGTGAAATCCAACTCCTTGCCATTCAAATCCTGAGACTCTTCCTATAGCATGAGATGTGATATCTCTATGCTTCTAATACCAAACCTGAGACCCTTCCTATAACATGAGATGGGATATCCAACTCCTTCCCATTCCAATCCTGAGACCCTTCCGATAGCAGAGATGTGATATCTCAATGCTTATACCAAACCTGAGAACCTTCCTATGGCCTGAGATGTCATATACAACTCCTTCCCATTCCAATCCTGAGACCCTTCCTTTAGCATGAGATGTGATATCTCAATGCTTATACCAAATCTGAGACCCTTCCTATAGCATGAGATGTGATATCCAATTCCTTCCCATTCCAATCCTGAGACCCTTCCTATAGCATGAGATGTGATATCTCAATGCTTATACCAAACCTGAGAGCCTACCTATAGCATGAGATGTGATATCCAAGTGCATCCCATTCCAATCCTTAGACCCTTCCTACAGCATGCGATGTGATATCTCAATGATTCTAATACCAAACCAGAGACTCTTCCTATAACATGAGATGGGATATCCAACTCCTTCCCATTCCAATCCTGAGCCGCTTCCGATAGCAGAGATGTGATATCTCAATGCTTATACCAAACCTGAGACCCTTCCTATAACATGCGATGTGATATCCAACTCCTTCCCGTTCCAAACCTGAGACACTAACTATAGCGTATGTGATATCCAACTCCTTCCCATTCCAAACATGAGACCCTTCCTATAGCAAGAAAGTAATATCCAACTCCTACCCATTCCAATCCTGAGACCCTTCCTATAGCAAGAGATGTGATATCCAAATCCTTCCCATTCCAATCCTGAGACCCTTCCTATAACATGAGATGTGATATCCAACTCCTTCCCATTCCAACCTGAGACACTTCCTATAGCATGAGAAGGGATATCCAACTCCTTCCCAATCCAATCCTGAGACCCTTCCGATAGCAGAGATGTGATATCTCAATGCTTATACCAAACCTGAGACCCTTCCTATGGCCTGAGATGTGATATCCAACTCCTTCCCAATCCAATCCTGAGACCCTTCCGATAGCAGAGACGTGATATCTCAATGCTTCTACCAAACCTGAGACCCTTCCTTTAGCATGAGATGTGATATCCAAATCCTTCACATTCCAATCCTGAGACCCTTCCTATAGCATGAGATGTGATATCTCAATGCTTCTAATACCAAACCTGAGATCCTTCCTATAACATGAGATGTGATATCCAATTCCTTCCCATTCCAAACCTGAGACCCTTCCTATAGCATGAGATGTGATATCTCAATGCTTATACCAAACCTGAGACCCTTCCTATAGCATGAGATCCACATGATGCCTCGCCCCCCTATTCCAATTGTTTGGTAAACTAGGGTGCTTTTTTCTCCCCTCGCAGGATTCTCAAACTTAGGTGGCCCTGACCTATTACGCACTACTGTTTTGCTCTGCATTGTGTTAAACTAGGGTGCTTTTCTCCCCTCGCAGGATTCTCAAACTTAGGTGGCCCTGACCTATTACGCATTACTGTTTGCTCTGCATTGTGTTAAACTAGGGTGCTTTTCTCCCCTCGCAGGATTCTCATACTTAGGTGGCCCTGACCTACTACGCATTACTGTTTGATCTGCATTGTGTTAAACTAGGGTGCTTTTCTCCCCTCGCAGGATTCTCATACTTAGGTGGCCCTGACCTACTACGCATTACTGTTTGTTCTGCATTGTGTTAAACTAGGGTGCTTTTCTCCCCTCGCAGGATTCTCAAACTTAGGTGGCCCTGACCTATTACGCATTACTGTTTGCTCTGCATTGTGTTAAACTAGGGTGCTTTTCTCCCCTCGCAGGATTCTCATACTTAGGTGGCCCTGACCTACTACGCATTACTGTTTGATCTGCATTGTGTTAAACTAGGGTGCTTTTCTCCCCTCGCAGGATTCTCAAACTTAGGTGGCCCTGACCTATTACGCATTACTGTTTGCTCTGCATTGTGGTAAACTAGTGCCCTCCACTCACTTCCTGTCTGCATACTCGTGTCGTCCGCCTCCCCTCCTACTCCATGGTGCTCTCTATCTCGCCTATCTACTCTAACTGCTTCTCCATTGGCTATCCTGCTCTCCTCACTAAATCCGGTAGGAAAAAGTTTAAAAAGGACATCCTGGTCTCCAACCCAGGCCTCCCTATCGCTGACACCTACACGAGCGCCTGCTCCAAGGAAACTCTCACTGACATTCTCTTCTTCGTGCCTTCACCTGACCTATGGACCCTTCACATGGTCGCTGTGCTCTCTCCTTTCTCCACCTCTCCCATTAATGGTGGCACCCGTTGGGATGTCCTCTTGGCCCCTTTCCACTCCTCTAAAGCCATCATTAATGTCTATGCTAACGGGACCGTCTTGGTCCAAGGCCCTCAGGCCAACCTTCACCTCTTTGATAGACGCTTCCCATGCCTCATCAACTTCCTCTCCGCTCCCGCTGTCCCCCCTCCTCTGTCCTCGGCTACCTTGCCTCTCCCCTCCCTCCCTGCCCCTTCTCTTGCTCCCTCTTCAACTCGTTCTCTAACACCTCTGCAGGGCGTACCTCTGATCTGTACCCCTCCCCGGAAGTTTTTCAAGGGTGGCAACCTTCTCCACATTGCCACTCTAAACTCTCGCTCTGCCATCAAGCACTCCTCTGATATCTGTCGCCTTCTTGAGGAACTGGACCTCGACGTCCTCGGTCTCACTGAGACTTGGTTCACTGCCAGCTCTGCCACCAGCTTCGACACACTCCTACCTGACGGCTACAAGATCCTCTCCGTGCCCAGGCCCAACCGTTCAGGGGGTGGTGTTGCCCTTATCTTCCCTGAGTGGATTCCTGCCACTGTCACTCCTACGCAGACCTACTCCTCTTTTGAATGTCTTGTCTGCCGACTTTCTCTCTCTCCTAGCCATTCCCTTACCGTGGCTACTATCTATCGGCCACCTGGTCAAATTTCCTCCTTCCTCTCTGAGTGGGCTGACCTCTCCTCCTCACTCCTGTCCTCAACCACCCAACTCCTCTTTCTCGGTGACTTCAACATCCACCTCGATGCCTCCTGTCCCCCCACTGGTCTCTTCCGCGAACTCTGCAACTCTCTCTCACTCTCTATTCTCCCGTCTGGTCCTACTCACTCTGCAGGGCACACTCTTGATGCTCTGATCTCTTCTGACCTTCCCCTCTCCCTCCCTCTCTCCACTCCTCTCTCCTGGAGCGATCACTTTCTCCTATCCTCCCACCTCTCCCTCCCTACCCCACAGGCAAAGCCACCCTCTTCACTGCCACCCACCTTCTCGGTCATCCGACCCATGAAGCGCGTGTCAGTTGAGGCTTTCGCTGCTAACTTCTCGCCCCCTTCTCCCCCCTCGGCTGACTCCCACCCTGACACAGCCCTCTCCATGCTCTATTCCTCTATATCTGATACTCTCGATATCCTTGCTCCCGTCATGAGAATCCGCCTGAAGCCCAAAGCCAAATGTAACTCCTGGTATGACTCGGATCTCGTCACCCTAAAATGCAAGTGCAGGGTGGCAGAGAGGAAATGGCGTGCTTCATGTACATCCTCTGACAAACTGGCCTGCCGCCTGCTCCAAAGGCAATACCGGCTCTCCGTTCTCACCAAGAAGAGAGCACTTATCCAAGCCCGCATCTCTGAGGCATCTAACAACTCGGCCGAACTCTTTAAAATCTGCAAGGAGCTGGCCAACCCTGCTGCAGTCTCTACCTCTCCTGTCCCCTCCCAGGCCCTCTGCACTGCACTGGCCTCGCATTTCATCTCAAAAACTCAGGACATCCTGTCCTCGCTCTCCTCCTCTCTCCTCCCTCCCTCTCTTCCCGGCTCTTCCTCTTGCTCTCTTGCAGCCGCCCCTCCGCCCTCCTTCTCTGCTTTTCCACCTTTTTCTGCTGATGAGGTTTCCAGACAAGTCCGATCCATGAAAGCCTCGTCTAAACAGGTTCACCCCTGTTCCTCCAAAACCATCAAGGACCACATCGACTCCCTGGCTCCTGCCCTGGCTGACTTTTGCAACCACTCATTCGCCTCTGGAGTCTTCCCATCCCCCCTCAAGCACTCCCTTGTGCACCCCCTCCTCAAGAAACCCTCTTCCGACCCCTCCTGCCCGGCCAACTATCGCCCAATCTCCATTACTCCCTTCCTGGGCAAGCTCCTGGAGAAACTGGCCATCTCCCAGCTTAACCTCCATGCTGAATATGTTGGTAATCTTCATGACCATCAATCCGGCTTCAGAGCGGCCAGAAGCACGGAAACTGCTCTCCTGAACATCCGTGAGGACCTGCTCCTGAACCTCGATTCCAACACTCCATGTGTTCTCATTCTGCTCGATCTCTCCTCTGCCTTTGACACTGTCAACCATGCCATCCTGCTCAACCGTCTCCGTGATAACCTGGGTATCACTGGTCAGGCTCTGGCATGGCTGACCTCTTTCCTTTCCGGTCGACCCTCCCAGGTCCAAATGGGCTCCTTCCTCTCTGACATCTTTTTCTCCACCTGTGGTGTCCCCCAGGGATCCAACCTCTCTCCCTGGCTTTTCAACCAGTATCTGGCACTCCTTGCCCACCGCATCGCCGCTCTCTGCCCCCACTTCCAGTGCTATGCGGACGATACCCAGCTCATTTTCAGGCTACCCTCGGCCTCCTCCTCTCCTTCCCTCATCTCCGACTGTCTGTCTGCTATCCAGGAATGGTGTGCCGCCAATGACCTCTGCCTTAACGCCAGTAAGACTGAGATTCTACTCATCGGCACACCCACTCCCTCCTTCCCTGCAGCTCTCTGGCCGGCCTCCCTTGGCCCCCTTCCTGCCCCTACCTGCAAGGCTAAAAACCTCGGGGTCATCTTCGACTCCACACTCTCCTTCTCTCCTCATATATCCGACGTCTCTAAGAAGTCACACTACCAGCTGCACCTCCTCAGAGGTATTCTTCCCTTCCTCTCCTTCCCCCAGAAGCTCACTGTCTCCCGAGCCCTGGTTCTCTCAAGGCTGGACTACTGTAACAGCCTCTATCTTAATCTGCCTGCCTCCACTCTCCGCCCTCTGCAACTTATCCAGAACAGAACTGCGAGACTTGTCCTTGGCCTCAAGCCCAGGGACCGTATCTCTCCAGGACTGAAATCTCTTCACTGGCTCCCAGTGGCTGCGAGGATTAAGTTCAAAACCCTCTGCATTGTCCACAAGGCCTTCTGGGGCTTGGGGCCTAAATACCTTCAACTCTCTCTTCCTAAATATCTTCCTTCACGAGCCCTTCGCTCATCCGTCTCCAACTCCCTCATGGTCAGCCGCTTCTCGAAGCAACGAGCTGGGGGTAGATCTCTCTCCGCAGCAGGGTCCTCCCTCTGGAACAGCCTTCCTGCCTCCCTGAAACTCGAGGAGAACCATCTCCGGTTCCGGAAGCACCTCAAAACCTTCCTCTTCGCTTCTGCCTTCTCTCTCCCTCTCCCCTGCTAAACCTGCTTAACTCCCCACTGAATTCTGCACTAAACCTGCATCTGGGCCACTCTCAGTGACCTCGGTCCAGGGCCCAGCCACTCTCCACTTGCACTGCCTCCCTGGCTCCCCCTGCACTGTGGGACTGTCACTGTATCCCTACAGCCCCCTTCCCAGCACTTGCTCTGCACTTACCTCGCACTTGCCACCAGCTGGCCCTTTTATTTATTATTTATTATTTTATTACGCTACTTACCTTGTACTGCACTTTCCCCCCCACCTCCTCCCCCTGCACTTTCTCCTTTTCCCCTTACCTCTGCACTTGCGCGATCTGAATGACACCTGGCCTAGTAGGATCGTTTGTCTGTCTTCCCCTTGTTTCCCTCCCTCCCTGCCTCGTCGCGCCTTGAAACACTTGTGTATAGGCGCGTTACAAATACCATATCATATCATATCATATCATATCCAACTGCTTCCCATTCCAATCCTGAGACCCTTCCTATAGCATGAGATGTGATATCTCAATGCTTCTAATACCAAACCTGAGATCCTTCCTCTAACATGAAATGTGATATCCAACTCCTTCCCTTTCCAAATCTAAGAGCCTTCCAACAGCATGCAATATGATATCTCAATGATTCTAATAACAAACCTGAGACCCGTCCTATAACATGAGATGGGATATCCAACTCCTTCCCATTCCAATCCTGAGACACTTCCGATAGCAGAGATGTGATATCTCAATGCTTATACCAAACCTGAGACCCTTCCTATAACATGAGATGTGATATCCAAATCCTTCCCGTTCCAAACCTGAGACCCTTCCTTTAGCATGAGATGTGATATCCAGCACCTTCCCATTCCAATCCTGAGACACTTCCGATAGCATGAGATGTGATATCTCAATGCTTCTAATATCAAAACTGAGACCCTCCCTATAGCATGATATGTGATATCTAAGTCCTTCCCATTCCAATCCTGAGACCCTCCCTATAGCATGAGATGTGATATCCAACTCCTTCCCATTCCAATCCTGAGACCCTTCCTATAGCATGAGATATGATATCTCAATACTTCTAATACCAAACGTGAGACTCTTCCGATAACATGAGATGTGATATCCAAATCCTTCCCCTTCCAAACCTGAGACCCTCCCTTTAGCATGAGATGTGATATCCAACTCCTTCCTATTCCAATCCTGAAACTCTTCTGATAGCATGAGATGTGATATCTCAATGCTTCTAATACCAAACCTGAGATCCTTCCGATAGCATGAGATGTGATATCTCAATGCTTCTAATACCAAACCTGAGATCCTTCCTATAACATGAGATGTGATATCCAAATCCTTCCCCTTCCAAACCTGAGACCCTCCCTTTAGCATGAGATGTGATATCCAACTCCTTCCCATTCCATTCCTGAGACCCTTCTGATAGCATGAGATGTGATATCTCAATGCCTCTAATACCAAACCTGAGATCCTACCTCTAACATGAAATGTGATATCCAACTCTTTCCCCTTCCAAACCTGAGAGCCTTCCTATAGCATGAGATCTGATATCCAAGTCCTTCCCATTCCAATCCTGAGACCCTTCCTATAGCTTGAGATGTGATATCCAACTCCTTCCCATTCCAATTCTGAGACCCTTCCTATACTATGAGACTTGATATCTCAATACTTCTAATACCAAACGTGAGACCCGTAATATAACATGAGATGTGATATCCAAATCCTTCCCCTTCCAAACCTTAGACCCTTCCTTTATCATGAGATGTGATATCCAACTCCTTCCCATTCCAATCCTGAGACCCTTCCGATATCATGAGATGTGATAGCTCAAAGCTTCTAATATCAAACTTGAGACCCTCCCTATAGCATGAGATGTGATATCCAAGTCCTTCCCATTCCAATCCTGAGACCCTTCCTATAGCATGAGATGTGATATCTCAATGCTTCTAATACCAAACCTGAGACCCTTCCTATAACATGAGATGGGAATATCCAACTCCTTCCCATTCCAATCCTGAGACCCTTCCGATAGCAGAGATGTGATATCTCAATGCTTATACCAAACCTGAGATCCTTCCTATAACATGAGATGTGATATCCAACTCCTTCCCATTCCAATCCTGAGACACTTCCTATAGCATGGGATGTGATATCTCACTGCTTATACCAAACCTGAGACCCTTCCCATAGCATGAGATGTGATATCCAACTCCTTCCCATTCCAATCCTCAGACCCTTCCTATAGCATGAGATGTGATATCTCAATGCTTCTAATATCAAACTTGAGACCCTACCTATAGCATGAGATGTGATATCCAAGTCCTTCCCATTCCAATCCCGAGACACTTCCTATATCATGAGATGTGATACCCAACTCCTTCCCATTCCAATCCTGAGACCCTTCCTATAGCATGAGATATGATATCTCAATACTTCTAATACCAAACGTGAGATCCTTCCGATAACACGAGATGTGATATCCAAATCCTTCCCCTTCCAAACCTGAGACCCTCCCTTTAGCATGAGATGTGATATCCAACTCCTTCCCATTCCAATCCTGAGACCCTTCTGATAGCATGAGATGTGATATCTCAATGCTTCTAATACCAAACCTGAGATCCTTCCGATAGCATGAGATGTGATATCTCAATGCTTCTAATACCAAACCTGAGATCCTTCCTATAACATGAGATGTGATATCCAAATCCTTCCCCTTCCAAACCTGAGACCCTCCCTTTAGCATGAGATGTGATATCCAACTCCTTCCCATTCCATTCCTGAGACCCTTCTGATAGCATGAGATGTGATATCTCAATGCCTCTAATACCAAACCTGAGATCCTACCTCTAACATGAAATGTGATATCCAACTCTTTCCCCTTCCAAACCTGAGAGCCTTCCTATAGCATGAGATGTGATATCCAAGTCCTTCCCATTCCAATCCTGAGACCCTTCCTATAGCTTGAGATGTGATATCCAACTCCTTCCCATTCCAATTCTGAGACGCTTCCTATACTCTGAGACTTGATATCTCAATGCTTCTAATACCAAACCTGAGACCCGTAATATAACATGAGATGTGATATCCAAATCCTTCCCCTTCCAAACCTTAGACCCTTCCTTTATCATGAGATGTGATATCCAACTCCTTCCCATTCCAATCCTGAGACCCTTCCGATATCATGAGATGTGATATCTCAAAGCTTCTAATATCAAACTTGAGACCCTCCCTATAGCATGAGATGTGATATCCAAGTCCTTCCCATTCCAATCCTGAGACCCTTCCTATAGCATGAGATGTGATATCTCAATGCTTCTAATACCAAACCTGAGACCCTTCCTATAACATGAGATGGGAATATCCAACTCCTTCCCATTCCAATCCTGAGACCCTTCCGATAGCAGAGATGTGATATCTCAAAAAACCTGAGACCCTTCGTATGGCATGAGATGTGATATCCAACTCCTTGCCATTCAAATCCTGAGACCCTTCCTATAGCATGAGAAGGGGTATCCAACTCCTTCCCAATCCAATCCTGAGACCCTTCCGATAGCAGAGACGTGATATCTCAATGCTTCTACCAAACCTGAGACCCTTCCTTTAGCATGAGATGTGATATCCAAATCCTTCACATTCCAATCCTGAGACCCTTCCTATAGCATGAGATGTGATATCTCAATGCTTCTAATACCAAACCTGAGATCCTTCCTATAACATGAGATGTGATATCCAATTCCTTCCCATTCCAAACCTGAGACCCTTCCTATTGGATGAGTTGTGATATCCAACTCCTTCCCATTCCAACCCTGAGACCCTTCCTATAGCATGAGATGTGATGTCTCAATGCTTCTAATACCAAACCTGAGATCCTTCCTATAACATGAGATGTGATATCCAACTCCTTCCATTCCAATCCTGAGACCCGTCCTATAGCATGAGATGTGATATCTCAATGCTTATACCAAACCTGAGACCCTTCCTATAGCATGAGATGTGATATCCAACTACTTCCCATTCCAATCCTGAGACCCTTCCTATAGCATGAGATGTGATATCTCAATGCTTCTAATACCAAACCTGAGATCCTTCCTCTAACATGAAATGTGATATCCAACTCCTTCCCTTTCCAAACCTAAGAGCCTATATATAGCATGAGATGTGATATCCAGGTCCTTCCCATTCCAATCCTTAGACCCTTCCTACAGCATGCAATATGATATCTCAATGATTCTAATAACAAACCTGAGACCCGTCCTATAGCATGAGATATGATATCCAAGTCCTTCCCATTCCAATCCTGCGACCCTTCCTATAACATGAAATGTGATATCCAACTCCTTCCCATTCCAACCTGAGACCCTTCCTATAGCATGAGATGGGATATCCAACTTCTTCCAAATCCAATACTGATACCCTTCCGATAGCATGAGATGTGATATCCCAATGCTTCTACCAAACCTGAGACCCATACTATGGCATGAGATGTGATATCAAACTCCTTCCCATTCCAATCCTGAGACCCTTCCTATAGCATGAGATGGGATATCCAACTTCTTCCAAATCCAATACTGATACTCTTCCGATAGCATGAGATGTGATATCCCAATGCTTCTACCAAACCTGAGACCCATACTATGGCATGAGATGTGATATCAAACTCCTTCCCATTCCAATCCTGAGACCCATCCTATAGCTTGAGGTGTGATATCCAACTCCTTCCCATTCCAATTCTGAGACCCTTCTTATACCATGAGACTTGATATCTCAATGCTTCTAATACCAAACCTGAGACCCGTCCTATAACATGAGATGTGATATCCAAATCCTTCCCCTTCCAAACCTTAGACCCTTCCTTTATCATGAGATGTGATATCCAACTCCTTCCCATTCCAATCCTGAGACCCTTCCGATATCATGAGATTTGTTATCTCAATGCTTCTAATATCAAACTTGAGACCCTCCCTATAGCATGAGATGTGACATCCAAGTCCTTCCCATTCCAATCCTGAGACCCTTCCTATAGCATGAGATGTGATATCTCTATGCTTCTAATACCAAACCTGAGACCCTTCCTATAACATGAGATGGGATATCCAACTCCTTCCCATTCCAATCCTGAGACCTTTCCGATAGCAGAGATGTGATATCTCAATGCTTATACCAAACCTGAGAACCTTCCTATGGCCTGAGATGTCATATACAACTCCTTCCCATTCCAATCCTGAGACCCTTCCTATAGCATGAGATGTGATATCTCAATGCTTATACCAAATCTGAGACCCTTCCTATAGCATGAGATGTGATATCCAATTCCTTCCCATTCCAATCCTGAGACCCTTCCTATAGCATGAGATGTGATATCTCAATGCTTATACCAAACCTGAGAGCCTACCTATAGCATGAGATGTGATATCCAAGTCCATCCCATTCCAATCCTTAGACCCTTCCTACAGCATGCGATGTGATATCTCAATGATTCTAATACCAAACCAGAGACTGTTCCTATAACATTAGATGGGATATCCAACTCCTTCCCATTCCAATCCTGAGCCGCTTCCGATAGCAGAGATGTGATATCTCAATGCTTATACCAAACCTGAGACCCTTCCTATAACATGAAATGTGATATCCAACTCCTTCCCGTTCCAAACCTGAGACCCTTCCTTTAGCATGAGATGTGATATCCAGCTCCTTCCCATTCCAATCCTGAGACACTTCCGATAGCATGAGATGTGATATCTCAATGCTTCTAATATCAAAACTGAGACCCTCCCTATAGCATGATATGTGATATCTAAGTCCTTCCCATTCCAATCCTGAGACACCCCCTATAGCATGAGATGTGATATCCAACTCTTTCCCATTCCAATCCTGAGACCCTTCCTATAGCATGAGATATGATATCTCAATACTTCTAATACCAAACGTGAGATCCTTCCGATAACATGAGATGTGATATCCAAATCCTTCCCCTTCCAAACCTGAGACCCTCCCTTTAGCATGAGATGTGATATCCAACTCCTTCCCCTTCCAATCCTGAGACCCTTCTGATAGCATGAGATGTGATATCTCAATGCTTCTAATACCAAACCTGAGATCCTTCCGATAGCATGAGATGTGATATCTCAATGCTTCTAATACCAAACCTGAGATCCTTCCTATAACATGAGATGTGATATCCAAATCCTTCCCCTTCCAAACCTGAGACCCTCCCTTTAGCATGAGATGTTATATCCAACTCCTTCCCATTCCATTCCTGAGACCCTTCTGATAGCATGAGATGTGATATCTCAATGCCTCTAATACCAAACCTGAGATCCTACCTCTAACATGAAATGTGATATCCAACTCTTTCCCCTTCCAAACATGAGAGCCTTCCTATAGCATGAGATGTGATATCCAAGTCCTTCCCATTCCAATCCTGAGACCCTTCCTATAGCTTGAGATGTGATATCCAACTCCTTCCCATTCCAATTCTGAGACCCTTCCTATACTCTGAGACTTGATATCTCAATGCTTCTAATACCAAATCTGAGACCCGTAATATAACATGAGATGTGATATCCAAATCCTTACCCTTCCAAACCTTAGACCCTTCCTTTATCATGAGATGTGATATCCAACTCCTTCCCATTCCAATCCTGAGACCCTTCCGATATCATGAGATGTGATATCTCAAAGCTTCTAATATGAAACTTGAGACCCTCCCTATAGCATGAGATGTGATATCCAAGTCCTTCCCATTCCAATCCTGAGACCCTTCCTATAGCATGAGATGTGATATCTCAATGCTTCTAATACCAAACCTGAGACCCTTCCTATAACATGAGATGGGAATATCCAACTCCTTCCCATTCCAATCCTTAGACCCTTCCGATAGCAGAGATGTGATATCTCAATGCTTATACCAAACCTGAGAACCTTCCTATGGCCTGAGATGTCATATACAACTCCTTCCCATTCCAATCCTGAGACCCTTCCTTTAGCATGAGATGTGATATCTCAATGCTTATACCAAATCTGAGACCCTTCCTATAGCATGAGATGTGATATCCAATTCCTTCCCATTCCAATCCTGAGACCCTTCCTATAGCATGAGATGTGATATCTCAATGCTTATGCCAAACCTGAGAGCCTACCTATAGCATGAGATGTGATATCCAAGTCCATCCCATTCCAATCCTTAGACCCTTCCTACAGCATGCGATGTGATATCTCAATGATTCTAATACCAAACCTGAGACCCTTCCTATAACATGAGATGTGATATCCAACTCCTTCCCGTTCCAAACCTGAGACACTAACTATAGCATATGTGATATCCAACTCCTTCCCATTCCAAACATGAGACCCTTCCTATAGCAAGAAAGTAATATCCAACTCCTACCCATTCCAATCCTGAGACCCTTCCTATCGCAAGAGATG
Source organism: Ambystoma mexicanum (assembly GCF_040938575.1). NCBI lineage: Eukaryota > Metazoa > Chordata > Amphibia > Caudata > Ambystomatidae > Ambystoma > Ambystoma mexicanum. The sequence continues at coordinate 326,032,277 of NC_090936.1, forward strand.
TGATATCCAAATCCTTCCCATTCCAATCCTGAGACCCTTCCTATAACATGAGATGTGATATCCAACTCCTTCCCATTCCAACCTGAGACACTTCCTATAGCATGAGAAGGGATATCCAACTCCTTCCCAATCCAATCCTGAGACCCTTCCGATAGCAGAGATGTGATATCTCAATGCTTATACCAAACCTGAGACCCTTCCTATGGCATGAGATGTGATATCCAACTCCTTCCCAATCCAATCCTGAGACCCTTCCGATAGTAGAGACGTGATATCTCAATGCTTCTACCAAACCTGAGACCCTTCCTTTAGCATGAGATGTGATATCCAAATCCTTCACATTCCAATCCTGAGACCCTTCCTATAGCATGAGATGTGATATCTCAATGCTTCTAATACCAAACCTGAGATCCTTCCTATAACATGAGATGTGATATCCAATTCCTTCCCATTCCAAACCTGAGACCCTTCCTATTGGATGAGATGTGATATCCAACTCCTTCCCATTCCAACCCTGAGACCCTTCCTATAGCATGAGATGTGATGTCTCAATGCTTGTAATACCAAACCTGAGATCCTTCCTATAACATGAGATGTGATATCCAACTCCTTCCATTCCAATCCTGAGACCCGTCCTATAGCATGAGATGTGATATCTCAATGCTTATACCAAACCTGAGACCCTTCCTATAGCATGAGATGTGATATCCAACTGCTTCCCATTCCAATCCTGAGACCCTTCCTATAGCATGAGATGTGATATCTCAATGCTTCTAATACCAAACCTGAGATCCTTCCTCTAACATGAAATGTGATATCCAACTCCTTCCCTTTCCAAACCTAAGAGCCTATCTATAGCATGAGATGTGATATCCAAGTCCTTCCCATTCCAACCCTTAGACCCTTCCAACAGCATGCAATATGATATCTCAATGATTCTAATAACAAACCTGAGACCCGTCCTATAACATGAGATGGGATATCCAACTCCTTCCCATTCCAATCCTGAGACACTTCCGATAGCAGAGATGTGATATCTCAATGCTTATACCAAACCTGAGACCCTTCCTATAACATGAGATGTGATATCCAAATCCTTCCCGTTCCAAACCTGAGACCCTTCCTTTAGCATGAGATGTGATATCCAGCACCTTCCCATTCCAATCCTGAGACACTTCCGATAGCATGAGATGTGATATCTCAATGCTTCTAATATCAAAACTGAGACCCTCCCTATAGCATGATATGTGATATCTAAGTCCTTCCCATTCCAATCCTGAGACCCTCCCTATAGCATGAGATGTGATATCCAACTCCTTCCCACTCCAATCCTGAGACTCTTCCTATAGCATGAGATATGATATCTCAATACTTCTAATACCAAACGTGAGATCCTTCCGATAACATGAGATGTGATATCCAAATCCTTCCCCTTCCAAACCTGAGACCCTCCCTTTAGCATGAGATGTGATATCCAACTCCTTCCTATTCCAATCCTGAAACTCTTCTGATAGCATGAGATGTGATATCTCAATGCTTCTAATACCAAACCTGAGATCCTTCCGATAGCATGAGATGTGATATCTCAATGCTTCTAATACCAAACCTGAGATCCTTCCTATACCATGAGATGTGATATCCAAATCCTTCCCTTTCCAAACCTGAGACCCTCCCTTTAGCATGAGATGTGATATACAACTCCTTCCCATTCCATTCCTGAGACCCTTCTGATAGCATGAGATGTGATATCTCAATGCCTCTAATACCAAACCTGAGATCCTACCTCTAACATGAAATGTGATATCCAACTCTTTCCCCTTCCAAACCTGAGAGCCTTCCTATAGCATGAGATGTGATATCCAAGTCCTTCCCATTCCAATCCTGAGACCCTTCCTATAGCTTGAGATGTGATATCCAACTCCTTCCCATTCCAATTCTGAGACCCTTCCTATACTATGAGACTTGATATCTCAATGCTTCTAATACCAAACGTGAGACCCGTAATATAACATGAGATGTGATATCCAAATCCTTCCCCTTCCAAACCTTAGACCCTTCCTTTATCATGAGATGTGATATCCAACTCCTTCCCATTCCAATCCTGAGACCCTTCCGATATCATGAGATGTGATTTCTCAAAGCTTCTAATATCAAACTTGAGACCCTCCCTATAGCATGAGATGTGATATCCAAGTCCTTCCCATTCCAATCCTGAGACCCTTCCTATAGCATGAGATGCTATATCTCAATGCTTCTAATACCAAACCTGAGACCCTTCCTATAACATGAGATGGGAATATCCAACTCCTTCCCATTCCAATCCTGAGACCCTTCCGATAGCAGAGATGTGATATCTCAATGCTTATACCAAACCTGAGATCCTTCCTATAACATGAGATGTGATATCCAACTCCTTCCCATTCCAATCCTGAGACCCTTCCGATAGCAGAGATGTGATATCTCAATGCTTATACCAAACCTGAGATCCTTCCTATAGCATGAGATGTGATATCTCACTGCTTATACCAAACCTGAGACCCTTCCCATAGCATGAGATGTGATATCCAACTCCTTCCCATTCCAATCCTCAGACCCTTCCTATAGCATGAGATGTGATATCTCAATGCTTCTAATATCAAACTTGAGACCCTACCTATAGCATGAGATGTGATATCCAAGTCCTTCCCATTCCAATCCTGAGACACTTCCTATAGCATGAGATGTGATATCCAACTCCTTCCCATTCCAATCCTGAGACCCTTCCTATAGCATGAGATATGATATCTCAATACTTCTAATACCAAACGTGAGATCCTTCCGATAACATGAGATGTGATATCCAAATCCTTCCCCTTCCAAACCTGAGACCCTCCCTTTAGCATGAGATGTGATATCCAACTCCTTCCCATTCCAATCCTGAGACCCTTCTGATAGCATGAGATGTGATATCTCAATGCTTCTAATACCAAACCTGAGATCCTTCCGATAGCATGAGATGTGATATCTCAATGCTTCTAATACCAAACCTGAGATCCTTCCTATAACATGAGACTTGATATCCAAATCCTTCCCCTTCCAAACCTGAGACCCTCCCTTTAGCATGAGATGTGATATCCAACTCCTTCCCATTCCATTCCTGAGACCCTTCTGATAGCATGAGATGTGATATCTCAATGCCTCTAATACCAAACCTGAGATCCTACCTCTAACATGAAATGTGATATCCAACTCTTTCCCCTTCCAAACCTGAGAGCCTTCCTATAGCATGAGATGTGCTATCCAAGTCCTTCCCATTCCAATCCTGAGACCCTTCCTATAGCTTGAGATGTGATATCCAACTCCTTCCCATTCCAATTCTGAGACCCTTCCTATACTCTGAGACTTGATATCTCAATGCTTCTAATACCAAACCTGAGACCCGTAATATAACATGAGATGTGATTTCCAAATCCTTCCCATTCCAATCCTGAGACCCTTCCGATATCATGAGATGTGATATCTCAAAGCTTCTAATATGAAACTTGAGACCCTCCCTATAGCATGAGATGTGATATCCAAGTCCTTCCCATTCCAATCCTGAGACCCTTCCTATAGCATGAGATGTGATATCTCAATGCTTCTAATACCAAACCTGAGACCCTTCCTATAACATGAGATGGGAATATCCAACTCCTTCCCAATCCAATCCTGAGACCCTTCCGATAGCAGAGACGTGATATCTCAATGCTTCTACCAAACCTGAGACCCTTTCTTTAGCATGGGATGTGATATCCAAATCCTTCACATTCCAATCCTGAGACCCTTCCTATAGCATGAGATGTGATATCTCAATGCTTCTAATACCAAACCTGAGATCCTTCCTATAACATGAGATGTGATATCCAATTCCTTCCCATTCCAAACCTGAGACCCTTCCTACTGGATGAGATGTGATATCCAACTCCTTCCCATTCCAACCCTGAGACCCTTCCTATAGCATGAGATGTGATGTCTCAATGCTTCTAATACCAAACCTGAGATCCTTCCTATAACATGAGATGTGATATCCAACTCCTTCCATTCCAATCCTGAGACCCGTCCTATAGCATGAGATGTGATATCTCAATGCTTATACCAAACCTGAGACCCTTCCTATAGCATGAGATGTGATATCCAACTACTCCCCATTCCAATCCTGAGACCCTTCCTATAGCATGAGATGTGATATCTCAATGCTTCTAATACCAAACCTGAGATCCTTCCTCTAACATGAGATGTGATATCCAGGTCCTTCCCATTCCAATCCTTAGACCCTTCCTACAGCATGCAATATGATATCTCAATGATTCTAATAACAAACCTGAGACCCGTCCTATAGCATGAGATATGATATCCAAGTCCTTCCCATTCCAATCCTGCGACCCTTCCTATAACATGAAATGTGATATCCAACTCCTTCCCATTCCAACCTGAGACCCTTCCTATAGCATGAGATGGGATATCCAACTTCTTCCAAATCCAATACTGATACCCTTCCGATAGCATGAGACGTGATATCCCAATGCTTCTACCAAACCTGAGACCCATACTATGGCATGAGATGTGATATCAAACTCCTTCCCATTCCAATCCTGAGACCCTCCCTTTAGCATGAGATGTGATATCCAACTCCTTCCCATTCCAATCCTGAGACCCTTCTGATAGCATGAGATGTGATATCTCAATGCTTCTAATACCAAACCTGAGATCCTTCCGATAGCATGAGATGTGATATCTCAATGCTTTTAATACCAAACCTGAGATCCTTCCTATAACATGAGATGTGATATCCAAATCCTTACCCTTCCAAACCTGAGACCCTCCCTTTAGCATGAGATGTGATATCCAACTCCTTCCCATTCCAATCCTGAGACCCTTCTGATAGCATGAAATGTGATATCTCAATGCTTCTAATACCAAACCTGAGATCCTTCCGATAGCATGAGATGTGATATCTCAATGCTTCTAATACCAAACCTGAGATCCTTCCTATAACATGAGATGTGATATCCAAATCCTTACCCTTCCAAACCTGAGACCCTCCCTTTAGCATGAGATGTGATATCCAACTCCTTCCCATTCCATTCCTGAGACCCTTCTGATAGCATGAGATGTGATATCTCAATGCCTCTAATACCAAACCTGAGATCCTACCTCTAACATGAAATGTGATATCCAACTCTTTCCCCTTCCAAACCTGAGAGCCTTCCTATAGCATGAGATGTGATATCCAAGTCCTTCCCATTCCAATCCTGAGACCCTTCCTATAGCTTGAGATGTGATATCCAACTCCTTCCCATTCCAATTCTGAGACCCTTCCTATACTCTGAGACTTGATATCTCAATGCTTCTAATACCAAACCTGAGACCCGTAATATAACATGAGATGTGATATCCAAATCCTTCCCCTTCCAAATCTTAGACCCTTCCTTTATCATGAGATGTGATATCCAACTCCTTCCCATTCCAATCCTGAGACCCTTCCGATATCATGAGATGTGATATCTCAAAGCTTCTAATATCAAACTTGAGACCCTCCCTATAGCATGAGATGTGATATCCAAGTCCTTCCGATTCCAATCCTGAGACCCTTCCTATAGCATGAGATGTGATATCTCAATGCTTCTAATACCAAACCTGAGACCCTTCCTATAGCATGAGATGTGATATCCAAGTCCTTCCCATTCCAATCCTGAGACCCTTCCTATAGCATGAGATGTGATATCTCAATGCTTCTAATACCAAACCTGAGACCCTTCCTATAACATGAGATGGGAATATCCAACTCCTTCCCATTCCAATCCTGAGACCCTTCCGATAGCAGAGATGTGATATCTCAATGCTTATACCAAACCTGAGACCCTTCCTATGGCATGAGATGTGATATCCAATTCCTTCCCATTCCAAACCTGAGACCCTTCCTATTGGATGAGTTGTGATATCCAACTCCTTCCCATTCCAACCCTGAGACCCTTCCTATAGCATGAGATGTGATGTCTCAATGCTTCTAATACCAAACCTGAGATCCTTCCTATAACATGAGATGTGCTATCCAACTCCTTCCATTCCAATCCTGAGACCCGTCCTATAGCATGAGATGTGATATCTCAATGCTTATACCAAACCTGAGACCCTTCCTATAGCATGAGATGTGATATCCAACTACTTCCCATTCCAATCCTGAGACCCTTCCTATAGCATGAGATGTGATATCTCAATGCTTCTAATACCAAACCTGAGATCCTTCCTCTAACATGAAATGTGATATCCAACTCCTTCCCTTTCCAAACCTAAGAGCCTATCTATAGCATGAGATGTGATATCCAAGTCCTTCCCATTCCAATCCTTAGACCCTTCCTACAGCATGCAATATGATATCTCAATGATTCTAATAACAAACCTGAGACCCGTCCTATAGCATGAGATATGATATCCAAGTCCTTCCCATTCCAATCCTGAGACCCTTCCTATAACATGAGATGTGATATCCAACTCCTTCCCGTTCCAAACCTGAGACCCTTCCTTTAGCATGAGATGTGATATCCAGCTCCTTCCCATTCCAATCCTGAGACACTTCCGATAGCATGAGATGTGATATCTCAATGCTTCTAATATCAAAACTGAGACCCTCCCTATAGCATGATATGTGATATCTAAGTCCTTCCCATTCCAATCCTGAGACACTCCCTATAGCATCAGATGTGATATCCAACTCTTTCCCATTCCAATCCTGAGACCCTTCCTATTGCATGAGATATGATAACTCAATACTTCTAATACCAAACGTGAGATCCTTCCGATAACATGAGATGTGATATCCAAATCCTTCCCCTTCCAAACCTGAGACCCTCCCTTTAGCATGAGATGTGATATCCAACTCCTTCCCATTCCAATCCTGAGACCCTTCTGATAGCATGAGATGTGATATCTCAATGCTTCTAATACCAAACCTGAGATCCTTCCGATAGCATGAGATGTGATATCTCAATGCTTCTAATACCAAACCTGAGATCCTTCCTATAACATGAGATGTGATATCCAAATCCTTCCCCTTCCAAACCTGAGACCCTCCCTTTAGCATGAGATGTGATATCCAACTCCTTCCCATTCCATTCCTGAGACCCTTCTGATAGCATGAGATGTGATATCTCAATGCCTCTAATACCAAACCTGAGATCCAACCTCTAACATGAAATGTGATATCCAACTCTTTCCCCTTCCAAACCTGAGAGCCGTCCTATAGCTTGAGATGTGATATCCAAGTCCTTCCCATTCCAATCCTGAGACCCTTCCTATAGCTTGAGATGTGATATCCAACTCCTTCCCATTCCAATTCTGAGACCCTTCCTATACTCTGAGACTTGATATCTCAATGCTTCTAATACCAAACCTGAGACCCGTAATATAACATGAGATGTGATTTCCAAATCCTTCCCATTCCAATCCTGAGACCCTTCCGATATCATGAGATGTGATATCTCAAAGCTTCTAATATGAAACTTGAGACCCTCCCTATAGCATGAGATGTGATATCCAAGTCCTTCCCATTCCAATCCTGAGACCCTTCCTATAGCATGAGATGTGATATCTCAATGCTTCTAATACCAAACCTGAGACCCTTCCTATAACATGAGATGGGAATATCCAACTCCTTCCCAATCCAATCCTGAGACCCTTCCGATAGCAGAGACGTGATATCTCAATGCTTCTACCAAACCTGAGACCCTTTCTTTAGCATGGGATGTGATATCCAAATCCTTCACATTCCAATCCTGAGACCCTTCCTATAGCATGAGATGTGATATCTCAATGCTTCTAATACCAAACCTGAGATCCTTCCTATAACATGAGATGTGATATCCAATTCCTTCCCATTCCAAACCTGAGACCCTTCCTACTGGATGAGATGTGATATCCAACTCCTTCCCATTCCAACCCTGAGACCCTTCCTATAGCATGAGATGTGATGTCTCAATGCTTCTAATACCAAACCTGAGATCCTTCCTATAACATGAGATGTGATATCCAACTCCTTCCATTCCAATCCTGAGACCCGTCCTATAGCATGAGATGTGATATCTCAATGCTTATACCAAACCTGAGACCCTTCCTATAGCATGAGATGTGATATCCAACTACTCCCCATTCCAATCCTGAGACCCTTCCTATAGCATGAGATGTGATATCTCAATGCTTCTAATACCAAACCTGAGATCCTTCCTCTAACATGAGATGTGATATCCAGGTCCTTCCCATTCCAATCCTTAGACCCTTCCTACAGCATGCAATATGATATCTCAATGATTCTAATAACAAACCTGAGACCCGTCCTATAGCATGAGATATGATATCCAAGTCCTTCCCATTCCAATCCTGCGACCCTTCCTATAACATGAAATGTGATATCCAACTCCTTCCCATTCCAACCTGAGACCCTTCCTATAGCATGAGATGGGATATCCAACTTCTTCCAAATCCAATACTGATACCCTTCCGATAGCATGAGACGTGATATCCCAATGCTTCTACCAAACCTGAGACCCATACTATGGCATGAGATGTGATATCAAACTCCTTCCCATTCCAATCCTGAGACCCTTCCTATAGCTTGAGGTGTGATATCCAACTCCTTCCCATTCCAATTCTGAGACCCTTCTTATACCATGAGACTTGATATCTCAATGCTTCTAATACCAAACCTGAGACCCGTCCTATAACATGAGATGTGATATCCAAATCCTTCCCCTTCCAAACCTTAGACCCTTCCTTTAACATGAGATGTGATATCCAACTCCTTCCCATTCCAATCCTGAGACCCTTCCGATATCATGAGATTTGTTATCTCAATGCTTCTAATATCAAACTTGAGACCCTCCCTATAGCATGAGATGTGACATCCAAGTCCTTCCCATTCCAATCCTGAGACCCTTCCTATAGCATGAGATGTGATATCTCTATGCTTCTAATACCAAACCTGAGACCCTTCCTATAACATGAGATGGGATATCCAACTCCTTCCCATTCCAATCCTGAGACCTTTCCGATAGCAGAGATGTGATATCTCAATGCTTATACCAAACCTGAGAACCTTCCTATGGCCTGAGATGTCATATACAACTCCTTCCCATTCCAATCCTGAGACACTTCCTTTAGCATGAGATGTGATATCTCAATGCTTATACCAAATCTGAGACCCTTCCTATAGCATGAGATGTGATATCCAATTCCTTCCCATTCCAATCCTGAGACCCTTCCTATAGCATGAGATGTGATATCTCAATGCTTATACCAAACCTGAGAGCCTACCTATAGCATGAGATGTGATATCCAAGTCCATCCCATTCCAATCCTTAGACCCTTCCTACAGCATGCGAAGTGATATCTCAATGATTCTAATACCAAACCAGAGACTCTTCCTATAACATTAGATGGGATATCCAACTCCTTCCCATTCCAATCCTGAGCCGCTTCCGATAGCAGAGATGTGATATCTCAATGCTTATACCAAACCTGAGACCCTTCCTATAACATGAGATGTGATATCCAACTCCTTCCCGTTCCAAACCTGAGACACTAACTATAGCATATGTGATATCCAACTCCTTCCCATTCCAAACATGAGACCCTTCCTATAGCAAGAAAGTAATATCCAACTCCTACCCATTCCAATCCTGAGACCCTTCCTATAGCAAGAGATGTGATATCCAAATCCTTCCCATTCCAATCCTGAGACCCTTCCTATAACATGAGATGTGATATCCAACTCCTTCCTATTCCAATCTGAGACACTTCCTATAGCATGAGAAGGGATATCCAACTCCTTCCCAATCCAATCCTGAGACCCTTCCGATAGCAGAGATGTGATATCTCAATGCTTATACCAAACCTGAGACCCTTCCTATGGCATGAGATGTGATATCCAACTCCTTGCCATTCAAATCCTGAGACCCTTCCTATAGCATGAGATGTGATATCTCTATTCTTCTAATACCAAACCTGAGACCCTTCCTATAACATGAGATGGGATATCCAACTCCTTCCCATTCCAATCCTGAGACCCTTCCGATAGCAGAGATGTGATATCTCAATGCTTATACCAAACCTGAGAACTTTCCTATGGCCTGAGATGTCATATACAACTCCTTCCCATTCCAATCCTGAGACCCTTCCTTTAGCATGAGATGTGATATCTCAATGCTTATACCAAATCTGAGACCCTTCCTATAGCATGAGATGTGATATCCAATTCCTTCCCATTCCAATCCTGAGACCCTTCCTATAGCATGAGATGTGATATCTCAATGCTTATACCAAACCACCTGTGAGCCTACCTATAGCATGAGATGTGATATCCAAGTCCATCCCATTCCAATCCTTAGACCCTTCCTACAGCATGCGATGTGATATCTCAATGATTCTAATACCAAACCAGAGACTCTTCCTATAACATGAGATGGGATATCCAACTCCTTCCCATTCCAATCCTGAGCCGCTTCCGATAGCAGAGATGTGATATCTCAATGCTTATACCAAACCTGAGACCCTTCCTATAACATGAGATATGATATCCAACTCCTTCCCGTTCCAAACCTGAGACACTAACTATAGCATATGTGATATCCAACTCCTTCCCATTCCAAACATGAGACCCTTCCTATAGCAAGAAAGTAATATCCAACTCCTACCCATTCCAATCCTGAGACCCTTCCTAGAGCAAGAGATGTGATATCCAAATCCTTCCCATTCCAATCCTGAGACCCTTCCTATAACATGAATGAGATGTGATATCCAACTCCTTCCCATTCCAACCTGAGACACTTCCTATAGCATGAGAAGGGATATCCAACTCCTTCCCAATCCAATCCTGAGACCCTTCCGATAGCAGAGATGTGATATCTCAATGCTTATACCAAACCTGAGACCCTTCCTATGGCATGAGATGTGATATCCAACTCCTTCCCAATCCAATCCTGAGACCCTTCCGATAGCAGAGACGTGATATCTCAATGCTTCTACCAAACCTGAGACCCTTCCTTTAGCATGAGATGTGATATCCAAATCCTTCACATTCCAATCCTGAGACCCTTCCTATAGCATGAGATATGATATCTCAATACTTCTAATACCAAACGTGAGATCCTTCCGATAACATGAGATGTGATATCCAAATCCTTCCCCTTCCAAACCTGAGACCCTCCCTTTAGCATGAGATGTGATATCCAACTCCTTCCTATTCCAATCCTGAAACTCTTCTGATAGCATGAGATGTGATATCTCAATGCTTCTAATACCAAACCTGAGATCCTTCCGATAGCATGAGATGTGATATCTCAATGCTTCTAATACCAAACCTGAGATCCTTCCTATAACATGAGATGTGATATCCAAATCCTTCCCCTTCCAAACCTGAGACCCTCCCTTTAGCATGAGATGTGATATCCAACTCCTTCCCATTCCATTCCTGAGACCCTTCTGATAGCATGAGATGTGATATCTCAATGCCTCTAATACCAAACCTGAGATCCTACCTCTAACATGAAATGTGATATCCAACTCTTTCCCCTTCCAAACCTGAGAGCCTTCCTATAGCATGAGATGTGATATCCAAGTCCTTCCCATTGCAATCCTGAGACCCTTCCTATAGCTTGAGATGTGATATCCAACTCCTTCCCATTCCAATTCTGAGACCCTTCCTATACTATGAGACTTGATATCTCAATGCTTCTAATACCAAACGTGAGACCCGTAATATAACATGAGATGTGATATCGAAATCCTTCCCCTTCCAAACCTTAGACCCTTCCTTTATCATGAGATGTGATATCCAACTCCTTCCCATTCGAATCCTGAGACCCTTCCGATATCATGAGATGTGATATCTCAAAGCTTCTAATATCAAACTTGAGACCCTCCCTATAGCATGAGATGTGATATCCAAGTCCTTCCCATTCCAATCCTGATACCCTTCCTATAGCATGAGATGTGATATCTCAATGCTTCTAATACCAAACCTGAGACCATTCCTATAACATGAGATGGGAATATCCAACTCCTTCCCAATCCAATCCTGAGACCCTTCCGATAGCAGAGACGTGATATCTCAATGCTTCTACCAAACCTGAGACCCTTTCTTTAGCATGAGATGTGATATCCAAATCCTTCACATTCCAATCCTGAGACCCTTCCTATAGCATGAGATGTGATATCTCAATGCTTCTAATACCAAACCTGAGATCCTTCCTATAACATGAGATGTGATATCCAATTCCTTCCCATTCCAAACCTGAGACCCTTCCTACTGGATGAGATGTGATATCTAACTCCTTCCCATTCCAACCCTGAGACCCTTCCTATAGCATGAGATGTGATGTCTCAATGCTTCTAATACCAAACCTGAGATCCTTCCTATTACATGAGATGTGATATCCAACTCCTTCCATTCCAATCCTGAGACCCGTCCTATAGCATGAGATGTGATATCTCAATGCTTATACCAAACCTGAGACCCTTCCTATAGCATGAGATGTGATATCCAACTACTTCCCATTCCAATCCTGAGACCCTTCCTATAGCATGAGATGTGATATCACAATGCTTCTAATACCAAACCTGAGATCCTTCCTCTAACATGAAATGTGATATCCAACTCCTTCCCTTTCCAAACCTAAGAGCCTTTCTATAGCATGAGATGTGATATCCAGGTCCTTCCCATTCCAATCCTTAGACCCTTCCTACAGCATGCAATATGATATCTCAATGATTCTAATAACAAACCTGAGACCCGTCCTATAGCATGAGATATGATTTCCAAGTCCTTCCCATTCCAATCCTGCGACCCTTCCTATAACATGAAATGTGATATCCAACTCCTTTCCATTCCAACCTGAGACCCTTCCTATAGCATGAGATGGGATATCCAACTTCTTCCAAATCCAATACTGATACCCTTCCGATAGCATGAGACGTGATATCCCAATGCTTCTACCAAACCTGAGACCCATACTATGGCATGAGATGTGATATCAAACTCCTTCCCATTCCAATCCTGAGACCCTTCCTATAGCTTGAGGTGTGATATCCAACTCCTTCCCATTCCAATTCTGAGACCCTTCTTATACCATGAGACTTGATATCTCAATGCTTCTAATACCAAACCTGAGACCCGTCCTATAACATGAGATGTGATATCCAAATCCTTCCCCTTCCAAACCTTAGACCCTTCCTTTATCATGAGATGTGATATCCAACTCCTTCCCATTCCAATCCTGAGACCCTTCCGATATCATGAGATTTGTTATCTCAATGCTTCTAATATCAAACTTGAGACCCTCCCTATAGCATGAGATGTGACATCCAAGTCCTTCCCATTCCAATCCTGAGACCCTTCCTATAGCATGAGATGTGATATCTCTATGCTTCTAATACCAAACCTGAGACCCTTCCTATAACATGAGATGGGATATCCAACTCCTTCCCATTCCAATCCTGAGACCTTTCCGATAGCAGAGATGTGATATCTCAATGCTTATACCAAACCTGAGAACCTTCCTATGGCCTGAGATGTCATATACAACTCCTTCCCATTCCAATCCTGAGACCCTTCCTTTAGCATGAGATGTGATATCTCAATGCTTATACCAAATCTGAGACCCTTCCTATAGCATGAGATGTGATATCCAATTCCTTCCCATTCCAATCCTGAGACCCTTCCTATAGCATGAGATGTGATATCTCAATGCTTATACCAAACCTGAGAGCCTACCTATAGCATGAGATGTGATATCCAAGTCCATCCCATTCCAATCCTTAGACCCTTCCTACAGCATGCGATGTGATATCTCAATGATTCTAATACCAAACCAGAGACTCTTCCTATAACATTAGATGGGATATCCAACTCCTTCCCATTCCAATCCTGAGCCGCTTCCGATAGCAGAGATGTGATATCTCAATGCTTATACCAAACCTGAGACCCTTCCTATAACATGAGATGTGATATCCAACTCCTTCCCGTTCCAAACCTGAGACACTAACTATAGCATATGTGATATCCAACTCCTTCCCATTCCAAACATGAGACCCTTCCTATAGCAAGAAAGTAATATCCAACTCCTACCCATTCCAATCCTGAGACCCTTCCTATAGCAAGAGATGTGATATCCAAATCCTTCCCATTCCAATCCTGAGACCCTTCCTATAACATGAGATGTGATATCCAACTCCTTCCCATTCCAACCTGAGACACTTCCTATAGCATGAGAAGGGATATCCAACTCCTTCCCAATCCAATCCTGAGACCCTTCCGATAGCAGAGATGTGATATCTCAATGCTTATACCAAACCTGAGACCCTTCCTATGGCATGAGATGTGATATCCAACTCCTTGCCATTCAAATCCTGAGACCCTTCCTATAGCATGAGATGTGATATCTCTATGCTTCTAATACCAAACCTGAGACCCTTCCTATAACATGAGATGGGATATCCAACTCCTTCCCATTCCAATCCTGAGACCCTTCCGATAGCAGAGATGTGATATCTCAATGCTTATACCAAACCTGAGAACCTTCCTATGGCCTGAGATGTCATATACAACTCCTTCCCATTCCAATCCTGAGACCCTTCCTTTAGCATGAGATGTGATATCTCAATGCTTATACCAAATCTGAGACCCTTCCTATAGCATGAGATGTGATATCCAATTCCTTCCCATTCCAATCCTGAGACCCTTCCTATAGCATGAGATGTGATATCTCAATGCTTATACCAAACCTGAGAGCCTACCTATAGCATGAGATGTGATATCCAAGTCCATCCCATTCCAATCCTTAGACCCTTCCTACAGCATGCGATGTGATATCTCAATGATTCTAATACCAAACCAGAGACTCTTCCTATAACATGAGATGGGATATCCAACTCCTTCCCATTCCAATCCTGAGCCGCTTCCGATAGCAGAGATGTGATATCTCAATGCTTATACCAAACCTGAGACCCTTCCTATAACATGAGATGTGATATCCAACTCCTTCCCGTTCCAAACATGAGACCCTTCCTATAGCAAGAAAGTAATATCCAACTCCTACCCATTCCAATCCTGAGACCCTTCCTATAGCAAGAGATGTGATATCCAAATCCTTCCCATTCCAATCCTGAGACCCTTCCTATAACATGAGATGTGATATCCAACTCCTTCCTATTCCAACCTGAGACACTTCCTATAGTATGAGAAGGGATATCCAACTCCTTCCCAATCCAATCCTGAGACCCTTCCGATAGCAGAGATGTGATATCTCAATGCTTATACCAAACCTGAGACCCTTCCTATGGCATGAGATGTGATATCCAACTCCTTGCCATTCAAATCCTGAGACCCTTCCTATAGCATGAGATGTGATATCTCTATGCTTCTAATACCAAACCTGAGACCCTTCCTATAACATGAGATGGGATATCCAACTCCTTCCCATTCCAATCCTGAGACCCTTCCGATAGCAGAGATGTGATATCTCAATGCTTATACCAAACCTGAGAACCTTCCTATGGCCTGAGATGTCATATACAACTCCTTCCCATTCCAATCCTGAGACACTTCCTTTAGCATGAGATGTGATATCTCAATGCTTATACCAAATCTGAGACCCTTCCTATAGCATGAGATGTGATATCCAATTCCTTCCCATTCCAATCCGGAGACCCTTCCTATAGCATGAGATGTGATATCTCAATGCTTATACCAAACCACCTGAGAGCCTACCTATAGCATGAGATGTGATATCCAAGTCCATCCCATTCCAATCCTTAGACCCTTCCTACAGCATGCGATGTGATATCTCAATGATTCTAATACCAAACCAGAGACTCTTCCTATAACATGAGATGGGACATCCAACTCCTTCCCATTCCAATCCTGAGCCGCTTCCGATAGCAGAGATGTGATATCTCAATGCTTATACCAAACCTGAGACCCTTCCTATAACATGAGATATGATATCCAACTCCTTCCCGTTCCAAACCTGAGACACTAACTATAGCATATGTGATATCCAACACCTTCCCATTCCAAACATGAGACCCTTCCTATAGCAAGAAAGTAATATCCAACTCCTACCCATTCCAATCCTGAGACCCTTCCTATAGCAAGAGATGTGATATCCAAATCCTTCCCATTCCAATCCTGAGACCCTTCCTATAACATGAATGAGATGTGATATCCAACTCCTTCCCATTCCAACCTGAGACACTTCCTATAGCATGAGAAGGGATATCCAACTCCTTCCCAATCCAATCCTGAGACCCTTCCGATAGCAGAGACGTGATATCTCAATGCTTCTACCAAACCTGAGACCCTTCCTTTAGCATGAGATGTGATATCCAAATCCTTCACATTCCAATCCTGAGACCCTTCCTATAGCATGAGATATGATATCTCAATACTTCTAATACCAAACGTGAGATCCTTCCGATAACATGAGATGTGATATCCAAATCCTTCCCCTTCCAAACCTGAGACCCTCCCTTTAGCATGAGATGTGATATCCAACTCCTTCCTATTCCAATCCTGAAACTCTTCTGATAGCATGAGATGTGATATCTCAATGCTTCTAATACCAAACCTGAGATCCTTCCGATAGCATGAGATGTGATATCTCAATGCTTCTAATACCAAACCTGAGATCCTTCCTATAACATGAGATGTGATATCCAAATCCTTCCCCTTCCAAACCTGAGACCCTCCCTTTAGCATGAGATGTGATATCCAACTCCTTCCCATTCCATTCCTGAGACCCTTCTGATAGCATGAGATGTGATATCTCAATGCCTCTAATACCAAACCTGAGATCCTACCTCTAACATGAAATGTGATATCCAACTCTTTCCCCTTCCAAACCTGAGAGCCTTCCTATAGCATGAGATGTGATATCCAAGTCCTTCCCATTCCAATCCTGAGACCCTTCCTATAGCTTGAGATGTGATATCCAACTCCTTCCCATTCCAATTCTGAGACCCTTCCTATACTATGAGACTTGATATCTCAATGCTTCTAATACCAAACGTGAGAACCGTAATATAACATGAGATGTGATATCGAAATCCTTCCCCTTCCAAACCTTAGACCCTTCCTTTATCATGAGATGTGATATCCAACTCCTTCCCATTCCAATCCTGAGACCCTTCCGATATCATGAGATGTGATATCTCAAAGCTTCTAATATCAAACTTGAGACCCTCCCTATAGCATGAGATGTGATATCCAAGTCCTTCCCATTCCAATCCTGATACCCTTCCTATAGCATGAGATGTGATATCTCAATGCTTCTAATACCAAACCTGAGACCCTTCCTATGGCATGAGATGTGATATCCAACTCCTTCCCAATCCAATCCTGAGACCCTTCCGATAGCAGAGACGTGATATCTCAATGCTTCTACCAAACCTGAGACCCTTCCTTTAGCATGAGATGTGATATCCAAATCCTTCACATTCCAATCCTGAGACCCTTCCTATAGCATGAGATATGATATCTCAATACTTCTAATACCAAACGTGAGATCCTTCCGATAACATGAGATGTGATATCCAAATCCTTCCCCTTCCAAACCTG
Organism: Ambystoma mexicanum; assembly: GCF_040938575.1. Lineage (NCBI taxonomy): Eukaryota > Metazoa > Chordata > Amphibia > Caudata > Ambystomatidae > Ambystoma > Ambystoma mexicanum. The sequence goes on from NC_090936.1 coordinate 326,049,900, forward strand.
AGACCCTCCCTTTAGCATGAGATGTGATATCCAATTCCTTCCTATTCCAATCCTGAAACTCTTCTGATAGCATGAGATGTGATATCTCAATGCTTCTAATACCAAACCTGAGATCCTTCCGATAGCATGAGATGTGATATCTCAATGCTTCTAATACCAAACCTGAGATCCTTCCTATAACATGAGATGTGATATCCAAATCCTTCCCCTTCCAAACCTGAGACCCTCCCTTTAGCATGAGATGTGATATCCAACTCCTTCCCATTCCATTCCTGAGACCCTTCTGATAGCATGAGATGTGATATCTCAATGCCTCTAATACCAAACCTGAGATCCTACCTCTAACATGAAATGTGATATCCAACTCTTTCCCCTTCCAAACCTGAGAGCCTTCCTATAGCATGAGATGTGATATCCAAGTCCTTCCCATTCCAATCCTGAGACCCTTCCTATAGCTTGAGATGTGATATCCAACTCCTTCCCATTCCAATTCTGAGACCCTTCCTATACTATGAGACTTGATATCTCAATGCTTCTAATACCAAACGTGAGACCCGTAATATAACATGAGATGTGATATCGAAATCCTTCCCCTTCCAAACCTTAGACCCTTCCTTTATCATGAGATGTGATATCCAACTCCTTCCCATTCCAATCCTGAGACCCTTCCGATATCATGAGATGTGATATCTCAAAGCTTCTAATATCAAACTTGAGACCCTCCCTATAGCATGAGATGTGATATCCAAGTCCTTCCCATTCCAATCCTGATACCCTTCCTATAGCATGAGATGTGATATCTCAATGCTTCTAATACCAAACCTGAGACCCTTCCTATAACATGAGATGGGAATATCTAACTCCTTCCCATTCCAATCCTGAGACCCTTCCGATAGCAGAGATGTGATATCTCAATGCTTATACCAAACCTGAGATCCTTCCTATAACATGAGATGTGATATCCAACTCCTTCCCATTCCAATCCTGAGACACTTCCTATAGCATGAGATGTGATATCTCACTGCTTATACCAAACCTGAGACCCTTCCCATAGCATGAGATGTGATATACAACTCCTTCCCATTCCAATCCTCAGACCCTTCCTATAGCATGAGATGTGATATCTCAATGCTTCTAATATCAAACTTGAGACCCTACCTATAGCATGAGATGTGATATCCAAGTCCTTCCCATTCCAATCCTGAGACACTTCCTATAGCATGAGATGTGATATCCAACTCCTTCCCATTCCAATCCTGAGACCCTTCCTATAGCATGAGATATGATATCTCAATACTTCTAATACCAAACGTGAGATCCTTCCGATAACATGAGATGTGATATCCAAATCCTTCCCCTTCCAAACCTGAGACCCTCCCTTTAGCATGAGATGTGATATCCAACTCCTTCCCATTCCAATCCTGAGACCCTTCTGATAGCATGAGATGTGATATCTCAATGCTTCTAATACCAAACCTGAGATCCTTCCGATAGCATGAGATGTGTTATCTCAATGCTTCTAATACCAAACCTCAGATCCTTCCTATAACATGAGATGTGATATCCAAATCCTTCCCCTTCCAAACCTGAGACCCTCCCTTTAGCATGAGATGTGATATCCAACTCCTTCCCATTCCATTCCTGAGACCCTTATGATAGCATGAGATGTGATATCTCAATGCCTCTAATACCAAACCTGAGATCCTACCTCTAACATGAAATGTGATATCCAACTCTTTCCCCTTCCAAACCTGAGAGCCTTCCTATATCATGAGATGTGATATCCAAGTCCTTCCCATTCCAATCCTGAGACCCTTCCTATAGCTTGAGATGTGATATCCAACTCCTTCCCATTCCGATTCTGAGACCCTTCCTATACTCTGAGACTTGATATCTCAATGCTTCTAATACCAAACCTGAGACCCGTAGTATAACATGAGATATGATATCCAAATCCTTCCCCTTCCAAACCTTAGACCCTTCCTTTATCATGAGATGTGATATCCAACTCCTTCCCATTCCAATCCTGAGACCCTTCCGATATCATGAGATGTGATATCTCAAAGCTTCTAATATCAAACTTGAGACCCTCCCTATAGCATGAGATATGATATCCAAGTCCTTCCCATTCCAATCCTGAGACCCTTCCTATAGCATGAGATGTGATATCTCAATGCTTCTAATACCAAACCTGAGACCCTTCCTATAGCATGAGATGTGATATCCAAGTCCTTCCCATTCCAATCCTGAGACCCTTCCTATAGCATGAGATGTGATATCTCAATGCTTCTAATACCAAACCTGAGACCCTTCCTATAACATGAGATGGGAATATCCAACTCCTTCCCATTCCAATCCTGAGACCCTTCCGATAGCAGAGATGTGATATCTCAATGCTTATAACAAACCTGAGACCCTTCCTATGGCATGAGATGTGATATCCAACTCCTTGCCATTCAAATCCTGAGACCCTTCCTATAGCATGAGAAGGGATATCCAACTCCTTCCCAATCCAATCCTGAGACCCTTCCGATAGCAGAGACGTGATATCTCAATGCTTCTACCAAACCTGAGACCCTTCCTTTAGCATGAGATGTGATATCCAAATCCTTCACATTCCAATCCTGAGACCCTTCCTATAGCATGAGATGTGATATCTCAATGCTTCTAATACCAAACCTGAGATCCTTCCTAAAACATGAGATGTGATATCCAATTCCTTCCCATTCCAAACCTGAGACCCTTCCTATTGGATGAGTTGTGATATCCAACTCCTTCCCATTCCAACCCTGAGACCCTTCCTATAGCATGAGATGTGATGTCTCAATGCTTCTAATACCAAACCTGAGATCCTTCCTATAACATGAGATGTGATATCCAACTCCTTCCATTCCAATCCTGAGACCCGTCCTATAGCATGAGATGTGATATCTCAATGCTTATACCAAACCTGAGACCCTTCCTATAGCATGAGATGTGATATCCAACTACTTCCCATTCCAATCCTGAGACCCTTCCTATAGCATGGGATGTGATATCTCAATGCTTCTAATACCAAACCTGAGATCCTTCCTCTAACATGAAATGTGATATCCAACTCCTTCCCTTTCCAAACCTAAGAGCCTATCTATAGCATGAGATGTGATATCCAAGTCCTTCCCATTCCAATCCTTAGACCCTTCCTACAGCATGCAATATGATATCTCAATGATTCTAATAACAAACCTGAGACCCGTCCTATAGCATGAGATATGATATCCAAGTCCTTCCCATTCCAATCCTGAGACCCTTCCTATAACATGAGATGTGATATCCAACTCCTTCCCGTTCCAAACCTGAGACCCTTCCTTTAGCATGAGATGTGATATCCAGCTCCTTCCCATTCCAATCCTGAGACACTTCCGATAGCATGAGATGTGATATCTCAATGCTTCTAATATCAAAACTGAGACCCTCCCTATAGCATGATATGTGATATCTAAGTCCTTCCCATTCCAATCCTGAGACACTCCCTATAGCATGAGATGTGATATCCAACTCTTTCCCATTCCAATCCTGAGACCCTTCCTATAGCATGAGATATGATATCTCAATACTTCTAATACCAAACGTGAGATCCTTCCGATAACATGAGATGTGATATCCAAATCCTTCCCCTTCCAAACCTGAGACCCTCCCTTTAGCATGAGATGTGATATCCAACTCCTTCCCATTCCAATCCTGAGACCCTTCTGATAGCATGAGATGTGATATCTCAATGCTTCTAATACCAAACCTGAGATCCTTCCGATAGCATAAGATGTGATATCTCAATGCTTCTAATACCAAACCTGAGATCCTTCCTATAACATGAGATGTGATATCCAAATCCTTCCCCTTCCAAACCTGAGATCCTACCTCTAACATGAAATGTGATATCCAACTCTTTCCCCTTCCAAACCTGAGAGCCTTCCTATAGCATGAGATGTGATATCCAAAGCCTTCCCATTCCAATCCTGAGACCCTTCCTATAGCTTGAGATGTGATATCCAACTCCTTCCCATTCCAATTCTGAGACCCTTCCTATACTCTGAGACTTGATATCTCAATGCTTCTAATACCAAACCTGAGACCAGTAATATAACATGAGATGTGATATCCAAATCCTTCCCATTCCAATCCTGAGACCCTTCCGATATCATGAGATGTGATATCTCAAAGCTTCTAATATGAAACTTGAGACCCTCCCTATAGCATGAGATGTGATATCCAAGTCCTTCCCATTCCAATCCTGAGACCCTTCCTATAGCATGAGATGTGATATCTCAATGCTTCTAATACCAAACCTGAGACCCTTCCTATAACATGAGATGGGAATATCCAACTCCTTCCCATTCCAATCCTGAGACCCTTCCGATAGCAGAGATGTGATATCTCAATGCTTATACCAAACCTGAGACCCTTCCTATGGCATGAGATGTGATATCCAACTCCTTGCCATTCAAATCCTGAGACCCTTCCTATAGCATGAGAAGGGATATCCAACTCCTTCCCAATCCAATCCTGAGACCCTTCCTATAGCATGAGATGTGATATCTCAATGCTTCTAATACCAAACCTGAGATCCTTCCTATAACATGAGATGTGATATCCAATTCCTTCCCATTCCAAACCTGAGACCCTTCCTACTGGATGAGATGTGATATCCAACTCCTTCCCATTCCAACCCTGAGACCCTTCCTATAGCATGAGATGTGATGTCTCAATGCTTCTAATACCAAACCTGAGATCCTTCCTATAACATGAGATGTGATATCCAACTCCTTCCATTCCAATCCTGAGACCCTTCCTATAGCATGAGATGTGATATCTCAATGCTTCTACCAAACCTGAGACCCTTCCTATAGCATGAGATGTGATATCCAACTCCTTCCCATTCCAATCCTGAGACCCTTCCTATAGCCTGAGATGTGATATCTCAATGCTTCTAATACCAAACCTGAGATCCTTCCTCTAACATGAAATGTGATATCCAAGTCCTTCCCATTCCAATCCTGAGACCCTTCCTATAACATGAGATGGGAATATCTAACTCCTTCCCATTCCAATCCTGAGACCCTTCCGATAGCAGAGATGTGATATCTCAATGCTTATACCAAACCTGAGATCCTTCCTATAACATGAGATGTGATATCCAACTCCTTCCCATTCCAATCCTGAGACACTTCCTATAGCATGAGATGTGATATCTCACTGCTTATACCAAACCTGAGACCCTTCCCATAGCATGAGATGTGATATACAACTCCTTCCCATTCCAATCCTCAGACCCTTCCTATAGCATGAGATGTGATATCTCAATGCTTCTAATATCAAACTTGAGACCCTACCTATAGCATGAGATGTGATATCCAAGTCCTTCCCATTCCAATCCTGAGACACTTCCTATAGCATGAGATGTGATATCCAACTCCTTCCCATTCCAATCCTGAGACCCTTCCTATAGCATGAGATATGATATCTCAATACTTCTAATACCAAACGTGAGATCCTTCCGATAACATGAGATGTGATATCCAAATCCTTCCCCTTCCAAACCTGAGACCCTCCCTTTAGCATGAGATGTGATATCCAACTCCTTCCCATTCCAATCCTGAGACCCTTCTGATAGCATGAGATGTGATATCTCAATGCTTCTAATACCAAACCTGAGATCCTTCCGATAGCATGAGATGTGTTATCTCAATGCTTCTAATACCAAACCTCAGATCCTTCCTATAACATGAGATGTGATATCCAAATCCTTCCCCTTCCAAACCTGAGACCCTCCCTTTAGCATGAGATGTGATATCCAACTCCTTCCCATTCCATTCCTGAGACCCTTATGATAGCATGAGATGTGATATCTCAATGCCTCTAATACCAAACCTGAGATCCTACCTCTAACATGAAATGTGATATCCAACTCTTTCCCCTTCCAAACCTGAGAGCCTTCCTATATCATGAGATGTGATATCCAAGTCCTTCCCATTCCAATCCTGAGACCCTTCCTATAGCTTGAGATGTGATATCCAACTCCTTCCCATTCCAATTCTGAGACCCTTCCTATACTCTGAGACTTGATATCTCAATGCTTCTAATACCAAACCTGAGACCCGTAGTATAACATGAGATATGATATCCAAATCCTTCCCCTTCCAAACCTTAGACCCTTCCTTTATCATGAGATGTGATATCCAACTCCTTCCCATTCCAATCCTGAGACCCTTCCGATATCATGAGATGTGATATCTCAAAGCTTCTAATATCAAACTTGAGACCCTCCCTATAGCATGAGATATGATATCCAAGTCCTTCCCATTCCAATCCTGAGACCCTTCCTATAGCATGAGATGTGATATCTCAATGCTTCTAATACCAAACCTGAGACCCTTCCTATAGCATGAGATGTGATATCCAAGTCCTTCCCATTCCAATCCTGAGACCCTTCCTATAGCATGAGATGTGATATCTCAATGCTTCTAATACCAAACCTGAGACCCTTCCTATAACATGAGATGGGAATATCCAACTCCTTCCCATTCCAATCCTGAGACCCTTCCGATAGCAGAGATGTGATATCTCAATGCTTATACCAAACCTGAGACCCTTCCTATGGCATGAGATGTGATATCCAACTCCTTGCCATTCAAATCCTGAGACCCTTCCTATAGCATGAGAAGGGATATCCAACTCCTTCCCAATCCAATCCTGAGACCCTTCCGATAGCAGAGACGTGATATCTCAATGCTTCTACCAAACCTGAGACCCTTCCTTTAGCATGAGATGTGATATCCAAATCCTTCACATTCCAATCCTGAGACCCTTCCTATAGCATGAGATGTGATATCTCAATGCTTCTAATACCAAACCTGAGATCCTTCCTAAAACATGAGATGTGATATCCAATTCCTTCCCATTCCAAACCTGAGACCCTTCCTATTGGATGAGTTGTGATATCCAACTCCTTCCCATTCCAACCCTGAGACCCTTCCTATAGCATGAGATGTGATGTCTCAATGCTTCTAATACCAAACCTGAGATCCTTCCTATAACATGAGATGTGATATCCAACTCCTTCCATTCCAATCCTGAGACCCGTCCTATAGCATGAGATGTGATATCTCAATGCTTATACCAAACCTGAGACCCTTCCTATAGCATGAGATGTGATATCCAACTACTTCCCATTCCAATCCTGAGACCCTTCCTATAGCATGGGATGTGATATCTCAATGCTTCTAATACCAAACCTGAGATCCTTCCTCTAACATGAAATGTGATATCCAACTCCTTCCCTTTCCAAACCTAAGAGCCTATCTATAGCATGAGATGTGATATCCAAGTCCTTCCCATTCCAATCCTTAGACCCTTCCTACAGCATGCAATATGATATCTCAATGATTCTAATAACAAACCTGAGACCCGTCCTATAGCATGAGATATGATATCCAAGTCCTTCCCATTCCAATCCTGAGACCCTTCCTATAACATGAGATGTGATATCCAACTCCTTCCCGTTCCAAACCTGAGACCCTTCCTTTAGCATGAGATGTGATATCCAGCTCCTTCCCATTCCAATCCTGAGACACTTCCGATAGCATGAGATGTGATATCTCAATGCTTCTAATATCAAAACTGAGACCCTCCCTATAGCATGATATGTGATATCTAAGTCCTTCCCATTCCAATCCTGAGACACTCCCTATAGCATGAGATGTGATATCCAACTCTTTCCCATTCCAATCCTGAGACCCTTCCTATAGCATGAGATATGATATCTCAATACTTCTAATACCAAACGTGAGATCCTTCCGATAACATGAGATGTGATATCCAAATCCTTCCCCTTCCAAACCTGAGACCCTCCCTTTAGCATGAGATGTGATATCCAACTCCTTCCCATTCCAATCCTGAGACCCTTCTGATAGCATGAGATGTGATATCTCAATGCTTCTAATACCAAACCTGAGATCCTTCCGATAGCATGAGATGTGATATCTCAATGCTTCTAATACCAAACCTGAGATCCTTCCTATAACATGAGATGTGATATCCAAATCCTTCCCCTTCCAAACCTGAGACCCTCCCTTTAGCATGAGATGTGATATCCAACTCCTTCCCATTCCATTCCTGAGACCCTTCTGATAGCATGAGATGTGATATCTCAATGCCTCTAATACCAAACCTGAGATCCTACCTCTAACATGAAATGTGATATCCAACTCTTTCCCCTTCCAAACCTGAGAGCCTTCCTATAGCATGAGATGTGATATCCAAAGCCTTCCCATTCCAATCCTGAGACCCTTCCTATAGCTTGAGATGTGATATCCAACTCCTTCCCATTCCAATTCTGAGACCCTTCCTATACTCTGAGACTTGATATCTCAATGCTTCTAATACCAAACCTGAGACCAGTAATATAACATGAGATGTGATATCCAAATCCTTCCCATTCCAATCCTGAGACCCTTCCGATATCATGAGATGTGATATCTCAAAGCTTCTAATATGAAACTTGAGACCCTCCCTATAGCATGAGATGTGATATCCAAGTCCTTCCCATTCCAATCCTGAGACCCTTCCTATAGCATGAGATGTGATATCTCAATGCTTCTAATACCAAACCTGAGACCCTTCCTATAACATGAGATGGGAATATCCAACTCCTTCCCATTCCAATCCTGAGACCCTTCCGATAGCAGAGATGTGATATCTCAATGCTTATACCAAACCTGAGACCCTTCCTATGGCATGAGATGTGATATCCAACTCCTTGCCATTCAAATCCTGAGACCCTTCCTATAGCATGAGAAGGGATATCCAACTCCTTCCCAATCCAATCCTGAGACCCTTCCTATAGCATGAGATGTGATATCTCAATGCTTCTAATACCAAACCTGAGATCCTTCCTATAACATGAGATGTGATATCCAATTCCTTCCCATTCCAAACCTGAGACCCTTCCTACTGGATGAGATGTGATATCCAACTCCTTCCCATTCCAACCCTGAGACCCTTCCTATAGCATGAGATGTGATGTCTCAATGCTTCTAATACCAAACCTGAGATCCTTCCTATAACATGAGATGTGATATCCAACTCCTTCCATTCCAATCCTGAGACCCTTCCTATAGCATGAGATGTGATATCTCAATGCTTCTACCAAACCTGAGACCCTTCCTATAGCATGAGATGTGATATCCAACTCCTTCCCATTCCAATCCTGAGACCCTTCCTATAGCCTGAGATGTGATATCTCAATGCTTCTAATACCAAACCTGAGATCCTTCCTCTAACATGAAATGTGATATCCAACTCCTTCCCTTTCCAAACCTAAGAGCCTATCTATAGCATGAGATGTGATATCTAAGTCCTTCCCATTCCAATCCTTAGACCCTTCCTACAGCATGCAATATGATATCTCAATGATTCTAATAAAAAAACCTGAGACCCGTCCTATAACATGAGATGGGATATTCAACTCCTTCCCATTCCAATCCTGAGACACTTCCGATAGCAGAGCTGTGATATCTCAATGTTTATACCAAACCTGAGACCCTTCCTATAACATGAGATGTGATATCCAACTCCTTCCCGTTCCAAACCTGAGACCCTTCCTTTAGCATGAGATGTGATATCCAGCTCCTTCCCATTCCAATCCTGAGACACTTCCGATAGCATGAGATGTGATATCCAGCTCCTTCCCATTCCAATCCTGAGACACTTCCGATAGCAGAGATGTGATATCTCAATGTTTATACCAAACCTGAGACCCTTCCTATAACATGAGATGTGATATCCAACTCCTTCCCATTCCAATCCTGAGACCCTTCCTATAGCATGAGATGTGATATCTCAATACTTCTAATACCAAACCTGAGATCCTTCCGATAACATGAGATGTGATATCTCAATACTTCTAATACCAAACCTGAGATCCATCCTATAACATGAGATGTGATATCCAAATCCTTCCCCTTCCAAACCTGAGACCCTCCCTTTAGCATGAGATGTGATATCCAACTCCTTCCCATTCCAATCCTGAGACCCTTCTGATAGCATAAGATATATCTCAATGCTTCTATACCAAACCTGAGATCCTTCCGATAGCATGAGATGTGATATCTCAATACTTCTAATACCAAACCTGAGATCCTTCCTATAACATGAGATGTGATATCCAAATCCTTATCTTCCAAACCTGAGACCCTTCCTTCCTTTATCCAACTCCTTCCCATTCCAATCCTGAGACTCTTCTGATAGCATAAGATTTGATATCTCAATGCTTCTATACCAAACCTGAGATCCTTCTGATAGCATGAGATGTGGTATCTCAATACTTCTAATACCAAACCTGAGATCCTACCTCTAACATGAAATGTGATATCCAACTCTTTCCCCTTGCAAACCTGAGAGCCTTCCTATAGCATGAGATGTGATATCCAAGTCCTTCCCATTCCAATCCTGAGACCCTTCCTATAACATGAGATGTGATATCCAACTCCTTCCCATTCCAACCTGAGACCCTTCCTATAGCATGAGATGGGATATCCAACTCCTTCCAAATCCAATCCCGATACCCTTCCGATAGCATGAGATGTGATATCCCAATGCTTCTACCAAACCTGAGACCCATACTATGGCATGAGATGTGATATCAAACTCCTTCCCATTCTAATCCTGAGACCCTTCCTATAGCTTGAGATGTGATATCCAACTCCTTCCCATTCCAATTCTGAGACCCTTCCTATACCATGAGACTTGATATCTCAATGCTTCTAATACCAAACCTGAGACCCGTCCTATAACATGAGATGTGATATCCAAATCCTTCCCCTTCCAAACCTTAGACCCTTCCTTTATCATGAGATGTGATATCCAATTCCTTCCCATTCCAATCTTGAGACCCTTCCGATATCATGAAATGTGATATCTCAATGCTTCTAATATCAAACTTGAGACCCTCCTTATAGCATGAGATGTGATATCCAAGTCCTTCCCATTCCAAACCTGAGACCCTTCCTACGGCATGAGTTGTCATATTCAACTCCTTCCCATTCCAATCCTGAGACCCTTCCTATAGCATGAGATGTGATATCCAACTCCTTCCCATTCCAATCCTGAGACCCTTCCTATAGCATGAGATGTGATGTCTCAATGCTTCTAATACCAAACCTGATATCCTTCCTATAACATGAGATGTGATATCCAACTCCTTCCATTCCAATCCTGAGACCCTTCCTATAGCATGAGATGTGATATCTCAATGCTTCTACCAAACCTGAGACCCTTCCTATAGCATGAGATGTGATATCCAACTCCTTCCCATTGCAATCCTGAGACCCTTCCTATAGCCTGAGATGTGATATCTCAATGCCCCTAATACCAAACCTGAGATCCTTCCTCTAACATGAAATGTGATATCCAACTCCTTCACTTTCCAAACCTGAGAGCCTATCTATAGCATGAGATGTGATATCTAAGTCCTTCCCATTCCAATCCTTAGACCCTTCCTACAGCATGCAATATGATATCTCAATGATTCTAATAAAAAAACCTGAGACCCGTCCTATAACATGAGATGGGATATCCAACTCCTTCCCATTCCAATCCTGAGACACTTCCGATAGCAGAGATGTGATATCTCAATGTTTATACCAAACCTGAGACCCTTCCTATAACATGAGATGTGATATCCAACTCCTTCACGTTCCAAACCTGAGACCCTTCCTTTAGCATGAGATGTGATATCCAGCTCCTTCCCATTCCAATCCTGAGACACTTCCGATAGCATGAGATGTGATATCTCAATGCTTCTAATATCAAAACTGAGACCCTCCCTATAGCATGATATGTGATATCTAAGTCCTTCCCATTCCAATCCTGAGACCCTTCCTATAGCATGAGATGTGATATCTCAATGCTTCTACCAAACCTGAGACCCTTCCTTTAGCATGAGATGTGATATCCAACTCCTTCCCATTCCAATCCTGAGACCCTTCCTATAGCATGAGATGTGATATCTCAATACTTCTAACACCAAACCTGAGATCCTTCCGATAACATGAGATGTGATATCTCAATACTTCTAATACCAAACCTGAGATCCATCCTATAACATAAAATGTGATATCCAACTCTTTCCCCTTGCAAACCTGAGAGCCTTCCTATAGCATGAGATGTGATATCCAAGTCCTTCCCATTCCAATCCTGAGACCCTTCCTATAACATGAGATGTGATATCCAACTCCTTCCCATTCCAACCTGAGACCCTTCCTATAGCATGAGATGGGATATCCAACTCCTTCCAAATCCAATCCCGATACCCTTCCGATAGCATGAGATGTGATATCCCAATGCTTCTACCAAACCTGAGACCCATACTATGGCATGAGATGTGATATCAAACTCCTTCCCATTCTAATCCTGAGACCCTTCCTATAGCTTGAGATGTGATATCCAACTCCTTCCCATTCCAATTCTGAGACCCTTCCTATAGCATGAGATGTGATATCCAACTCCTTCCCATTCCAATCCTGAGACCCTTCCTATAGCATGAGATGTGATGTCTCAATGCTTCTAATACCAAACCTGATATCCTTCCTATAACATGAGATGTGATATCCAACTCCTTCCATTCCAATCCTGAGACCCTTCCTATAGCATGAGATGTGATATCTCAATGCTTCTACCAAACCTGAGACCCTTCCTATAGCATGAGATGTGATATCCAACTCCTTCCCATTCCAATCCTGAGACCCTTCCTATAGCCTGAGATGTGATATCTCAATGCCCCTAATACCAAACCTGAGATCCTTCCTCTAACATGAAATGTGATATCCAACTCCTTCACTTTCCAAACCTGAGAGCCTATCTATAGCATGAGATGTGATATCTAAGTCCTTCCCATTCCAATCCTTAGACCCTTCCTACAGCATGCAATATGATATCTCAATGATTCTAATAAAAAAACCTGAAACCCTTCCTATAACATGAGATGGGATATCCAACTCCTTCCCATTCCAATCCTGAGACACTTCCGATAGCAGAGATGTGATATCTCAATGTTTATACCAAACCTGAGACCCTTCCTATAACATGAGATGTGATATCCAACTCCTTCCCATTCCAAACCTGAGACCCTTCCTTTAGCATGAGATGTGATATCCAGCTCCTTCCCATTCCAATCCTGAGACACTTCCGATAGCATGAGATGTGATATCTCAATGCTTCTAATATCAAAACTGAGACCCTCCCTATAGCATGATATGTGATATCTCAATACTTCTAACACCAAACCTGAGATCCTTCCGATAACATGAGATGTGATATCTCAATACTTCTAATACCAAACCTGAGATCCATCCTAGAACATGAGATGTGATATCCAAATCCTTCCCCTTCCAAACCCGAGACCCTCCCTTTAGCATGAGATGTGATATCCAACTCCTTCCCATTCCAATCCTGAGACCCTACTGATAGCATAAGATATATCTCAATGCTTCTATACCAAACCTGAGATCCTTCCGATAGCATGAGATGTGATATCTCAATACTTCTAATACCAAACCTGAGATCCTACCTCTAACATAAAATGTGATATCCAACTCTTTCCCCTTGCAAACCTGAGAGCCTTCCTATAGCATGAGATGTGATATCCAAGTCCTTCCCATTCCAACCTGAGACCCTTCCTATAGCATGAGATGGGATATCCAACTCCTTCCAAATCCAATCCCGATACCCTTCCGATAGCATGAGATGTGATATCCCAATGCTTCTACCAAACCTGAGACCCATACTATGGCATGAGATGTGATATCAAACTCCTTCCCATTCTAATCCTGAGACCCTTCCTATAGCTTGAGATGTGATATCCAACTCCTTCCCATTCCAATTCTGAGACCCTTCCTATAGCATGAGATGTGATATCCAACTCCTTCCCATTCCAATCCTGAGACCCTTCCTATAGCATGAGATGTGATGTCTCAATGCTTCTAATACCAAACCTGATATCCTTCCTATAACATGAGATGTGATATCCAACTCCTTCCATTCCAATCCTGAGACCCTTCCTATAGCATGAGATGTGATATCTCAATGCTTCTACCAAACCTGAGACCCTTCCTATAGCATGAGATGTGATATCCAACTCCTTCCCATTCCAATCCTGAGACCCTTCCTATAGCCTGAGATGTGATATCTCAATGCCCCTAATACCAAACCTGAGATCCTTCCTCTAACATGAAATGTGATATCCAACTCCTTCACTTTCCAAACCTGAGAGCCTATCTATAGCATGAGATGTGATATCTAAGTCCTTCCCATTCCAATCCTTAGACCCTTCCTACAGCATGCAATATGATATCTCAATGATTCTAATAAAAAAACCTGAGACCCTTCCTATAACATGAGATGGGATATCCAACTCCTTCCCATTCCAATCCTGAGACACTTCCGATAGCAGAGATGTGATATCTCAATGTTTATACCAAACCTGAGACCCTTCCTATAACATGAGATGTGATATCCAACTCCTTCCCATTCCAAACCTGAGACCCTTCCTTTAGCATGAGATGTGATATCCAGCTCCTTCCCATTCCAATCCTGAGACACTTCCGATAGCATGAGATGTGATATCTCAATGCTTCTAATATCAAAACTGAGACCCTCCCTATAGCATGATATGTGATATCTCAATACTTCTAACACCAAACCTGAGATCCTTCCGATAACATGAGATGTGATATCTCAATACTTCTAATACCAAACCTGAGATCCATCCTAGAACATGAGATGTGATATCCAAATCCTTCCCCTTCCAAACCCGAGACCCTCCCTTTAGCATGAGATGTGATATCCAACTCCTTCCCATTCCAATCCTGAGACCCTACTGATAGCATAAGATATATCTCAATGCTTCTATACCAAACCTGAGATCCTTCCGATAGAATGAGATGTGATATCTCAATACTTCTAATACCAAACCTGAGATCCTTCCTATAACATGAGATGTGATATCCAAATCATTATCTTCCAAACCTGAGACCCTTCCTTTACCATGAGATGTGATATCCAACTCCTTCCCATTCCAATCCTGAGACTCTTCTGATAGCATAAGATTTGATATCTCAATGCTTCTATACCAAACCTGAGATCCTTCTGATAGCATGAGATGTGATATCTCAATACTTCTAATACCAAACCTGAGATCCTACCTCTAACATGAAATGTGATATCCAGCTCTTTCCCCTTGCAAACCTGAGAGCCTTCCTATAGCATGAGATGTGATATCCAAGTCCTTCCCATTCCAATCCTGAGACCCTTCCTATAACATGAGATGTGATATCCAACTCCTTCCCATTCCAACCTGAGACCCTTCATATAGCATGAGATGGGATATCCAACTCCTTCCAAATCCAATCCCGATACCCTTCCGATAGCATGAGATGTGATATCCCAATGCTTCTACCAAACCTGAGACCCATACTATGGCATGAGATGTGATATCAAACTCCTTCCCATTCTAATCCTGAGACCCTTCCTATAGCTTGAGATGTGATATCCAACTCCTTCCCATTCCAATTCTGAGACCCTTCCTATACCATGAGACTTGATATCTCAATGCTTCTAATACCAAACCTGAGACCCGTCCTATAACATGAGATGTGATATCCAAATCCTTCCCCTTCCAAACCTTAGACCCTTCCTTTATCATGAGATGTGATATCCAACTCCTTCCCATTCCAATCTTGAGACCCTTCCGATATCATGAAATGTGATATCTCAATGCTTCTAATATCAAACTTGAGACCCTCCTTATAGCATGAGATGTGATATCCAAGTCCTTCCCATTCCAATCCTGAGACCCTTCCTATAGCATGAGATTTGATATCTCAATGCTTCTAATACCAAACCTGAGACCCTTCCTATAACATGAGATGGGAATATCCAATGTGATATCCAACTCCTTCCCATTCCAATCCTGAGACCCTTCCTATAGCATGAGATGTGATATCTCAATGCTTCTAATATCAAACTTGAGACCCTCCCTATAGCATGAGATGTGATACCCAAGTCCTTCCCATTCCAATCCTGAGACCCTTCCTATAGCATGAGATGTGATATCTCAATGCTTATAACAAAACCTGAGACCCTAACTATAGCATGAGATGTGATATCCAACTCCTTCCCATTCCAATCCTGAGACCCTTCCTATAGCCTGAGATGTGATATCTCAATGCCTCTAATACCAAACCTGAGATCCTTCCTCTAACATGAAATGTGATATCCAACTCCTTCACTTTCCAAACCTGAGAGCCTATCTATAGCATGAGATGTGATATCCAAGTCCTTCCCATTCCAATCCTTAGACCCTTCCGATATCATGAGATTTGTTATCTCAATGCTCCTAATATCAAACTTGATACCCTCCCTATAGCATGAGATGTGACATCCAAGTCCTTCCCATTCCAATCCTGAGACCCTTCCTATAGCATGAGATGGGATATCTCTATGCTTCTAATACCAAACCTGAGACCCTTCCTATAACATGAGATGGGATATCCAACTCCTTCCCATTCCAATCCTGAGACCCTTCCGATAGCAGAGATGTGATATCTCAATGCTTATACCAAACCTGAGAACCTTCCTATGGCCTGAGATGTCATATACAACTCCTTCCCATTCCAATCCTGAGACCCTTCCTTTAGCATGAGATGTGATATCTCAATGCTTATACCAAATCTGAGACCCTTCCTATAGCATGAGATGTGATATCCAATTCCTTCCCATTCCAATCCTGAGACCCTTCCTATAGCATGAGATGTGATATCTCAATGCTTATACCAAACCTGAGAGCCTACCTATAGCATGAGATGTGATATCCAAGTCCATCCCATTCCAATCCTTAGACCCTTCCTACAGCATGCGATGTGATATCTCAATGATTCTAATACCAAACCAGAGACTCTTCCTATAACATGAGATGGGATATCCAACTCCTTCCCATTCCAATCCTGAGCCGCTTCCGATAGCAGAGATGTGATATCTCAATGCTTATACCAAACCTGAGACCCTTCCTATAACATGAGATGTGATATCCAACTCCTTCCCGTTCCAAACCTGAGACACTAACTATAGCATATGTGATATCCAACTCCTTCCCATTCCAAACATGAGACCCTTCCTATAGCAAGAAAGTAATATCCAACTCCTACCCATTCCAATCCTAAGACCCTTCCTATAGCAAGAGATGTGATATCCAAATCCTTCCCATTCCAATCCTGAGACCCTTCCTATAACATGAGATGTGATATCCAACTCCTTGCCATTCCAACCTGAGACACTTCCTATAGCATGAGAAGGGATATCCAACTCCTTCCTAATCCAATCCTGAGACCCTTCCGATAGCAGAGATGTGATATCTCAATGCTTATACCAAACCTGAGACCCTACCTATGGCATGAGATGTGATATCCAACTCCTTGCCATTCAAATCCTGAGACTCTTCCTATAGCATGAGATGTGATATCTCTATGCTTCTAATACCAAACCTGAGACCCTTCCTATAACATGAGATGGGATATCCAACTCCTTCCCATTCCAATCCTGAGACCCTTCCGATAGCAGAGATGTGATATCTCAATGCTTATACCAAACCTGAGAACCTTCCTATGGCCTGAGATGTCATATACAACTCCTTCCCATTCCAATCCTGAGACCCTTCCTTTAGCATGAGATGTGATATCTCAATGCTTATACCAAATCTGAGACCCTTCCTATAGCATGAGATGTGATATCCAATTCCTTCCCATTCCAATCCTGAGACCCTTCCTATAGCATGAGATGTGATATCTCAATGCTTATACCAAACCTGAGAGCCTACCTATAGCATGAGATGTGATATCCAAGTCCATCCCATTCCAATCCTTAGACCCTTCCTACAGCATGCGATGTGATATCTCAATGATTCTAATACCAAACCAGAGACTCTTCCTATAACATGAGATGGGATATCCAACTCCTTCCCATTCCAATCCTGAGCCGCTTCCGATAGCAGAGATGTGATATCTCAATGCTTATACCAAACCTGAGACCCTTCCTATAACATGCGATGTGATATCCAACTCCTTCCCGTTCCAAACCTGAGACACTAACTATAGCATATGTGATATCCAACTCCTTCCCATTCCAAACATGAGACCCTTCCTATAGCAAGAAAGTAATATCCAACTCCTACCCATTCCAATCCTGAGACCCTTCCTATAGCAAGAGATGAGATATCCAAATCCTTCCCATTCCAATCCTGAGACCCTTCCTATAACATGAGATGTGATATCCAACTCCTTCCCATTCCAACCTGAGACACTTCCTACAGCATGAGAAGGGATATCCAACTCCTTCCCAATCCAATCCTGAGACCCTTCCGATAGCAGAGATGTGATATCTCAATGCTTATACCAAACCTGAGACCCTTCCTATGGCATGAGATGTGATATCCAACTCCTTCCCAATCCAATCCTGAGACCCTTCCGATAGCAGAGACGTGATATCTCAATGCTTCTACCAAACCTGAGACCCTTCCTTTAGCATGAGATGTGATATCCAAATCCTTCACATTCCAACCCTTAGACCCTTCCAACAGCATGCAATATGATATCTCAATGATTCTAATAACAAACCTGAGACCCGTCCTATAACATGAGATGGGATATCCAACTCCTTCCCATTCCAATCCTGAGACACTTCCGATAGCAGAGATGTGATATCTCAATGCTTATACCAAACCTGAGACCCTTCCTATAACATGAGATGTGATATCCAAATCCTTCCCGTTCCAAACCTGAGACACTTCCGATAGCATGAGATGTGATATCTCAATGCTTCTAATATCAAAACTGAGACCCTCCCTATAGCATGATATGTGATATCTAAGTCCTTCCCATTCCAATCCTGAGACCCTCCCTATAGCATGAGATGTGATATCCAACTCCTTCCCATTCCAATCCTGAGACCCTTCCTATAGCATGAGATATGATATCTCAATACTTCTAATACCAAACGTGAGATCCTTCCGATAACATGAGATGTGATATCCAAATCCTTCCCCTTCCAAACCTGAGACCCTCCCTTTAGCATGAGATGTGATATCCAACTCCTTCCTATTCCAATCCTGAAACTCTTCTGATAGCATGAGATGTGATATCTCAATGCTTCTAATACCAAACCTGAGATCCTTCCGATAGCATGAGATGTGATATCTCAATGCTTCTAATACCAAACCTGAGATCCTTCCTATAACATGAGATGTGATATCCAAATCCTTCCCCTTCCAAACCTGAGACCCTCCCTTTAGCATGAGATGTGATGTCCAACTCCTTCCCATTCCATTCCTGAGACCCTTCTGATAGCATGAGATGTGATATCTCAATGCCTCTAATACCAAACCTGAGATCCTACCTCTAACATGAAATGTGATATCCAACTCTTTCCCCTTCCAAACCTGAGAGCCTTCCTATAGCATGAGATGTGATATCCAAGTCCTTCCCATTCCAATCCTGAGACCCTTCCTATAGCTTGAGATGTGATATCCAACTCCTTCCCATTCCAATTCTGAGACCCTTCCTATACTATGAGACTTGATATCTCAATGCTTCTAATACCAAACGTGAGACCCGTAATATAACATGAGATGTGATATCCAAATCCTTCCCCTTCCAAACCTTAGACCCTTCCTTTATCATGAGATGTGATATCCAACTCCTTCCCATTCCAATCCTGAGACCCTTCCGATAGCATGAGATGTGATAGCTCAAAGCTTCTAATATCAAACTTGAGACCCTCCCTATAGCATGAGATGTGATATCCAAGTCCTTCCCATTCCAATCCTGAGACCCTTCCTATAGCATGAGATGTGATATCTCAATGCTTCTAATACCAAACCTGAGACCCTTCCTATAACATGAGATGGGAATATCCAACTCCTTCCCATTCCAATCCTGAGACCCTTCCGATAGCAGAGATGTGATATCTCATTGCTTATACCAAACCTGAGATCCTTCCTATAACATGAGATGTGATATCCAACTCCTTCCCATTCCAATCCTGAGACACTTCCTATAGCATGGGATGTGATATCTCACTGCTTATACCAAACCTGAGGCCCTTCCCATAGCATGAGATGTGATATCCAACTCCTTCCCATTCCAATCCTCAGACCCTTCCTATAGCATGAGATGTGATATCTCAATGCTTCTAATATCAAACTTGAGACCCTACCTATAGCATGAGATGTGATATCCAAGTCCTTCCCATTCCAATCCCGAGACACTTCCTATATCATGAGATGTGATACCCAACTCCTTCCCATTCCAATCCTGAGACCCTTCCTATAGCATGAGATATGATATCTCAATACTTCTAATACCAAACGTGAGATCCTTCCGATAACACGAGATGTGATATCCAAATCCTTCCCCTTCCAAACCTGAGACCCTCCCTTTAGCATGAGATGTGATATCCAACTCCTTCCCATTCCAATCCTGAGACCCTTCTGATAGCATGAGATGTGATATCTCAATGCTTCTAATACCAAACCTGAGATCCTTCCGATAGCATGAGATGTGATATCTCAATGCTTCTAATACCAAACCTGAGATCCTTCCTATAACATGAGATGTGATATCCAAATCCTTACCCTTCCAAACCTGAGACCCTCCCTTTAGCATGAGATGTGATAT
This sequence comes from Ambystoma mexicanum, assembly GCF_040938575.1. Lineage (NCBI taxonomy): Eukaryota > Metazoa > Chordata > Amphibia > Caudata > Ambystomatidae > Ambystoma > Ambystoma mexicanum. The sequence goes on from NC_090936.1 coordinate 326,070,659, forward strand.
CCAAATCCTTCCCATTCCATTCCTGAGACCCTTCTGATAGCATGAGATGTGATATCTCAATGCCTCTAATACCAAACCTGAGATCCTACCTCTAACATGAAATGTGATATCCAACTCTTTCCCCTTCCAAACCTGAGAGCCTTCCTATAGCATGAGATGTGATATCCAAGTCCTTCCCATTCCAATCCTGAGACCCTTCCTATAGCTTGAGATGTGATATCCAACTCCTTCCCATTCCAATTCTGAGACCCTTCCTATACTCTGAGACTTGATATCTCAATGCTTCTAATACCAAACCTGAGACCCGTAATATAACATGAGATGTGATATCCAAATCCTTCCCCTTCCAAACCTTAGACCCTTCCTTTATCATGAGATGTGATATCCAACTCCTTCCCATTCCAATCCTGAGACCCTTCCGATATCATGAGATGTGATATCTCAAAGCTTCTAATATCAAACTTGAGACCCTCCCTATAGCATGAGATGTGATATCCAAGTCCTTCCGATTCCAATCCTGAGACCCTTCCTATAGCATGAGATGTGATATCTCAATGCTTCTAATACCAAACCTGAGACCCTTCCTATAACATGAGATGGGAATATCCAACTCCTTCCCATTCCAATCGTGAGACCCTTCCGATAGCAGAGATGTGATATCTCAATGCTTATCCCAAACCTGAGACCCTTCGTATGGCATGAGATGTGATATCCAACTCCTGGCCATTCAAATCCTGAGACCCTTCCTATAGCATGAGAAGGGGTATCCAACTCCTTCCCAATCCAATCCTGAGACCCTTCCGATAGCAGAGACGTGATATCTCAATGCTTCTACCAAACCTGAGACCCTTCCTTTAGCATGAGATGTGATATCCAAATCCTTCACATTCCAATCCTGAGACCCTTCCTATAGCATGAGATGTGATATCTCAATGCTTCTAATACCAAACCTGAGATCCTTCCTATAACATGAGATGTGATATCCAATTCCTTCCCATTCCAAACCTGAGACCCTTCCTATTGGATGAGTTGTGATATCCAACTCCTTCCCATTCCAACCCTGAGACCCTTCCTTTAGCATGAGATGTGATGTCTCAATGCTTCTAATACCAAACCTGAGATCCTTCCTATAACATGAGATGTGATATCCAACTCCTTCCATTCCAATCCTGAGACCCGTCCTATAGCATGAGATGTGATATCTCAATGCTTATACCAAACCTGAGACCCTTCCTATAGCATGAGATGTGATATCCAACTACTTCCCATTCCAATCCTGAGACCCTTCCTATAGCATGAGATGTGATATCTCAATGCTTCTAATACCAAACCTGAGATCCTTCCTCTAACATGAAATGTGATATCCAACTCCTTCCCTTTCCAAACCTAAGAGCCTATATATAGCATGAGATGTGATAGCCAGGTCCTTCCCATTCCAATCCTTAGACCCTTCCTACAGCATGCAATATGATATCTCAATGATTCTAATAACAAACCTGAGACCCGTCCTATAGCATGAGATATGATATCCAAGTCCTTCCCATTCCAATCCTGCGACCCTTCCTATAACATGAAATGTGATATCCAACTCCTTCCCATTCCAACCTGAGACCCTTCCTATAGCATGAGATGGGATATCCAACTTCTTCCAAATCCAATACTGATACCCTTCCGATAGCATGAGATGTGATATCCCAATGCTTCTACCAAACCTGAGACCCATACTATGGCATGAGATGTGATATCAAACTCCTTCCCATTCCAATCCTGAGACCCTTCCTATAGCATGAGATGGGATATCCAACTTCTTCCAAATCCAATACTGATACCCTTCCGATAGCATGAGATGTGATATCCCAATGCTTCTACCAAACCTGAGACCCATACTATGGCATGAGATGTGATATCAAACTCCTTCCCATTCCAACCCTGAGACCCATCCTATAGCTTGAGGTGTGATATCCAACTCCTTCCCATTCCAATTCTGAGACCCTTCTTATACCATGAGACTTGATATCTCAATGCTTCTAATACCAAACCTGAGACCCGTCCTATAACATGAGATGTGATATCCAAATCCTTCCCCTTCCAAACCTTAGACCCTTCCTTTATCATGAGATGTGATATCCAACTCCTTCCCATTCCAATCCTGAGACCCTTCCGATATCATGAGATTTGTTATCTCAATGCTTCTAATATCAAACTTGAGACCCTCCCTATAGCATGAGATGTGACATCCAAGTCCTTCCCATTCCAATCCTGAGACCCTTCCTATAGCATGAGATGTGATATCTCTATGCTTCTAATACCAAACCTGAGACCCTTCCTATAACATGAGATGGGATATCCAACTCCTTCCCATTCCAATCCTGAGACCTTTCCGATAGCAGAGATGTGATATCTCAATGCTTATACCAAACCTGAGAACCTTCCTATGGCCTGAGATGTCATATACAACTCCTTCCCATTCCAATCCTGAGACCCTTCCTTTAGCATGAGATGTGATATCTCAATGCTTATACCAAATCTGAGACCCTTCCTATAGCATGAGATGTGATATCCAATTCCTTCCCATTCCAATCCTGAGACCCTTCCTATAGCATGAGATGTGATATCTCAATGCTTTTACCAAACCTGAGAGCCTACCTATAGCATGAGATGTGATATCCAAGTCCATCCCATTCCAATCCTTAGACCCTTCCTACAGCATGCGATGTGATATCTCAATGATTCTAATACCAAACCAGAGACTCTTCCTATAACATTAGATGGGATATCCAACTCCTTCCCATTCCAATCCTGAGCCGCTTCCGATAGCAGAGATGTGATATCTCAATGCTTATACCAAACCTGAGACCCTTCCTATAACATGAAATGTGATATCCAACTCCTTCCCGTTCCAAACCTGAGACCCTTCCTTTAGCATGAGATGTGATATCCAGCTCCTTCCCATTCCAATCCTGAGACACTTCCGATAGCATGAGATGTGATATCTCAATGCTTCTAATATCAAAACTGAGACCCTCCCTATAGCATGATATGTGATATCTAAGTCCTTCCCATTCCAATCCTGAGACACTCCATATAGCATGAGATGTGATATCCAACTCTTTCCCATTCCAATCCTGAGACCCTTCCTATAGCATGAGATATGATATCTCAATACTTCTAATACCAAACGTGAGATCCTTCCGATAACATGAGATGTGATATCCAAATCCTTCCCCTTCCAAACCTGAGACCCTCCCTTTAGCATGAGATGTGATATCCAACTCTTTCCCCTTCCAATCCTGAGACCCTTCTGATAGCATGAGATGTGATATCTCAATGCTTCGAATACCAAACCTGAGATCCTTCCTATAACATGAGATGTGATATCCAAATCCTTCCCCTTCCAAACCTGAGACCCTCCCTTTAGCATGAGATGTTATATCCAACTCCTTCCCATTCCATTCCTGAGACCCTTCTGATAGCATGAGATGTGATATTCAATGCCTCTAATACCAAACCTGAGATCCTACCTCTAACATGAAATGTGATATCCAACTCTTTCCCCTTCCAAACCTGAGAGCCTTCCTATAGCATGAGATGTGATATCCAAGTCCTTCCCATTCCAATCCTGAGACCCTTCCTATAGCTTGAGATGTGATATCCAACTCCTTCCCATTCCAATTCTGAGACCCTTCCTATACTCTGAGACTTGATATCTCAATGCTTCTAATACCAAACCTGAGACCCGTAATATAACATGAGATGTGATATCCAAATCCTTACCCTTCCAAACCTTAGACCCTTCCTTTATCATGAGATGTGATATCCAACTCCTTCCCATTCCAATCCTGAGACCCTTCCGATATCATGAGATGTGATATCTCAAAGCTTCTAATATGAAACTTGAGACCCTCCCTATAGCATGAGATGTGATATCCAAGTCCTTCCCATTCCAATCCTGAGACCCTTCCTATAGCATGAGATGTGATATCTCAATGCTTCTAATACCAAACCTGAGACCCTTCCTATAACATGAGATGGGAATATCCAACTCCTTCCCATTCCAATCCTGAGACCCTTCCGATAGCAGAGATGTGATATCTCAATGCTTATACCAAACCTGAGACCCTTCCTATGGCATGAGATGTGATATCCAACTCCTTGCCATTCAAATCCTGAGACCCTTCCTATAGCATGAGAAGGGATATCCAACTCCTTCCCAATCCAATCCTGAGACCCTTCCGATACCAGAGACTTGATATCTCAATGCTTCTACCAAGTTGAGACCCTTCCTTTAGCATGAGATGTGATATCCAAATCCTTCACATTCCAATCCTGAGACCCTTCCTATAGCATGAGATGTGATATCTCAATGCTTCTAATACCAAACCTGAGATCCTTCCTATAACATGAGATGTGATATCCAATTCCTTCCCATTCCAAACCTGAGACCCTTCCTATTGGATGAGATGTGATATCCAACTCCTTCCCATTCCAACCCTGAGACCCTTCCTATAGCATGAGATGTGATGTCTCAATGCTTCTAATACCAAACCTGAGATCCTTCCTATAACATGAGATGTGATATCCAACTCCTTCCATTCCAATCCTGAGACCCTTCCTAAAGCATTAGATGTGATATCTCAATGCTTCTAATACCAAACCTGAGATCCTTCCTCTAACATGAAATGTGATATCCAACTCCTTCCCTTTCCAAACCTAAGAGCCTATCTATAGCATGAGATGTGATATCCAAGTCCTTCCCATTCCAATCCTTAGACCCTTCCTACAGCATGCAATATGATATCTCAATGATTCTAATAACAAACCTGAGACCCGTCCTATAGCATGAGATATGATATCTAAGTCCTTCCCATTCCAATCCTGAGAACCTTCCTATAACATGATATGTGATATCCAACTCCTTCCCATTCCAACCTGAGACCCTTCCTATAGCATGAGATGGGATATCCAACTTCTTCCAAATCCAATACTGATACCCTTCCGATAGCATGAGATGTGATATCCCAATGCTTCTACCAAACCTGAGACCCATACTATGGCATGAGATGTGATATCAAACTCCTTCCCATTCCAATCCTGAGACCCTTCCTATAGCTTGAGGTGTGATATCCAACTCCTTCCCATTCCAATTCTGAGACCCTTTTTATACCATGAGACTTGATATCTCAATGCTTCTAATACCAAACCTGAGACCCGTCCTATAACATGAGATGTGATATCCAAATCCTTCCCCTTCCAAACCTTAGACCCTTCCTTTATCATGAGATGTGATATCCAACTCCTTCCCATTCCAATCCTGAGACCCTTCCGATATCATGAGATTTGTTATCTCAATGCTTCTAATATCAAACTTGAGACCCTCCCTATAGCATGAGATGTGACATCCAAGTCCTTCCCATTCCAATCCTGAGACCCTTCCTATAGCATGAGATGTGATATCTCTATGCTTCTAATACCAAACCTGAGACCCTTCCTATAACATGAGATGGGATATCCAACTCCTTCCCATTCCAATCCTGAGACCCTTCCGATAGCAGAGATGTGATATCTCAATGCTTATACCAAACCTGAGAACCTTCCTATGGCCTGAGATGTCATATACAACTCCTTCCCATTCCAATCCTGAGACCCTTCCTTTAGCATGAGATGTGATATCTCAATGCTTATACCAAATCTGAGACCCTTCCTATAGCATGAGATGTGATATCCAATTCCTTCCCATTCCAAACCTGAGACCCTTCCTATAGCATGAGATGTGATATCTCAATGCTTATACCAAACCTGAGAGCCTACCTATAGCATGAGATGTGATATCCAAGTCCATCCCATTCCAATCCTTAGACCCTTCCTACAGCATGCGATGTGATATCTCAATGATTCTAATACCAAACCAGAGACTCTTCCTATAACAAGAGATAGGATATCCAACTCCTTCCCATTCCAATCCTGAGCCGCTTCCGATAGCAGAGATGTGATATCTCAATGCTTATACCAAACCTGAGACCCTTCCTATAACATGAGATGTGATATCCAACTCCTTCCCGTTCCAAACCTGAGACACTAACTATAGCATATGTGATATCCAACTCCTTCCCATTCCAAACATGAGACCCTTCCTATAGCAAGAAAGTAATATCCAACTCCTACCCATTCCAATCCTGAGACCCTTCCTATAGCAAGAGATGTGATATCCAAATCCTTCCCATTCCAATCCTGAGACCCTTCCTATAACATGAGATGTGATATCCAACTCCTTCCCATTCCAACCTGAGACACTTCCTATAGCATGAGAAGGGATATCCAACTCCTTCCCAATCCAATCCTGAGACCCTTCCGATAGCAGAGATGTGATATCTCAATGCTTATACCAAACCTGAGACCCTTCCTATGGCATGAGATGTGATATCCAACTCCTTGCCATTCAAATCCTGAGACCCTTCCTATAGCATGAGATGTGATATCTCTATGCTTCTAATACCAAACCTGAGACCCTTCCTATAACATGAGATGGGATATCCAACTCCTTCCCATTCCAATCCTGAGACCCTTCCGATAGCAGAGATGTGATATCTGAATGCTTATACCAAACCTGAGAACCTTCCTATAGCATGAGATGTGATATCCAATTCCTTCCCATTCCAATCCTGAGACCCTTCCTATAGCATGAGATGTGATATCTCAATGCTTATACCAAACCTGAGAGCCTACCTATAGCATGAGATGTGATATCCAAGTCCATCCCATTCCAATCCTTAGACCCTTCCTACAGCATGCAATGTGATATCTCAATGATTCTAATACCAAACCTGAGACCCTTCCTATAACATGAGATGTGATATCCAACTCCTTCCCGTTCCAAACCTGAGACACTAACTATAGCATATGTGATATCCAACTCCTTCCCATTCCAAACATGAGACCCTTCCTATAGCAAGAAAGTAATATCCAACTCCTACCCATTCCAATCCTGAGACCCTTCCTATAGCAAGAGATGTGATATCCAAATCCTTCCCATTCCAATCCTGAGACACTTCCTATAGCATGAGAAGGGATATCCAACTCCTTCCCAATCCAATCCTGAGACCCTTCCGATAGCAGAGATGTGATATCTCAATGCTTATACCAAACCTGAGACCCTTCCTTTAGCATGAGATGTGATATCCAAATCCTTCACATTCCAATCCTGAGACCCTTCCTATAGCATGAGATGTGATATCTCAATGCTTCTAATACCAAACCTGAGATCCTTCCTATAACATGAGATGTGATATCCAATTCCTTCCCATTCCAAACCTGAGACCCTTCCTATTGGATGAGATGTGATATCCAACTCCTTCCCATTCCAACCCTGAGACCCTTCCTATAGCATGAGATGTGATGTCTCAATGCTTCTAATACCAAACCTGAGATCCTTCCTATAACATGAGATGTGATATCCAACTCCTTCCATTCCAATCCTGAGACCCGTCCTATAGCATGAGATGTGATATCTCAATGCTTATACCAAACCTGAGACCCTTCCTATAGCATGAGATGTGATATCCAACTGCTTCCCATTCCAATCCTGAGACCCTTCCTATAGCATGAGATGTGATATCTCAATGCTTCTAATACCAAACCTGAGATCCTTCCTCTAACATGAAATGTGATATCCAACTCCTTCCCTTTCCAAACCTAAGAGCCTATCTATAGCATGAGATGTGATATCCAAGTCCTTCCCATTCCAACCCTTAGACCCTTCCAACAGCATGCAATATGATATCTCAATGATTCTAATAACAAACCTGAGACCCGTCCTATAACATGAGATGGGATATCCAACTCCTTCCCATTCCAATCCTGAGACACTTCCGATAGCAGAGATGTGACATCTCAATGCTTATACCAAACCTGAGACCCTTCCTATAACATGAGATGTGATATCCAAATCCTTCCCGTTCCAAACCTGAGACCCTTCCTTTAGCATGAGATGTGATATCCAGCACCTTCCCATTCCAATCCTGAGACACTTCCGATAGCATGAGATGTGATATCTCAATGCTTCTAATATCAAAACTGAGACCCTCCCTATAGCATGATATGTGATATCTAAGTCCTTCCCATTCCAATCCTGAGACCCTCCCTATAGCATGAGATGTGATATCCAACTCCTTCCCACTCCAATCCTGAGACCCTTCCTATAGCATGAGATATGATATCTCAATACTTCTAATACCAAACGTGAGATCCTTCCGATAACATGAGATGTGATATCCAAATCCTTCCCCTTCCAAACCTGAGACCCTCCCTTTAGCATGAGATGTGATATCCAACTCCTTCCTATTCCAATCCTGAAACTCTTCTGATAGCATGAGATGTGATATCTCAATGCTTCTAATACCAAACCTGAGATCCTTCCGATAGCATGAGATGTGATATCTCAATGCTTCTAATACCAAACCTGAGATCCTTCCTATAACATGAGATGTGATATCCAAATCCTTCCCCTTCCAAACCTGAGACCCTCCCTTTAGCATGAGATGTGATATACAACTCCTTCCCATTCCATTCCTGAGACCCTTCTGATAGCATGAGATGTGATATCTCAATGCCTCTAATACCAAACCTGAGATCCTACCTCTAACATGAAATGTGATATCCAACTCTTTCCCCTTCCAAACCTGAGAGCCTTCCTATAGCATGAGATGTGATATCCAAGTCCTTCCCATTCCAATCCTGAGACCCTTCCTATAGCTTGAGATGTGATATCCAACTCCTTCCCATTCCAATTCTGAGACCCTTCCTATACTATGAGACTTGATATCTCAATGCTTCTAATACCAAACGTGAGACCCGTAATATAACATGAGATGTGATATCCAAATCCTTCCCCTTCCAAACCTTAGACCCTTCCTTTATCATGAGATGTGATATCCAACTCCTTCCCATTCCAATCCTGAGACCCTTCCGATATCATGAGATGTGATATCTCAAAGCTTCTAATATCAAACTTGAGACCCTCCCTATAGCATGAGATGTGATATCCAAGTCCTTCCCATTCCAATCCTGAGACCCTTCCTATAGCATGAGATGCTATATCTCAATGCTTCTAATACCAAACCTGAGACCCTTCCTATAACATGAGATGGGAATATCCAACTCCTTCCCATTCCAATCCTGAGACCCTTCCGATAGCAGAGATGTGATATCTCAATGCTTATACCAAACCTGAGATCCTTCCTATAACATGAGATGTGTTATCCAACTCCTTCCCATTCCAATCCTGAGACACTTCCTATAGCATGAGATGTGATATCTCACTGCTTATACCAAACCTGAGACCCTTCCCATAGCATGAGATGTGATATCCAACTCCTTCCCATTCCAATCCTCAGACCCTTCCTATAGCATGAGATGTGATATCTCAATGCTTCTAATATCAAACTTGAGACCCTACATATAGCATGAGATGTGATATCCAAGTCCTTCCCATTCCAATCCTGAGACACTTCCTATAGCATGAGATGTGATATCCAACTCCTTCCCATTCCAATCCTGAGACCCTTCCTATAGCATGAGATATGATATCTCAATACATCTAATACCAAACGTGAGATCCTTCCGATAACATGAGATGTGATATCCAAATCCTTCCCCTTCCAAACCTGAGACCCTCCCTTTAGCATGAGATGTGATATCCAACTCCTTCCCATTCCAATCCTGAGACCCTTCTGATAGCATGAGATGTGATATCTCAATGCTTCTAATACCAAACCTGAGATCCTTCCGATAGCATGAGATGTGATATCTCAATGCTTCTAATACCAAACCTGAGATCCTTCCTATAACATGAGATGTGATATCCAAATCCTTCCCCTTCCAAACCTGAGACCCTCCCTTTAGCATGAGATGTGATATCCAACTCCTTCCCATTCCATTCCTGAGACCCTTCTGATAGCATGAGATGTGATATCTCAATGCCTCTAATACCAAACCTGAGATCCTACCTCTAACATGAAATGTGATATCCAACTCTTTCCCCTTCCAAACCTGAGAGCCTTCCTATAGCATGAGATGTGCTATCCAAGTCCTTCCCATTCCAATCCTGAGACCCTTCCTATGGCTTGAGATGTGATATCCAACTCCTTCCCATTCCAATTCTGAGACCCTTCCTATACTCTGAGACTTGATATCTCAATGCTTCTAATACCAAACCTGAGACCCGTAATATAACATGAGATGTGATATCCAAATCCTTCCCCTTCCAAACCTTAGACCCTTCCTTTATCATGAGATGTGATATCCAACTCCTTCCCATTCCAATCCTGAGACCCTTCCGATATCATGAGATGTGATATCTCAAAGCTTCTAATATCAAACTTGAGACCCTCCCTATAGCATGAGATGTGATATCCAAGTCCTTCCCATTCCAATCCTGAGACCCTTCCTATAGCATGAGATGTGATATCTCAATGCTTCTAATACCAAACCTGAGACCCTTCCTATAGCATGAGATGTGATATCCAAGTCCTTCCCATTCCAATCCTGAGACCCTTCCTATAGCATGAGATGTGATATCTCAATGCTTCTAATACCAAACCTGAGACCCTTCCTATAACATGAGATGGGAATATCCAACTCCTTCCCATTCCAATCCTGAGACCCTTCCGATAGCAGAGATGTGATATCTCAATGCTTATACCAAACCTGAGACCCTTCCTATGGCATGAGATGTGATATCCAACTCCTTGCCATTCAAATCCTGAGACCCTTCCTATAGCATGAGAAGGGATATCCAACTCCTTCCCAATCCAATCCTGAGACCCTTCCGATAGCAGAGACGTGATATCTCAATGCTTCTACCAAACCTGAGACCCTTTCTTTAGCATGAGATGTGATATCCAAATCCTTCACATTCCAATCCTGAGACCCTTCCTATAGCATGAGATGTGATATCTCAATGCTTCTAATACCAAACCTGAGATCCTTCCTATAACATGAGATGTGATATCCAATTCCTTCCCATTCCAAACCTGAGACCCTTCCTACTGGATGAGATGTGATATCCAACTCCTTCCCATTCCAACCCTGAGACCCTTCCTATAGCATGAGATGTGATGTCTCAATGCTTCTAATACCAAACCTGAGATCCTTCCTATAACATGAGATGTGATATCCAACTCCTTCCATTCCAATCCTGAGACCCGTCCTATAGCATGAGATGTGATATCTCAATGCTTATACCAAACCTGAGACCCTTCCTATAGCATGAGATGTGATATCCAACTACTTCCCATTCCAATCCTGAGACCCTTCCTATAGCATGAGATGTGATATCTCAATGCTTCTAATACCAAACCTGAGATCCTTCCTCTAACATGAAATGTGATATCCAACTCCTTCCCTTTCCAAACCTAAGAGCCTTTCTATAGCATGAGATGTGATATCCAGGTCCTTCCCATTCCAATCCTTAGACCCTTCCTACAGCATGCAATATGATATCTCAATGATTCTAATAACAAACCTGAGACCCGTCCTATAGCATGAGATATGATATCCAAGTCCTTCCCATTCCAATCCTGCGACCCTTCCTATAACATGAAATGTGATATCCAACTCCTTCCCATTCCAACCTGAGACCCTTCCTATAGCATGAGATGGGATATCCAACTTCTTCCAAATCCAATACTGATACCCTTCCGATAGCATGAGACGTGATATCCCAATGCTTCTACCAAACCTGAGACCCATACTATGGCATGAGATGTGATATCAAACTCCTTCCCATTCCAATCCTGAGACCCTTCCTATAGCTTGAGGTGTGATATCCAACTCCTTCCCATTCCAATTCTGAGACCCTTCTTATACCATGAGACTTGATATCTCAATGCTTCTAATACCAAACCTGAGACCCGTCCTATAACATGAGATGTGATATCCAAATCCTTCCCCTTCCAAACCTTAGACCCTTCCTTTATCATGAGATGTGATATCCAACTCCTTCCCATTCCAATCCTGAGACCCTTCCGATATCATGAGATTTGTTATCTCAATGCTTCTAATATCAAACTTGAGACCCTCCCTATAGCATGAGATGTGACATCCAAGTCCTTCCCATTCCAATCCTGAGACCCTTCCTATAGCATGAGATGTGATATCTCTATTCTTCTAATACCAAACCTGAGACCCTTCCTATAACATGAGATGGGATATCCAACTCCTTCCCATTCCAATCCTGAGACCTTTCCGATAGCAGAGATGTGATATCTCAATGCTTATACCAAACCTGAGAACCTTCCTATGGCCTGAGATGTCATATACAACTCCTTCCCATTCCAATCCTGAGACCCTTCCTTTAGCATGAGATGTGATATCTCAATGCTTATACCAAATCTGAGACCCTTCCTATAGCATGAGATGTGATATCCAATTCCTTCCCATTCCAATCCTGAGACCCTTCCTATAGCATGAGATGTGATATCTCAATGCTTATACCAAACCTGAGAGCCTACCTATAGCATGAGATGTGATATCCAAGTCCATCCCATTCCAATCCTTAGACCCTTCCTACAGCATGCGATGTGATATCTCAATGATTCTAATACCAAACCAGAGACTCTTCCTATAACATTAGATGGGATATCCAACTCCTTCCCATTCCAATCCTGAGCCGCTTCCGATAGCAGAGATGTGATATCTCAATGCTTATACCAAACCTGAGACCCTTCCTATAACATGAGATGTGATATCCAACTCCTTCCCGTTCCAAACCTGAGACACTAACTATAGCATATGTGATATCCAACTCCTTCCCATTCCAAACATGAGACCCTTCCTATAGCAAGAAAGTAATATCGAACTCCTACCCATTCCAATCCTGAGACCCTTCCTATAGCAAGAGATGTGATATCCAAATCCTTCCCATTCCAATCCTGAGACCCTTCCTATAACATGAGATGTGATATCCAACTCCTTCCCATTCCAACCTGAGACACTTCCTATAGCATGAGAAGGGATATCCAACTCCTTCCCAATCCAATCCTGAGACCCTTCCGATAGCAGAGATGTGATATCTCAATGCTTATACCAAACCTGAGACCCTTCCTATGGCATGAGATGTGATATCCAACTCCTTGCCATTCAAATCCTGAGACCCTTCCTATAGCATGAGATGTGATATCTCTATGCTTCTAATACCAAACCTGAGACCCTTCCTATAACATGAGATGGGATATCCAACTCCTTCCCATTCCAATCCTGAGACCCTTCCGATAGCAGAGATGTGATATCTCAATGCTTATACCAAACCTGGGAACCTTCCTATGGCCTGAGATGTCATATACAACTCCTTCCCATTCCAATCCTGAGACCCTTCCTTTAGCATGAGATGTGATATCTCAATGCTTATACCAAATCTGAGACCCTTCCTATAGCATGAGATGTGATATCCAATTCCTTCCCATTCCAATCCTGAGACCCTTCCTATAGCATGAGATGTGATATCTCAATGCTTATACCAAACCTGAGAGCCTACCTATAGCATGAGATGTGATATCCAAGTCCATCCCATTCCAATCCTTAGACCCTTCCTACAGCATGCGATGTGATATCTCAATGATTCTAATACCAAACCAGAGACTCTTCCTATAACATGAGATGGGATATCCAACTCCTTCCCATTCCAATCCTGAGCCGCTTCCGATAGCAGAGATGTGATATCTCAATGCTTATACCAAACCTGAGACCCTTCCTATAACATGAGATGTGATATCCAACTCCTTCCCGTTCCAAACCTAAGAGCCTATCTATAGCATGAGATGTGATATCCAAGTCCTTCCCATTCCAATCCTTAGACCCTTCCTACAGCATGCAATATGATATCTCAATGATTCTAATAACAAACCTGAGACCCGTCCTATAGCATGAGATATGATATCCAAGTCCTTCCCATTCCAATCCTGAGACCCTTCATATAACATGAGATGTGATATCCAACTCCTTCCCGTTCCAAACCTGAGACCCTTCCTTTAGCATGAGATGTGATATCCAGCTCCTTCCCATTCCAATCCTGAGACCCTTCCGATAGCAGAGATGTGATATCTCAATGCTTATACCAAACCTGGGAACCTTCCTATGGCCTGAGATGTCATATACAACTCCTTCCCATTCCAATCCTGAGACCCTTCCTTTAGCATGAGATGTGATATCTCAATGCTTATACCAAATCTGAGACCCTTCCTATAGCATGAGATGTGATATCCAATTCCTTCCCATTCCAAACCTGAGACCCTTCCTATAGCATGAGATGTGATATCTCAATGCTTATACCAAACCTGAGAGCCTACCTATAGCATGAGATGTGATATCCAAGTCCATCCCATTCCAATCCTTAGACCCTTCCTACAGCATGCGATGTGATATCTCAATGATTCTAATACCAAACCAGAGACTCTTCCTATAACAAGAGATAGGATATCCAACTCCTTCCCATTCCAATCCTGAGCCGCTTCCGATAGCAGAGATGTGATATCTCAATGCTTATACCAAACCTGAGACCCTTCCTATAACATGAGATGTGATATCCAACTCCTTCCCGTTCCAAACCTGAGACACTAACTATAGCATATGTGATATCCAACTCCTTCCCATTCCAAACATGAGACCCTTCCTATAGCAAGAAAGTAATATCCAACTCCTACCCATTCCAATCCTGAGACCCTTCCTATAGCAAGAGATGTGATATCCAAATCCTTCCTATTCCAATCCTGAGACCCTTCCTATAACATGAGATGTGATATCCAACTCCTTCCCATTCCAACCTGAGACACTTCCTATAGCATGAGAAGGGATATCCAACTCCTTCCCAATCCAATCCTGAGACCCTTCCAATAGCAGAGATGTGATATCTCAATGCTTATACCAAACCTGAGACCCTTCCTATGGCATGAGATGTGATATCCAACTCCTTGCCATTCAAATCCTGAGACCCTTCCTATAGCATGAGATGTGATATCTCTATGCTTCTAATACCAAACCTGAGACCCTTCCTATAACATGAGATGGGATATCCAACTCCTTCCCATTCCAATCCTGAGACCCTTCCGATAGCAGAGATGTGATATCTCAATGCTTATACCAAACCTGAGAACCTTCCTATGGCCTGAGATGTCATATACAACTCCTTCCCATTCCAATCCTGAGACCCTTCCTTTAGCATGAGATGTGATATCTCAATGCTTATACCAAATCTGAGACCCTTCCTATAGCATGAGATGTGATATCCAATTCCTTCCCATTCCAATCCTGAGACCCTTCCTATAGCATGAGATGTGATATCTCAATGCTTATACCAAACCTGAGAGCCTACCTATAGCATGAGATGTGATATCCAAGTCCATCCCATTCCAATCCTTAGACCCTTCCTACAGCATGCGATGTGATATCTCAATGATTCTAATACCAAACCAGAGACTCTTCCTATAACATGAGATGGGATATCCAACTCCTTCCCATTCCAATCCTGAGCCGCTTCCGATAGCAGAGATGTGATATCTCAATGCTTATACCAAACCCGAGACCCTTCCTATAACATGAGATGTGATATCCAACTCCTTCCCGTTCCAAACCTGAGACACTAACTATAG